>NC_136515.1:61902605-62102605 GCF_053919585.1 Euprymna scolopes
GCGTTGTTTTTATTTGCTTTTTTTATTTCATCGGTGAAGAAAATGGCCAAACAGAAATTTTGAAGGCCAAACTGCTTAAAAAAAAGGCCAAATTCGCGAAATTTGGCCTTCAAAATTTCTGTTTGGCCATTTTCTTCACCGATGAAATAAAAAAAGCAAATAAAAATAACGCATTAAAACTTTTAAAAATACGGCACACTTTTGTTGTTCTTGTTTGTTTTTTTGGTAATTTTCCTTATACTTTTATTTTTTCAAGATAATACTATTAAATGGACACTATTATGCTAAATTAGCCCCCCCCCCAAAAAAAAATGCACAAAAAAACGAGTGAACGCGCGTATTTTTTTTTTTTAGTTTAGTTTCATAATGGCGGCCGTGGTGTCGGAGGTTCGATTGTTAGATTGTAAGTTAGTTTCGTATTTTTTTAAGTTGTAAATCGCAAGTTAGAAAAAAATTAAACCCTTCCAAGATGGACAATAAATAAGACCAAAATATTTTATGGTAAAGTTAAGAGCGTAAGAACTATACTTTTTTAGGAGATGTGATTATTGGATTAACCAATCAGAAATCGTCTGTGGCACACACATCTCTGTTTTTATAGATATATAGATAGATAGACTGACATACAAATAGAAAGGTATTGGTTGATAGACAAATAGATGGATAGAAACATACATAAATAATTCGAGGGATAGATACATGATAAATGGATAGATACATCCATTAATAAATATATAGAGAGTGGTAGACAGATGGATGGAAACATAGATAGATGAATAGATAGATACGTAGATAGGTTGATATATATATATATATATATATATATATATATATATATATATATATATATAGAGAGAGAGAGAGAGAGAGAGAGAGAAAGAGAGGAAAGATATATATAGATTGATTGACTGATAGATATGTGAGATTTGTGGATAGCTGCATATATACATAGATAGATATTCTGATAAACAGATGTATAGTTCGATAGAGATAAATTAGATAGAGGGATAGATATGTGAGTATCATGTAATCTGCGCAGTGTTATGAGACAATCGGTATTCTTTGTAAATGTGGACTAGAATATAATTGTGTAGCAAAGGGGAGACAACTATGAACATCACCTCTTCTTTATTGCTACGGCTTGAATTCAGTGTAATTATCAGCAGAATACTAAGAAAAGCAAAGTGAATAAATATTACTTTATATTCCAAATGTTCACCTATTTATTACTGGCCAGTGTAAATGTTGCTTAATTCAGTGACTTAACAAGTATTCAATAAATAATATAGATTAATATATATATATATATATATATATATATATATATATATATATATATATATATATATATATATATATATATATACAAAAGTCACATTTTCTGTCGTGTGTGAACAGCTCACCATCAACCTATTCTGTCAATCTTCACTTTACGGGGTCGACATTTTACATAACGCGTTTTGACATTTGGGAAAATGTTTTTAATCGGTTTTCGGCCAGAAATTCTGCTTCCAAGGTGAAAAAGTAGTATATATATACATATACAAGACAGGTGGCGATCCGAAGTTGCGATCTGAATCGTTTTAAACAGTTAAACGCGAGAAGGTTGAATAGAAAACGCATGAGAAAGGCGTTGTTTTTTTTAGGGGGTGAAACGTTTTTATTTAATTATTTGTATTGTAAAATGCAGTAGTTTCATCAAACATGTTAATGTAGATGATTGCATCAAGACGAAAACTGTCTTACATGGAAGAGAACGATTTCATAAACTTTTTCGCCCACGGACGCTTAAATAATTTATTTTACATCATTTTAACTTCATAAAAAGATCAACATTATCGTTATCGAGTTATAATAGCTGTTCTGTTTCCACGATATTCAAACACCACAACGTTACAATATGACTATAATGCCTCTCATCATGAGAGCAGTCATCAATTAGTCTTAATTTATAAAGCCGTAATAGATTGATAGACATTTATAAAACTCTTACAGATTAGTAAGTCTACTTGGGTGAGAATTGCTATTATAAATTTTAGTAGAGGTCATGCCAAGTGCATGATAACTCATATATGTAAATGAAACTCATTCTAAGATTTGAATTATAGGCGAGTCATATAGACTTTAGTAAGGGGACAGCAGGTAAAACAGAATATAAACAAAATTGAACGATTTCGAATGACGCACTTTTTTTTCGATCTGATAGCATCAAAAGTTTTCTAGTAAGTATCAATGGAAACCGTGCGAATTGGACATCGCCTATAATGTAGAAATATTTTAAAATCAATATTGTCTACATTTTGCGGTAAATAATGTATTCGTTAGAAAGATATAGAGTAATTAGCTATTATATCATAAATCACCGCCTCTCTCTCTCTCTCTATCTCTCTCTCTCTCTCTCTCTCTCTGACAAATTATTTTAGAATAGTACCTTATAAAAATTATGCGGACGTCTCCACGTGTCGTACTTCTTCAAAAGTCCACGTTATCATTTATATCGAAAGCTTTCAGTGAGAACAACGCCATTAGGATCACCGGCGTCAGTGATGCACGTAAAAATACCATAAAGTGTGTATGGATAATGCATTATTATTAAAAATGTAACACAAACAAACAAATTATTATAAACTAAAATATTTTAACACACACATATCTGCATTGTAATCAATGTAAATTCTGAAATCAGTCTCCTAGTCTGATACTTCCTGTTGTGCGTTCAGCCTTCCCCTAGTTTATTTTACTTGTCGATCAAGGAAACAAACTTGCCATACGTACTACTCTCGTATATATAATACACACCAAGAATATTGGATATTTGTTCCTGGCGTTATATTTGCTTCTACGCATTGTGGAAAGTTCAATTTAATTCTCATGTCCTAGTCTAGGTACGTGTTTGGGCTGAGTGATGTGACTGCTGCTTATGAAGGGTTTCTTTATGACATGCCAACGTTGATTGTAACGAAAGTGAATGGAAATAATTGATTGTCTTACGCTTCGTTAGATTTGACGTTTTATGAATCATTCTTAATGGACGTGAAAAGCAATGAGTGTGTATGTGAGGTTAAAAACCATCTGGTTATCATAGTCGAATGACTTGGATTCTTCCGGCTACTATTCAGTTTTTGAGTTTTATTCCAACAACGTCTCAGACTATATAAACTCTCACTCTGTTCAATAGTATCTTATTGAACTCAGAAACTGTTCTGTTGAACTCAGAAATCTTTCTGTCGAACTGGGGAACGTGCACGGTATTTCAAAGGGAACACAGATCACGCTCTTGTTTCTTCAGCCATGATAATGTAAAATTCTTAAATAATTTGAAACTGTAATAAAGGTGATGTCCGCACTGAAGTTTTAAACTTCAATCTCCAGAAGAGTGTAACTGACAGCCTCAATATACCAAGTGCATACAAATTATACTGGTTATGGTTATAATTTTCTTTGCGAGCGACACTCAAATAATACTGAGAATTATCTACGACTTATATCCAATCAGGACTTAGGGAACAATACGATGATATCCTGTGGATTCAAGAAATGATTCTCTTCGACATTCCATGCAGACTCCCGACTTCAACAGAAATTTCGACCAGATACACATGAAGAAGGCCCGATGCTAAATATACTTATACCTGTTGAATATAGCATACCAGATGAAAAATGTAGTCCGAAAATATCTAAACAATACGAATAATTAATCTCCTTCCTTAAAATTTCGCAATATAGTTGCAAATAGATATTAAGAAAAACAAAGTAATTTTAAACTACTTAGATTACAGATTTTCTTTTTTCTGTATTCATAAAGCAATGAAAAAAATATACTGAAGATTTATAATATATAATATAAATATATATAATTCATAACATCTTAACATGTAATATATATAACATCTTAATATATAATATAATTTATATAATTTATAACATCTCAATTTATATAATTTATGACATCTTATGATATAATATAAATATATATATATATAATTTATAACATCTTTTTCACAAAAATTTATTAAATTCTATACAAATCATATTAGAAAATCAGCAATTTCATCGAAGAGGATGGTAAATTTATAGATAATAAAATTTTATACAACTCATATTTTTACAGGGGCAGCATATTTTGAGAAAAAAATATAAACATCATCAGTTACATCAAAGAGGATTTTAAATTCATAGACAATACAATTCTATACAAGTAGCATATTTGGAGAAAAAACTTTAGAAAAAGTCCCAAGTTCTTCAAAATATATGGTTAATTTATTGACCCCCTGTATATTTCTGCTATCTAAAAGAGAGGGAGGTTCAGACGATTCTGTGTTTATCGCAACGACATAACAAACTGGGTGTCCCAAGTTCTAATACAGTTGGTTCCACAACAAAATAACTTTAATTTAGGATGTTGACAGTATTTATGTGGTCCCTTTCGATGTCTTTCTAGAAATGATTCTGACTAGAAAAAATGTCGGGGAAACTAACACCAGCAAGATAAATTCTTCTCAGTCATGTTGGAATATTATACGAGAGCCAACACGTTGTAGCTTACGTCTCAAAGTAGACAAAAAAATATGAAAATCGCTTTTACTCGTTATTATTTGCACAACAACATTTATTTCCTAATTTTTTCTTTTCACTGTGACGTTCCTTACGTGATCGTCTTCTCGAACGTGAACCTTCACCTTTTTATATATATATTTTTATCGGTGATGTAATTTTGCATGCATTTGCACACGCGCGTCCACGCTTTTTTTGGATACGATATGAAGATTATGAGGAGGATCTGGGAAATAAAAAACGAAAACTATTTTTTTCCCGAATTCACTTAATATGTATTTCCTATTAATACGCATGCTTTATTTCATGATACTAATAAGCAAGCAAGTATATAACCAGATGAACATACTCCTACGACTGCGAATAATCCTTAATAATCGGTGGTTTCATTAAGAGAGAAACACGTATGTGCTGATGTCGTATTTAATATATATAGACACGACCATCTAAGCCTAGATAGTTTAAAATAATTTCGATTTTAGAATTATGAGTAAATAAAGTGTATAACATATCTCTTTTTTACAAACGTCAAACACTAACGCAGAACTAACAATATTATTGTCATGAATAAATTAAAAGTAATATTATTTATTGTAAAATTATACCTACGCATTTAAAAATAAATATAACTCCTAAGCCTCATGGCTATGATCAACGTATTGTTATGAAGTAAAGACACGCACACATGTACATAAATTCATATAAGACACTACACATGGAGACATATCCATGAATTCAATCGAAATAAACAACCATTATTAATACAAACATGTCTTCGATTGGTTCATAGCAAGTATAATTTTTACTTATTAGTGTTGTGTGATAGGGTTCTGTATATATGGTATATATACGTGCGCCTTGTATATATTTAGTGACCTCCTAGTGTTTAAATTGTATGAGAGTATATATATATATATATATATATATATATATATATATATATATATATATATATATATATTTTAAATTGATGGCTACATATGTTCATACATGTTTCTATAATCACCCACGTTGGGGGGTTGCGTCTTCAGGTCAAGAATTATCATCGAGAACTGATATTTAAAACAAAAACATTTTCTTATTTCGTTTACATAGTTAGAATGTCAACATGGGTGGGGGTCATGAGCGGGGAGAGGACAAATTATATATATATATATATATATATATATATATATATATATATATATATATATATATATTTGCTCTACAACAGTATTGAACACTTCCTTCAGTTTTTATTAATTACCATTTCTACTATATATATATATATATATATATATATATATATATACATACATATATATATATATATATATATATATATATATATATACATAATTTGGGGTTGCTATTTTCCAAAGGTACGGTAACCAGTGAAATATAACGAGGTTCATACAAGAGTACTCAATATAGAAGTAGAACAGGTTACATTTGTCTTTACATAAGCAGTAGTTTGTTGCTACACAGTCATGAGCTTGTTTCAGTCTACTAGTATCTACTAACTAGAGACCTCATCAGACAACACCCCTTATTTTCGAAAATAAGGGGTGTTGCCTGATGAGGTCTCTAGATAGTAGATACTAGTAGACCGAAACATGCTCATGACTGTGTAGCAACAAACTACTGCTTATGTAAAGACATATATATATATATATATATATATATATATATATATATATATATTGGTATATACGTGTTACAGTCATATATATATATATATATATATATATATATATATATATATATTGGTATATACGTGTTACAGTCATATATATATATATATATATATATATATATATATATATATATATATATATATATATATATATATTGGTATATACGTGTTACAGTCATATATATGACGTGTATTAATATGTGTGTACGTCTATGAAATTCCAGCGCTGTGATCGTCTAATCTAGAGTTCGTTGCGCGTGTATGTATATTTAAATATATATGACGGGACAAGAATATGTATAAACACCTTTAAAACACAAATGACGAATAATATTCATTCGTGGTTTAAACATCTGACTAATCAGAAACATACTTGGTACATCCCTGGTCTTGTTTTGAAGAGGCTCGGTAAGAACCTCAAATAAATATTCATACTACTCGAAGTCTGTTTTGACAGCAGCTTTATTTACCGAGGGTTTATTTCATTAAACATTTTAACGCTAGTCTTAAACTTTTACATTCAACACTTCCCCCTTACTGGAGCTATTACTCTCCGTATACCGTATTTCTCCCACTGACTAATGACCACCGCTGCTCTCTCTGA
Source organism: Euprymna scolopes (assembly GCF_053919585.1). Taxonomy (NCBI): domain Eukaryota; kingdom Metazoa; phylum Mollusca; class Cephalopoda; order Sepiida; family Sepiolidae; genus Euprymna; species Euprymna scolopes. Next base: position 61,909,439 of record NC_136515.1, read on the forward strand.
CTCCAAACTCTTGATAAACTGATATGTGTCTTCAAGCACTTTCCTTAGAGCCACATCACATTAAGCGAGCTCTACGTCGGACCACGTCAGGCTGTAGAGGTCAGACCTTTTTTTAAATTATTGTTTGTGTTCTAATATCCTTTTCTATTAAAATATTTTTACATAAGTGATTTTATCTGTAAATATTTATTTCGCTATGATAACATAAATTTGACATTATATTTTAAAAAATAGTATAACAATCCTAATAATCGCCGATCAGCACATGTCTCGGCATTGTCAATATCTAACATTAGTAAAAAAGAAGAAAGATTTTTTCGTGAAGTCAGTAGTGCCTAGGCGGTTAAAGAGCTAGTGGTGAATGCTGGCGCCGATATTGAATTCTAAACCACACATCATGCTATAGAGTCCCATATATATATATATATATATATATATATATATATATATATATATATATATATATATATATATTACGTGTGTTTTATTCTATTAATAAGCGGCAGTGCTACTCGGCATTGCTTAGAATCATATAAAATATAATAAAGTAGCCGATTTTACATAGTGTGTGTGTAATACGTTCTTATTTGAACTTCTCTCCGTTTCTCTCTCTCTCTCTCTCTCTCTCTATATATATATATATATATATATATATATATATATATATATATATATATTACGTGTGTTTTATTCTATTAATAAGCGGCAGTGATACTCGGCATTGCTTAGAATTATATAAAATATAACAAAGTAGCCGATGTTACATAGTGTGTGTGTAATACGTTCTTATTTGAACTTCTCTCCGTTTTTCTCTCTTCCCCTTACTCTATGCTTTATGATTATTCTCCCCTACCACTTTCTATTCTAATAAGACAATTGACCTTCGTTGCAATATATTGTAAATAATAGAATGCAATCCATCCATGTATCATTAGAAATGGATGAAAAATCGACACCACTGACGAAACGTGATCCTGTTGACACCAAATGACTGAATAAGTTTTTTTTCTTACCTGTATAATATCGGCATGTTTCTGCTTCAGTTAGTCCGTACTTTTCGCTTTAAAAAACGCCAAATATAATTGTAACGAGGGGTGCGCTTCTATGGTAAAATGGCCAGTATGTGAGCCTGTGAGAAGACCGTAGAATACCTGACTATTATTAGCAGTAGCAGCCCTATTAGCACATATGCAAATTAAGCAAATGTACACGCACTAGCGTTATGAGAAAAAGAAGAGGAGAAACAGAAGAAAAATAAATGCATGTCGAACAGGAGAAGCAAAGTGTGTGTCGGAGAAGAGGGAAGTGTAAGTCAAAGCGCTTGATATGCCGGGGTGAGACGGTGAGGAGAGAGATTTTATAAAGTACATGGACGATGGCAGAGCGTTGGAAAACACAAATTTGTGCGAAATAACTTTTGAAATATAATGACATGCGTTATTCTTGGGAGAACACCGAATAAAAGCATTTCATTTGCAATTTAAAAATTGCTGAACACTAGTTCTTTGTACTTCCTTGTTTGTTCATGGGACGGCACCAGACCACGTGTGGGTCCGAGAGGTTTAATACATTTTTGACAAAAAGAACGTGTACATCCGCGAGGTAGAGGGTTTTAAAAGGTCAAACTGAAAACACCGGCATTGATTATGAGAGTGACCTCCCTGTTATGTAGCATTGTTTTCCAAATACCATGCCTATAATAGCGAATAATTACGGTAATGGTGTAAGAAAAATGACGTATGTCGGAGCGAACGTGAAAGATTAAGGCAACGAGGCTGTCACTATAACCATTAATCTACGATCGCATGAGGGAAGTAAGGTTCGTTTTTTTTGTTTATTAAAACTAATTCAAGAAAGTTCTTTTTGTGCATGCGTGTATGGTTAAATTGTCATGTGGGAACGAGGAATTGTGTGAGGAGAAACTGAAAGTAACTTCAACGTGAGTGGTTCCTCATCGAAAGAAACAAGTCAGCGACACGTTACGGAAAAGGAAATATGAAAGATACAGAGCAAAGAATAAAGAACGTTGTTGTCCAAGACGTGTTTGTTGAAGGTGTGAAATATGAACTGTGTCTTAAAATGTGATTAAATTATTTATACGTAGCAGAATATTGTTCTCTGAGTATTCATTAATACTTATTAATTTATCTCAGTTGGACCAGTTTTTTTTTTTTTTAAATTCAATGAAATATTAGCAACCATATTTGCTGGGTGTTATTTTTTTTATTTCTAAATAAACTAAATCTCTCCACTATCCTAAAAGAAAAATATGAGTGTATCAAAACATATTTGTCATTACATATATTTTTTTCTGGACATTTACAGAAGTATTGCTAGGTTTAGGTATTATTCATACAAATAAACACCGATTAAGAATATTTCAACTTGTGCATGTTTCTTTAAGTGCTCTTTTAATATTTAACTGGATATATACACACTTCCAAGCGTAGTTTCACAAGCATATATTTTTTTTAAATTTATTATTATAACTTTTTTAATTTATTACTATAACTTTTTTTAATTTATTACTATAACTTTTTAAAAGGCGACGAAGGCGGTAGTGATCCCATCAAAGGCGACGAAGGCGGTAGTGATCCTATCAAAGGCGACGAAGGCGGTAGTGATCCCATCAAAGCGAACGACGCTTTGTGATCTAAAATGTGTTCTTTTACACAGTCACCAGCATTCTCAATGCCCTTTTGCTAGAAAGACAATGGCACGTCTCTGCTTCTGACATGGTAGTTTATTAGAGTCACACAACGTCAATACCTTAAACAAAGAGATGAAAATTTCAGGTCATGAATGCATAAGTCCAGTAATCATAACAATGCAAGTTGCAATCCCCTTTGAACCATTCTTCTAGATGAAAAATAAAACATGAGACATTATTTTTGGAACGACCCTCGTCTATAATAGTTTACGAACATTTCATAAGAGCATGTTATTTTCTGCCCACCCTGCATATTTGTTTTTAGACTCTAGTTCTCACTACTAATTATTTGTCGAGTCGTAATAAAAAAGAAAAGTATACAGAGTTAAAATATGTACAATTTTGTTTAATCTATAATATAAATCTCACCTGTCTGTTTAAATGTATGTAGGTCTATATGTATGTATGTATGTATGTATGTATGTATGTATGTGTGTTGGTGGGCACGGTCTGGTGTGGACGTGTTCAAAGCACAACGATTTCTTAGCGTCATACAGTGCGTCTCTCAGACAAATCAACCATACGTGAACGTCCTGACAACTGTCACGTAGACTGGGCTCTGATTAACGGCGAGTGTCCTGTGCCGTATAACTTGACCTCCACTGCCTTGTGGGTCAAGGTTCTTTTAACCAAAGGCTAAGTGTGCGGTAACCCTGACAGAAACCTTTAGAGGAGCTAAGACCCTGTAAGCTGCGGCATGCATGACCCACCGGCATGTGGAATATGCTCTGGTGCCAAGCAACCTAAGTCCTCGTCATGGATCAAATGGCATGAGGGGCGGAGAGGGATATATAAAACCTGCGGCAACTGCTGCATCTAATGATGTTGACTTGCTCTTCTTTTTGGTGAAATGTGGCATTTATCAGCGAGTGAGATGGTCTCGATGCAAAGTCTTTCCTCGCTAGAAAAAAAACTTCTAGCACTGGCATTACTTGATATGTAATGGAATGCACATTTTACCATCAATGTGTATCTCGATAACAAAAAGACGGGATGTAGCCTGAAACGACAAACGGACACTCAATGAGGACTGATGAGGATTTGGGTGTCAATGGAAATAAAGGCTCTGTGGCATACAAGGTCTGGTCCGGCAGGGTTTCAGGGCACCACAACCTGGACCCGGTCATCAGCAGATATGCAGGAGTTTAGAAGATTCATAGAAGTGACCGTTCGGCACGTGTTGCTAGTGGCGCCCGTGGCTGCCTTATTCAAGCTAGAGATATATTAAGTAATGGCAATATTCGAGAACGAGTCTGCTGCCATCATCATGTATGTATGTATGTATGTATATATGTATGTATGTATGCCTCGCTAAAACTTTGCTCAGCGACGTCGGAGCAGGTCGAAACTGGTACCGTCTTTAAGCGTGATGCTTTGGTCAAACGGTATGTTAAAATAAAATCTAAACGCTCAATTATTTTCTCTGGAAATTGACGTTCGCAAATATGGAGGGTAGCAAAAAATGGTTCCGTCATGACAATTTATCCAAACACGCATGCACAAAAAACGTTCTTCCTTGAATTGGATTAAATGGACATAATGGACAGAACTTCGCTCACGCAATCGTAGATTAGTGGTTACAGTGACAGCGTTGTTGTCTTAATGTTTTCCGTTCGAACCGATACATCGGTCATTTTTTTCGATATTTAAAGTTTTAATATTTAAACAGGGCTATGTCTTCTATTTTTTCGTTCGTTAATTTTTTTTTTACCCCTTTTTTATTTTTTTCATCACGTTCGCTGTTTCTTTTTTGTTTTTTTTTCCGATTTTCAAAGAGGTTTTATTATTTATTTATGCCATTTTTTTTCCTTCGCTTGTTCATTTATTTCCCATCACGTGTGCTGTTTTTTTAATTTTTTTCAGACGTTAAAAAAATAATATTTACACAAGATTTTTTCGTACCCTTTATCTTTATTTTCCATAATTGCTTTGCTTTACCACCCACATCCAAAACACCTATTCACACCCGGGCAACGCCGGGGACCCCCTCGCTATTTATTAATATAAATAAACTAATTTCTGTTTGTGTAATTTTTCATTTTCAAATACATTTCACTCTCTCGTGTAATTTGCGACCGCTTAATTTAATTAAATAACGCGGCAGCCATCTTGAAAAAATAAGAAATTTGCTTATATAATAGTTTTTGCTTTTTTTTTTATTTCTGAGTCTTCTCGCAAATGGCGGCGATAAATTTAGTTGATTACATTTTCCACGATTTAGAATCAAAGTTTGTTGTTTTTGTATATTTTTTTCCTATTTACAACGACTTCATAAAAATTACTCTATTAATTCGTAAATGGAAAAACATTTTTTTTTTTTTTTGCGAAATGTCCAGGATGTTAATTTATATAATTTCTTTATGGAGCACTAAAATATTATGTGAGATTACGCGGTAATTATTATTGAATATGACGACCGAGTAAATTATGAATTCTAAAAGGTAAGCAATCACTAGCATTACGCGTTGTTATACTAATATTGCTACCAATAACATATTTTGACTTTTTTTAAAACGGGAATAGTTAAATCAGGTTGACTTAGAATGAGTTCTTTACGCTGCATCTCTAGAGGAAATGTGGTATTCTGGTGATTAATATTCTAATCTTACTGTAACTGCGCTTCGTACTGATATCATGACAACTAGTTTCTTGCAGCTTATCATAATAAAAGTCTATAGCTATCGACTTAGTATTTTCCGAGAAAAAGGGGAATGAGCATACAGACAACCGACATACAAACTAAGACAAAAAAAAAAAAAAAACTACAGAGAAACATTTTAGCCGATTAAAAAAACGTGAAATTATGGATAAGAATTCGTGCTTTATGTCAACCCCTTAGCGTAAATGGTGTTTTGTGGCGGTTAATCTCGATTAATCGCTAACAGTGCATCCAACCGATAGCAAAGTACTTTCACCTCATTATAACAATTATCGGTAATCTCCAAAAATACCGTTAGGGCTTACAACATGGCCGCCAGAAGAGTCACGTGATCCGGTTGATCCAAAAAATTAATCGCCGTATTACGAAACCGGAAAACGCAAATTTAAAGCAAACTTTGACAAACAAGCATAATAATTAAGTACAAAAACAGTTTTTCAATATCATAATAATAAATAATTTATTTAGAACGGTCATTTAATTTTTTGTTGAGAAGCAATCACAGTTTGTTTGTTTTTTAAAACAGTGTTTATAAAAAATATTTTATTCAGAGTTTTTCATAAAAATGGTATTTAAAACAAGGTGTTCTTTTTTTTAAGATGTAATGTTATAAAAATATGATGTAAAAAAACAGTTTATATTTTTAATTTTTTTTATTTGTTAAAAACAATGTTTACAAAATGTCTAGGAACGTGCGTAGACATTTTGTAAACATTGTTTTTAAAAAATAAAAAAAATAATACTTCTATTATGTTTGAAACGACTGTAATAGTTTATTTTTGAAGTATATTTCATAAAGAAAATTGACAACCCACTTTAAAAACAGAAATTACGAGTTTTATATATTTTATTCGCAGTTTTTTATTGGGGGTGTCAAAAATTCCGCCTAAAATTCTGATACACCTAGTCGACCACTTGTTTATTCTGAATAAAATACTTTTTATAAACACTGTTTTAACTAAAAACAACCTAAGATTGTTGCTCAAAGTTTGCCTATTTTTATAACAACATTATATCAACAAAAAATTAAATACAAACAAATTGTGATTGTTTGTGAAAGTTTGCCTTCAAGGCTGCGTTTTCCATTTGCACGATTCATGTTTTGGATCAACCGGATCACGTGACTCTTCTGGCGGCCATGTTGTAAGCCCTAACGGTATTTTTGGAGATTACCCAATTGTCTATATAATATTTTACGAGGTAATTACAATATTGATTATAATATTATCTCATGAGTAAAGCTGATTTCCAAATTAATATATAAAAAAAAATAGGAAAAAAGATCAATGGAAATAGAGTAGTTTACCAATTTACAATAGACCAGTGGAATATGAAACCGCTGGCACAACAATCAAGTGTAAGCAATAAGAGCAGTGAGCCATAAGCTAGAGTACACGTTAGAATATATTTCATGCTAAGACATATCTATAGCCTATACATAATGCACTGGTAAAAACAAATTATCATCAAAGCAAAATCTTATCACCAAATACAATATAAACAATATGCAAAATCTTAACATGTTATTGCTATACTACAGAATGCTATATAATCAATAATTAAACTATTTCATGTGGCAAATTAATTGGACAATATAGATTAAGAAGAAAAAACTTCAATGTGCTAATTCGTTTAACAGGCTATACAATGTATGAGTTTATATATGCTCCTAGAAAGTCTGCGTATATATATATTTTTTCTAAGATTTCATTTTCTCGGTTGTTACTCATAAGTAATACTTTCAGAAAGAAAGTGCCAACCATTTTCACACTTACCTTACATAAACCTTACCGTTTTCCGTAATATTTTTAAATTCAATTTTTCTTTAAATAGGGCACAATTCCATTTTGATGTACTATCGAGGGGGGGGTCGTAAGTTGCAGGGATACTATATAAGGAGTTGAGCAAGAAAATGCCCGTTCACATTTCATTTGAACTTCTCAATATCAGTTCAGTTGTGAAAACAGGGAGTTCCAATGTAAACTCCCCCGGTCGCAAGTCACCAGATGTGGCCTTTAACCCCGACAGAATTGCAATGGTCCGAATAGTTCTCTCTTTGAAGCTTTTTACAAGCTTCTTCCGCGTCGCAGGTCTCGTCGTCCGTTCCCGATGCCGGTGTTCGTTGAACATGAATTAGCTTGTAATGCAGGCCAAAAGAATATAAACGCAGCTGGTTGTAGTCTACAAAAGTAATTCACGAAATTTACAGGTGTTTTACATATGTGCAATTGTTCAGTTCGCTTACACCAGAAAACAGTCCGAAAACTTAGTCTTCGTTCTCTTCGGTGGCGACTGGGACGGAAGGGGTGTGGCGGCTTTCTTTGGGTGAATGTTTTTGTCTCGCACTCGGCATCAATCTGCTCCTCTCTTGCCCGCGTATTTGCTCATATTGAAAGGTGATGAGTTGGGGTATGCTGTTCCCAGACCAATGACCGCTGGATACGTCAATCCGGGGAATTCCCAATTCTTTGCGTGTGTGAAAGCCTGCAAACCTTCATAGGCCCGCGAATCGGAGACCACAACTCAAAATGTCATACATCCTTGAGCTGGAGTTCGTCACGCCACGAACGTAATCATGTTTCGTTCTTACTTTTCAAATGATATCTGTTGTCATGTTTTCTCAAAAACTAAAATTATATGTATGTTTTACATAAACACAATTAATTCATCCTTTCAGCAAGGTTACCCGTCGCTATCCGGGTACACAATAATGCTTAACAGACAATATCAGCATCATTACCCGGTCTTAATCAGTGTTTAGGGGGTCTCAATCTCTCCAATAGCGAGCTTTGCCGCTCCTGAGGCGGTCACGCGACACCAAAATCTAATAGTTCTGGGAAAGAAACTATTAGAGTAAAGGGCTTTTTTACATCTAAGGATTTCTATGAGTGGGGGTGGGATATTGAACCTTGTCGGGGTTTTCGGGGTATTTACGTAGAGGGAGTTTAGAGGCTTGTATTTCATCGGAGCATTCAACATTAAAATACATGCAGTACAGGTAGATGGAATTAACATTTCGTCGATGGGACAGAGGTTGAAGCTTTAATGACAGTTTAGGACCTATTAGGTTGGCAAATCTCATTTGAACCCGGTCCAAAAGCTAGAAACTAGTACCAGATGCACCAGACCAAATGTGACAACAGTACTCCATATATGGTCGAGTGGTGGCCTTGTAGAGATACAGGATACTTTAAAGTTTAAGCAAAGATATCCCACCTTCTTTGCAGCGTCCTTGGCAATGCTCTCAGTGTAACTGTTACAGCTCGTAAAGCCGAAGAGTTTGAAAGAAGTACGTTCAGGTAATGTATCGTTAGTCAGAGCTAATGGTGGTGTAGAATGATTCTTGTTATTATTGATGGAAACAAGCTTAGTCTTGGCAACATTTAATGTGGCTATCCATTTTTGTCCCCACTACAGATTGGAGGGCAAGTGTCTTTTCCATTTCCTTAGATATGTGTTTTTTTTTTTTTTGGTTTCCCCTCATATCCGTTATAAAGCGTGGTGTCATCAGCAAAGATACCCATGTTGTAACAATTTTATGAGGGAGGGCACTAAAAATATTAAGATTAATAAATGTCTAAGCATAGACACGCATTAATTTCATATTGTTTAGATGTACGACCGTCGAGGGATACCTGGATTATTCTCTTATTTAAGAAATATTAAATTTAAGGCTTATTGTTCATGACAAAATAACGCCATTAGCACCGCTTATGTTTACATTTAAATGCGGCAAAATACCTTTTGTAATCAATGAACATGCCCCAGAAAATACGTGGGACGTTCCAAATGCAAAACCCTCTATTTTTATTACGGTCGAATGAATGAAAAAGCGTTCTAAATTTCATTAATATCTATCTTATAATTTTAGCATGTGTTCACGGGTTGACATGTGTGTTGAGAAAAAAATGAATTTTCGAAATAAATTCAGTAAACCAAAGTACGCCTACTAAAATGAAACATGATGTAATGGAAACATCTTATGAAGTCGTTACCGCTGTACTTCCAATTTTCGGATTTTAACCATGTCAAAACACAGTTTATTTCCTTTTGACGGATTACTGCTATTTCTTCTGATGAGTTAAGGGCAAAATAGATTCACTGATCGATATAATATTTTAGTGATTGATTTTCTGCTACAAAACAGATATTGTCAAGAATTGTAAATATCAAACGAATTAAAAATATGATAAGATGGTCAACATTATGATCTTTGGAATATAGTCTGTTGCCATCTATTCAGTATATTGCTCTGTAATTACATTGAACTTATTAAATAAGGACTGGTAGATATTATAGGAAAATATTTTCACAAATATATATATATATATATATAATATGATAAATATAACGTTTGGCAACAAATGGAGACATGGGCGAAAAAATACGTAAGAAACTATAACTGGACAGAAACGATCGGAGAATATATAAATAAATATGGACAGACGAGGCGAGAGAAAAGTGTACACTTCTGTTGTTGCTGATTCTGATGATTAATGTGTAAAAGTGTGAGAAGGTAATCAATGAATATTGAATGAGAGATGGGGAAAAAATTCGGGAAATAAAAGAGAATGGCCTCAAGCGATTGGTCATTCTCGTAACGTCTTCACTACGCGTTAGAGTTAATTCGCAGTAGGGGAACATGTGATCGGCACTAATCACAAGGAGAGGCGAATATAAACTATAGCACTTACACGCACATAGAAAACACGAAACACGCACACACACACACACACACATATATATATATATATATATATATATATATATACAAGAGAGTCTTTCTTAAAGAAATGTATCCTATTTTTTAACTAAAACAGTTACACAGCTACAAAGACAAGATCGTGCCATGAAACATGGCCCACATGTTTTGCTCCGGACTTTATTTTCTACATATTCATCACCATTCTCCAAGCTCTTAAGCTTACACTTGGGTTATGCCTGTGAATGTGACTGCAGAGCACGTTATGGCACTCAGATCTCAGCTGCCATTCTCAAATCGACGAACCCATCTCCTAATTGTATTTCTCGCTGACGTCCTCTGCTTTTTCTAACCACTATCTTTCCCGTGAATTTGTTCTATTCTGCTTTTTTTGTCCATAAAACTTGTTTATCTCGTTCGTTTTCTACCTGCTTGAATGTTTTTTTTTATTGCCAGTTCTAATACGTTTTATTAAATATAATTTCTTTTTTTTTAATGTGTTATTTTAATGACTAATAATTCTTCTTAAACAAAAGACGAGTAAATTGTTTTACATCAAGATTCATTTGGTATAATGCTTGTATATTGTTAAAATGAGGATTTTTTTTTAAATATTGTGTTTTTATTATTTGGATCGTTCGAACTATTGTGTGCTCATCTTGGTTGTGATTTTCTCTCACACACATGAAATTAAAACAACATAATGAGAAATGTAGCCCGGGAAATTGAAAAATACAAAAAAAAAATATTTGCTATTTATAGGAGTTTAGTAAGGTGGTATCGATGATCAATGGAAACACCCTCTCTCTCTCTTACTCTGTATTTTTACCATGTGACGTCACACCTGTTGCTTTAAATTCCAATTCCAATATAATCTCTAATTCCGACTTCAGTGGAGTAATAACGGAACACTTTACATTTTTAGGTTATATTATATTTTGTTTTTATGTATTTATGAGTGAGTGCATTAAATTAGCGTTCAACAGAAAATATTAATTTATTAAGAGTATATCAGTTATAAATATCTAGACGTACTACTTGCCGTTTGATATAAACGTTACAACATTTATTCTGTTTTACTACCGTTTGATAATTCATAAAATTTTGTAATATGCAAAAATGAACAATTAGAAAAGTGTTATACGATATTCAAAATGGCTATGCAAGTTTTACAGTTATCTACATAAAATTCAATAACAATAAACTTGAAAGTAATATCGAAACTAGAAGAATAATGTGCCGTCATCACTCGAAGTTAGTGTACTTAATCAAGGAAATTAATTCGTGTACTTATTTAATGTGCTTAATTAGTGTATTAAATCAGTGTGCTTAATTAGAGTACTTTATTAGTGAACTTAATTAGGGTACTTGATCAGTGCACTTAATTAGTGTAATTAATTACTGTACTTAATTAGTGTACATAATCAGTGTACTTACTTAGTGTACTTAATTAGTGTACTTAATTAGTGTACTTAATTGGTGTACTTAATTAGTGTACTTAATCAGTGCACTTAATTAGTGTAATTAATTACTGTACTTAATTAGTGTACTTAATTAGTGTACTTAATTGGTGTACTTAATTAGTGTTGGTAATCATGTTGAGTTAAACAAAGCTGAATAGAAAAAGATTACAAAATGCTAAGGTATTATGTAAAGCTAAAAAGTAACTGAACTCCTAGGAAAATCTGTATCATTTCAGTTGTTACAACAGCAATACACTTTATGTACAATTTCAAATGCTTACACCAGGAATGTGCTGAGTAATTTGGTAGACACTGCAGAGGTCAATTTTTCTGATTTTGACACCTTAATATTTATAGTTTTGGGCTCAAATCTAATTAAAGCGTTCGATCTATAGACAAGTAACCTACATCAAATATTTCGTAGAGTTTAGACCAAAAATTGGCCGAGGGTTTTGGTGACTTTTTAAAGGCCAAATCGTTGAAAGTTGATCGCTTAACAGCCAAATTTTGGCCTAAAACCGAGTAAAACGATGTTCCTAAATTTTAATACACCTTATGTCAAATCGATTCTGAAGAGAGAAAATTGACAGAGTAGTCTGGTAGGGAAATATACATACACAGACAGACACACTAAAACTTATATATATATATATATATATATATATATATATATATATATATATATATATATATATATATATATATATATATATATATATATATATATATATATATATATATATATATATTTGTTTGTGTTTGTGTGTGTGTGTGTGTTTGAGAAAAATGTCACTATTCAATTATTTTTCAGCTTTGGTTTATACTAATATTTACATTTATGAAGCTCGATGTAACTTAAGAACATATAAAGAGAGTATGTAACTACATAGAATATGAAGAAGTATTACATTCGATTTATACTCTAAATTCCAAAATGTTGCCAACCATTAAACATGAAAGGATATTCAAGTTTTTGACAGCAATTTTTCCGTAGCGTGGAATCACTCATGTGATTATTGTGTCATTTGTATATTTTATTTGCCAATAAACTAGTCGCTCTCTCTCTCTCTCTCTCTCTCTCTCTCTCTATATATATATATATATATATATATATATATATATATAATTATAGTGCTGTTTCGCTGTATCACAGCTCATAAGTGCAGATAGACAGGCAAATACCTCAAGCGAGGATCGAAACCCGACCACCTGTGCGACAGTCAAGGTTTCGAACCATTACGCTAAACCGGCAGATGCTGTGCGGTTAGTGAAATAACTGTTATCATTAGGACGCTGATGGTATATTGTGCATCACTTCCCAATATGCTTAACTCAAGATAAGGAACATTATATATATATATATATATATATATATATATATATATATATATATATATATATATATATATATATATATATACATATATTCCGTGGTTAAATTTTAAATTCTGAAAAAAAGAACATATAGAGACTATATATTCGATGTAAGAATGTATTGTTTGACAAAAGGAATATATAGAAGGGGTTATGTTAATTTCCTTAATCCATGGATTTTTAACAATGGCTCATCTCATCAGAGGAAATAGATGCGGTTATATATATATATATATATATATATATATATATATATATATATATATATATATATATAAAAGTGAACGTGTCTGTCTTACTGTGTGTGTATCTCTGTGTATGTGTGTGTACATTTCCCTACTAAATAACTCTGTACATTTTTAGTCTACAGACTCGAAATTTGATATACAGAGTACTGAAATTTGGTAAAATCGATGTGATCGGTTTCAGGCCTGCAATTTGGCGATTTAGGGGTCAAAGTTTAACGATTTGACCTTTGAGAACTCTACCAAACTCCTCCGACAATGTTCGATCTAAACACTTGAAATTTTAGTTATAGGTTCATTGGATATTGATCTAACTTAATAACTGAATTTGAGCCCAAAACAATAAATTTAAAGGAGTCATAATAGGGGTCAAAGTTTAAAAAAATTAACTACTTTTTTTTTTTTTTCTCAACAAACATCTCCAAATCCTCGAGCAACTCCGGGCACTCATGCTAGTATATATATATATATATATATATATATATATATATATATATATATATATATATACATATATATATATGTGTGTGTGTGTGTGTGTGTGTGTGTGTGTGTGTGTAGAGAGAGCGAGAGAGAGAGAAAGAGAGAGAAAGACAAACAGAGAGACAGACGAGTCTCCCAGGTACGGAATATTTTTTTTTACATTTTCGCCAAATTAACCAAGAGTAGCTTACTATATCTAATATCTGTACTATTTTTTGTTCTTGTGATTAAGGAAGGTGGAATTTTATAAACACTGCTTGGGAACCATGATTTAATTCTTTGCTAGATTAAAAGCTAATGCCTAATTCATGCAACTTGATTCAAACGCAGTCTGAAGTATTCGATATGTTAAAGTAGATTTTTCCATGTCTAAACAGAATTCGATTGAACATCCTTCTTCTAAATGTACTCACGTCCAAATGGCATTTGGTAAACTCACTAGCTTTAATGCGTAGTCCAATCCTTCCTGTGTCTGTTCATTTACACACGAAATCATAAATATTAGTCAGTCATCCTCTATGATATATAAAAATAACATTCTGAATTTTCAAGCGTCTATGACAATTAATAATGACTCTATATATATACGTATATATTTAATTTAAATCCCTCTGTATACGCATATATATATATATATAACATAAAGCTGAATGTCTGTACGTGTATCTGGTCACGAATAGGCTCGTATATGGTTGACTATTTAAAAAAAAACTGATTACATATAATGATAGAAGGTGTATCAAGACACAGAATTAAGTATTTCTGATCTGGCAGAACGGTGGTTCATTAAAATTGTGGGGTCTGCGTTCGCGCCTGGTCCACAAAGTATGGAAATAAAACAATTAAAAATTAATAAAAAAACGTTTACAAGTGTTTTTAAAATAGATGTACATAGGAATACTTTGATAAGTATGTTTTAGTTTAAATAGGGATGGTATAATAAAATTGTGAGGTCTGCATTTGCGTCTGGCTTCCATAGAATGTAAATAGGCACACACTTTTATACACACTTTTCATATCTATATGCGTAAGTATCCTTTGATAATTATGTTTCAGTTTTAAGAAATATGGTGCAATAAAATTATTGGGTGTTCGTTCGCGCCTGACCTCCATAGAATGGAAATATGTCACAAAGTTTAACTAGTTTTTTCTTAATATAGATCCACAGAATATCTTGGTAAGTGTTTCAGTGTGAACAGGTATGGTATAATAAATTATGGGGTTTATCTATTTTATTTTTACTTTCATCATATTTTGCTTTGGTTTTGATACCCTCAAATTCGAAGCTATCCCTTTACACCCCTTCCTTTTCATAACCTATCACACTTTCATAAATCAGTTCATTTTCTGTAGGCTGTTTTGACCCCATTAAACGACGCGGACTTTTACTAGTATATATATTTATATATATATATATATATATATATATATATATATATATATATATGCATATATGCATGCTATGTTATATGTATTGTATGCTGCTTAAATATAAAGAGTAAAATTAAGAACTGTTTTATTTACTTTTAATGCAGTTAGTTTCATTTTCCAGTTATAATACCAGTATTTGTCTGATATGTAAATATTTTTTGAAGATTTTTACAAATAATAAAATTCAAAATATGATAATCCACGTGCCTATTTTATATATGCCATTAACATTTTATTTAAAATAGACATATATTAATAATAAATGCCGTACCATGTTGGGTGGCCCATTCTCCTAGAAGTTGAAATCTCTTAAGGACAGTGAAGTTGACCTTGAATGGCGCTAAGCTTGCTGTCTGCGAACGCTCCACAGGCATTACTTTCACCGCACGCAATGTTGCAATTACTTCTAGCAACTCGTAGTCAAAACCCTGTTGTAATTATGTCCGTCTCCCAGAAGAACAGATGTACGACATGTTGATGCAACATTGCTGAAATCGGGTCGCGCGGGCAGTTCCTAGTTTTACCGGAGGGAACGATTCTAATCATATATTAACTAGTACCCGCAAAGATCGACTACCGAATAGCGAGCTGGAAAAGTAATAGTTTGTAATGACATATCACAAAGAGGTTTAAGAAGAGATGTACATTTGCCCTTTAAGTATACGTATTCGACTGCATGCTTATGCATTTAAGCGTGATAAATAACGGGTGGGTATGCTTCAAATTGCGTAATACGGCATCAGTTTTAATGTGTTATTAATAGAATGTTTCTGATCTGTTCTTTTTTTTAGATAAGAGTTGCTAATTAGTATTATTTCGGCTCCTGTTCTCATATTTAGGGTTTCGGTCGATGATAAATCTGATATTTTTAAGTGTACTTTGAAGAAATATGACACTTTTTTTATCCTGCGACGCTAGCACTAGAGATAGAATGAAATAAATGCTACTTCAAAGTGGCACTTATAAAGGTTAAAGTTCAATTATCAATGAAGAACATATTAAGAGTACACTTGGAGATTACTATAGAGCTCAATCAGATTTTATCTGTGTGAAAGCCTGCATGATGTCGTTGTGGATTAAAGAGGTCCAATCTTAATTATGAGCAGATTCCCGAGTTCGGGCGAGAGATCCTGATTTCCAAAGAAATATATCTGGATATAATCGGAGATTTCTTCTGTCGAAAAAAAAAAATGTACTCAAGTTGCGAACAAAAGTCTGACTAGTAAAAATATGACAGCAATAGACATGGTGTGAATTGATTAGTTTTACAAACCATCTCCAAGGACGTTCTAAAATATAAACTCTTAATTTCTTAACGCAAAAAGTTGATGAACTATACAAACAGTAGTGGTTAGATTTAAATGATACACGATTTATTGCCCAAAGTTTATTTATCTACATATTACCATCATCTATATATTACCATCATCTAAATATTACAAGAATCTACATATTACCAGCGCCGACTATTACCACAATCTTTATACAACCATCATCTATAAGTTACCATAATCTCCAGATTACGTTCATTTACATATTATCGTCATCTTCATATGACCATCATCTACATATTACCATCATCTTCATGCTAACATAATCTACATATTACCATCATATACTTATTATCATCATCTTATTATTGCCATAATCTACATATTACCATAATCTACATATTACCATAATCTTCATATTACCGTAATCAACATATTACCATCATCTTAATATTACCGTCATCTTAATATTACACTCATCTACATATTACCATCATCTTATTATAACCGTCATAACATATTACCATCATCTTCATATTACAATATTCTTCATATTATCACCATCTAAATATTACCACCATGTGCATATTACCATCATCTACATGTTACCATCATCTACATATTACTATCATCTCATAACAATCATCGACGAATTACGATAATTTCCATGTTACTATCATCTAGATATAACCATCATCTACATATTATCATAATCCGCATGTTACCATCATCTGCATATTACCATCATCTTCTTATAACCATCATCCACCTATTACCATAATCTCCATATTACAATCATCTACAAATTACCATAATCCGCATGTTATCGTAATCTACATATTACCATTATCTTTTTATAACCATCATCTACATATTACCATCATATTTTCATAACAATCATCACCATATAACCGTCATCTACATATTACCAACATCTACATGTAACCATAATAAACATATTATCATAATTTTCTTATAACCACTATCTACTTATGACCATCGTCTGCATATTACCATTATCTACATATAACCATCATCTGCACATTACCATCATCTTCATATTACAATCATCACCATATTACCATTCTCTTCTTATAACGATCATCTACATTTTACCGTCATCTACATATCACCATGACCTTCAGTTTACCATCGTCTTTATATTACCATTATCTTCTGATAACCATCATTTACACATTATCATCATGTAAATGTTACTGTAATCTACATATTACAATCATCTTATTATAACCATCATCTGCATATGACCATGCCCTGCATACTACCATCCTTTACATATTACCATCATCTTCTGATAACCATTATCTACATATTACCATCATGTACATATTACAATCACCTGCATATTACTATCATCTACAAATTACCATCATCTAAATATTATATCCATCTACATGTTACCGTAATCTACATATTACCATCATCCTCTTAAAACCCTCATCTACATATTACAATAGCCTGCATATTACCATCATCTACATATAACAATCATCTACCTAATACCATCATCTGCATATTACTATCATCTTCTTATAACTCTCCTCTACATGTTACCATCATCCACATATTAACATCATCTACATATAACCATTAACTACTTTTTACAATCGTCTGCATACTACTATCATCTAAATATTTCCATCATCTTGTAATAACCATCATCTGCATATTATCATACTTTACAGATTACCATCATCTGCATGTTACCTTCACCTACATATTACCATTATCTACATAGAACAATCATCTTCTTATCAACATCATCTACATATTACCGTCATCTTCATTTTACCATCAACTGCCTATTACCATCATCTTCTAATAACAATAATCTGCATATTACAATCATCTGCATATTACCATCATCTGCATATAACCGTCATCTTCTCATAATGATCATCTGTATTATACTATCGTCCGCATGTTAACATCACCTAAATACTTCCATCATATACATATAACCATTATCTTCCTATTACAATTTTCTACATATTGACATCATCTTCTTATAACCATCATCTACATATTACAATCATCTACGTATTACCATCGTTTTCATATTACAATAATGTGCATATTACCATATATATTCTTATGAGCATACTTTACATATTGCCATCATCTTCTTATAACCATTATCTACCTATTACCATACTCTCAATATCAACCTATTCTGTATATTACCAAAATCTGCATATTACCATCTTCTTTTTATACCAATCATCTACATATAAGCATCATCTACATATTACCATCAAATTCATATTACCATCATCAGCATATTTCCATCATCTGTATATTACCATTGTCTACATATTACCATTGTCAACACATTACCATCATCTGCATATAACCATCATCTTCCTAATACACCCATCCACATATTACCATCATCTTCTTATAACTATCATCTACATATTACCATCATCTACATATTACCATCATCTACATGTTAACATCATCCACATATTACTATCATCTACATATTATCATCAGCAGCTACATATCACCATCATATGCATATGTCATTCATCTATATATTACCATCATCTACATGTTACCATCATCTATATATTATCATCATCTACATATAACAATCAGCTTCTTATAACCATCATCTACATATTGCCATCATCGACATATAACTATTATCTGCATAATGCTGTCACCTATATATTACCATCATCTACATATTTCCATCATCTGCATATTACCATCATCTAAATATTGCAAACGTCTTCTTATAACCATCACCTATATATTACCATCATCTGCATATTACCATCATTAATAAATTTTCATCATTTTCTTATAACCATCATCTACATATTACCATTATCTGCATAAGACAATCAGCTACATATTAGCATCATCTACGTATAAACATCATCTACATATTGACGACATTTTCTTATAACCAAAATCAACATATAAAAATCTTGTACATATTACCATACTCTACATATTACCATCATCTTCTTATAACCATCATCTACATATAACACTTATCTGCATATTACCATCATCTACATATTACCATCATTTACAAATTACCATCATTTATATATTACCATCATCTGCATATTATCCTAATCTTCATATTACCAGCATCTACATATTACCATCAGCCGCATATTACCATCATGTTAATATTACAATCATCTTCTAATAAAAATCACCCACATATTACCATCATCTACATATTACCAGCATCTACATATTACCATCATGTACATATGAACATCATCTACATACTCATCTACATATAACCATCATCTGCACATTACAGCCACCTACATTTTACCATCATCTACATGTTACCATTGTGTGTATATATATATACACACACACACACACACATATATATATATATATATATATATATATACTCATCATCTTGAGTTGAGCATATTGAGAAGTGATACACGAATTACCATGAGCGTATAAGCAATGCGCTTTGCGTAAACAAATCGAGCTTAGGTATTTCGGGCGATGTCAAAACATCGTTAAGACACGACTCGCACAGCAGCCGCCGATTAGCGTAAAGGGTAGGAGGCTTGACTGTCGTATAGGCGGTCGGGTTTCAATCCTGGCTTGATGGTTATATGTGGCTGCCTGTCTAACCGCATTAATGAGCTGTGCAATAGCGAAACAGTACTGTATGTGGATGACTGCATATATATATATATATATATATATATATATATATATATATATATATATATATATATATACACTGGTAAAACTATAATTCCAACGAATAGAGGACAATTAACAAAAGGGAATATCACGTGATCAATTGTATGACCTCCTATTGAGAGATACTTCGAAAAACATTCGAAAAGTAATGCCGTTTATATTATTTCCCAATTAGGGACAGGTAGTTGCACATTTCAGTGTGCAGTTAATGCATCGATGACAAGTAAATTAAAATGTACTAACTTGGTTATTTACTTGGGAGTCACCATTTATAAAGGCCCGAAGGTCACTCGAGTATAAATGGTCAATGAATGTAACGTGCTAGTGTAGTAATCGTTAATAGTGTAAGTTGGGTAAAAACTAAATTCTTAAGAGAGATGTTTCAACAAGTACACGTTTACTTGGGAGTTGAAGGTCATCACGTTGAATTCAACCGGGAAGGAAGCAAGCGGGACATTGTTCCACAAGCGGACAGTTCTGAGAAAGAAGCTTCGTTCACGGAATCTGCGTTTATATTTACGTACATTTTGAAAGTAGGGAAATCGTATATAATGGTTGTAGCTAGTCGAGTGTTCCTCTAAATTTTGGCAAGTGGTAACACTGTATTCGAGTTCTATCAACCACTTATCGTGAAAATAATGGTTACTTATATTGACAGGGTGAGTCTTAATAAACAGATACTCATGTGATGAGCGTGTGTCAAGAAGAGAGAGTATTCATTCTCAATGTAAAAACAATTAACCGATTAACCTTTTACATGTTGGCGAAGCAAATGCGATTGATGCCAGCACAATTAAGATATATGTTCGTTGATTTCAAAGTGATGACATTGATGTGTGTGAGAAAGGATGATACTTTAACGACCGAGACATCTAAAGAGGCTGGCGTATGTGCACTAAAATGGTGGAGTGTTTGTAGAAAAATAAAATTGATTCCACAAACCGTCACTTGTTTTAATGGCATAGTTGCGTCTTCGTTGCTATGCAACGTTTTAGTTTTTGTGTTTAAAACACTTCTGGATTCTCGCTAGTAGGTCAACTAAATAAAGAAAACATTAGATTTTTTTTTGCCTGTATAACTTTGTATCATAAACTATCTAATTTAATAGTTATTATCTAAAGTATTTAATAAAATAAAATTATTTTTTCATAAATTTTGTTCTATGCATAAAACCACTTTTAGAATGCGAAGAACGCGAATAAATTCACTTAATAAAAAATTAAAAAAACTGAAGCCGGTCAGACTAAAACGCTATTATGACTGAAAGGATGTGCTTTACACACGTTGTATAAAGGAAATTTATTTTTAAGATGACGGCGGACATGTAATACAATATAGGCGATTATGAGAGAGAGACAAGAGATGCATTTATACATTTTACAGTCTGTGATTTCTTATAACATATATTGTAGAAGAGAGAGGGTGATCAGTTCTTTTAACACAGGAGAAAACAGGAATTACTTATAATGGAGAGACAGATTACTTACAATAGAGAGGGGGAAACATTACTTGGAAGGGTTATACAAAGTTCATTAAGAACGATGATTTCACATTACCTTCAATTTGGTAGAATGATGACACGAGTACCCCAGTTACAAAAAAATATGAGATGTCCTTTTATTCCATTTGACCGGTTTAAATGATGATGAAATCCAGGAATTCAAAGTCGTTTCTACATGTTTAATGTTCTAACCCTTCGCTTCTAAAGGGAGACCCTCCCCATGTCAGCTCTGTCTCCGGGCGATTCGACTCTGGACTCTGGCCAACCGCCTTACTGCCCCCTTCTTCGACTCAACTAGCTTCTGTATTGAGAATTCATTTCTGCCATGACATCAGACGCGTGTCTGTCAGCGTGATCGGCCCACGTGGCCTAAACATGCATGGTCAGCACATGTTCCGAAACCATTTCTACAGAAAAGAATTCTCACGAAGCTATTTTTCAATATGTTTTTAAATTGCTAGTGTTCGTTATTCTCTATCTGACCTCATTTTAATTACGTTTTCATAAAAAAGAATTGAACAATCAAAATTCTTCTTACAACAATATATCTAAAATATTTTATGTGAAACTGAACAATGCTAAATTCCATTTCTGAATCTTGGTTACAAAGTTCAAATCCCGGTCTATCGTAATCTCATTTTAACTTATCTAATGTTTTTCTTACTTACAAGAAAAGGGGAACATATATTGTAAGACATAGTGTGCGTTAATGCATTCCGTAATTCAAGGATTATAATATATATATATATATATATATATATATATATATATATATATATACGGGTGTGTGTGTGTGTGGGTGTATTTATATATATATATATATATATATATATATATATATATATATGTATATATATATAAATACCCACACACACATACACACACATACACACACACACATATATATATGTATATATATATATATATATATATATATATATATATATATATATATATATATACATATATATATACCGTGTTACCTGTAACGTACACATGTATTGTGAATTATTTGAACGGGAGATCCTGTTTATTAAAATTGAGGATAGAAAATCACAGAAGACGCAATGTAAAAACATTTAAAATGTGAAAAAATGATGTCGATTCTGAGTCGTACGTGAACTGAAATATACTTTCTTAGTCTACTATCTAGGGTCTAAACATTTTCTGTCAAAACATGGTATCATGATATCGTGTATTTTGGGAGCGTTCATACAATGGATATATCAGCGACTCCTTTAAGGATATTGGAGATAAACTGTAATAACCAGATATACACTGTGTGTCAAATTATTAATGAGATAACATTTTTTATCAGTTTCAGAAACTTACCATTAGCTTCGTATCAAAAGTTTTGGAAACATTGGCAACGCTGAGCTTCGCGTACTGTGAAATTTTCGTACTGTTCCGCCAAATGTAAACAAGTTGCCATCGTAATTGCTGATTCCACGCTATTTGAGGTGTGTCAGATTAACAAGGCAGTTTGTTTCGTCAGTAAAATGGGTCATAACGGCAGTTTCAGCAGTTCTGAAAAGAGTGTTATTACAGACCAACTAGCAAAAAGGAAATCTACCATCGAAATATGTAAAATCATAGGACAGTACCATCAAACTGTGAACAACCTTGTCAAGATAACTGATAAAGGTAAATCTAGAGTTGTGTAACGCCGTTCTCTATTCCAAATTAAATGTGAAGAACTTGAACTCTGGGCAGACAAATCTAAAAGTCTTTGACTTAGCCGGATTAAAGAATGTCTCAAAAAGTATTAGATGTAGCCCTCTTAAATAAGTGGCAAAGGCTGTTAAGCCTGTGACAAAGCCGCCATTAAAGAAACATCCCATACAAACCCGATTAAAATTGGCAGTGGACAACATGAAAGTAAGTGCGTGTCACTCTTGATCATCCAGGTGGCTGGATCAAGGGATGGACCCTAGTGGACGACATCGTCATCAGAGTTTAAGGCGCCACCAAGGTGGTGGTGGGATAATAATTTGGATTGGCATTATAAGAAGTACTTTAGGTAAGCCGTGGAGAGTCCTAGAAGGCGTAAAACTGACGTCAAATGCTTACATAGCTTTTCTGAAGGAGCACTTTGAACCATCGCTGAAGAAGCAAAGGTTGACGGTCAAAAGAACCATTATTTTTATGCAGGTTAATGCTGCCTCGCATGCAGCAAACAAAAGCAAAGACTATTTGCAATAAGTAGAGTTTTCTGCGCTACGGAATACGGAGTAGCCTGCGAATTCAACAGATTGGGACCCAATTGAGAACCTTTGGAGTATCATGAAGCGACGGTCTATGCAAATGGACGCCAATTTAAGAGCAAATATGAGGTGTGCGATGCTCTTCAAGAGGAATCGCGAAAAATAACAGTTAAGAAACTCACAAATTTGACTAATTCTGTAGCCCAACGTCTTTTAGAAGTCATTCATAAAAAGGATCGCATATCCCCTACTAATTATGTCAAGGTAGAAATTGCTATGTAGTTATTGTGCTCTAAGCATTTTTCCTAGTTCGTTTAAGTTCGAAATTTATTTCAATAAACAAGTTATGAGTGTATTGTGTTTATTTTCTCAACCACACTAATAAGTTGACACACTGAAATGAACAGATATTGCTATCTTCTTTCAATAGTTTCACTAATACTGCTTTAAATACTTTTATTTTTGGACCGGAGTAGCTGAATAGTATTGTTAGCACTTTCTCAAAGTTTCATCAGTTTTTATTCATTTGTTCTTTAAATATTTTAAAAAATGTAAACTCGTCAATAATTTGAAACGTAGTGTATTTTGACGCTATATTAACCACATTACTTAGATCAATATTTTAAAGTTTTAACAAAAAGAATCCAATATTATCGCAATGTGTCAATTCACGATCAATGCCCACATAATGCATTGCAGAAATATATTACATAGTAAAGATGCCGCTGTGGAATTTCCACATGTCCTGCTAGTTACTATAATTTAAATTATTAGAAAAAAACGCCTGGAATTTTATTTTATTTTTTGAAAAAGTCAATCAATAATTAGTGCAATTTTTTCCATATTAGGAACAGGAAAAGGGAAATAGTTTGAAGAAAGTAATTAGATGATATCCATAGAAAGGTTTCTAGTGGCGGCAAAATTAAAATTAAACTCGATTTTTACATGTAGATTTGGCAACTATCGTTTATTTATAGTTAAATTTAATTTGGCTAATAAACCATATGATTTGGACATATGATATGTCAAACATTACACAATCCGATGAATTTATTGAAAGAAACATCTAATGAACGAAAAATGAAACGAAATTGACATTTTAACTGACCACATTATTAACCGCATTTTCACTTCGGGTATATGTAAATTCCATGGCTACGCCGAAAATGCAAACGCAATAGACTACTTGACCGAAAACATTTCACGCGTTATAACAAAAAAAATGCAGCCTGATTTCATGCGCAGACGTTGAGATAAGACGTTTAGATTACACACAAAGGTACTTGGTTTTCCAGGCAGAGTTTTAAGTAAGGTTTTGAAATCGACATTTGCCCACCAAGTATCGGCAACTGATATTTGCAATGTATTGTATGTATGTATGTATATGAACATTTTTCCAGGTTGTTACTTAGCGACGAGCGATACCGAAGCTGAAACCGTGATTTATGTTATGGATTGTTCATACTACTAATACACACTTCACAGCGAACGCACAGCCGCACACACGCACACACGAACGCACAACCATCACAGCGTGTTTTCTCTTTTTTTGTGTTTTTTTGAACGACGTAACTTCTTAATGTTGTTCCGTTAATCGGGAAAAAATAGTTCTTCCATTTTTTTCATGAACTTGATATTAGTTTACAATCTAAATAACATTTATTTATACAAATACAAATTCATTAACGTATTACAAATGACTTTTCTTTGACTAACTAATCAAAACAAACCACTCCTCATAACAAAAATAAAATCACATTGCTTATACATTATTTATGCATTTACGAACACTGATTTAAAATTCTCTCTTTTCTCATTTAATCTTCTCATAAATTTCGAGATTCATTTTCGAAATTTTATATTTTTACCTATTTGTTTTATCTTACACTTCATAAGCATAAAAATTGCATTAAAATAACCCCCGACACACGTCGGGTAAAACTGCTAGTAAATTATAAATGCTAAACAGTTTCATTTTCTGTCTCCTGTTTTCTTGAGTTTATTAATATACAGAACTTTAAATGTAATGTGCCTTGCTGTTGAACTCTCAACATTCCTCTTATGTACGAAATCCACTTTTTTACAGAGCAGTCACCACTTACCATCGTTAAATCGTTAAAGAGGGTACAATAGTCAATAGGACAATATCACAGGAATCGTTAGTAGTGTAAATTTGGTAAATTGGATTATTAAGGAGAACGACTCATCAAAAACTTGTTTACTGTGGACTTGAAGACAACCATATTGTAGTCAGTTCAAAAACTAGCAAATGAAAGACAGATCTACAGGTGTGCAGTTCTAAGACAGATGCTTTGTTCATGGAATCTTCGTTTAGGGTTAGGCACCGATAAAAAGTGGGGGAAATTATAACATTTTCAAATAAACGAGTGTTTTTTTTTTGTGAGAGTTTGGTTAGGGGGGTCATAGATTTGAGCTCAGACGAGCAATTGTCATGAAAATAAGGATAAAGCAAAGGCAGGCTCGCAACGTCACTTCTGTGAGAAAGAGGTTTCAGGGAAGAGAAAAGGGCATCCTTTACAAGGCTAAGAAGACTACGAGGAATGTGGAGAGTTCAACAGCAAGACACATTACATTTAAAGAAGACTATTTTGAACCCTGTCAAAGTAAGATAAGGCTTCTTAGCAGCTCCTGCCCAGATGTGGTAACAATATTTTATCTTTGGACGTGTTTAACTATGCTGTTATAACTAACATACTGGCCGAGTTTCATCATGACCTATTACCACGATGTTGTCTCACCAGCAATGTAACACTCATTAATCCTTACCCTCGAGTTGTCTTTGGCATTCATAAGCGATAACATCTCTTTGTAAAACAAATATTTCAACGGACAGTATTGTCTTCTTAATTTAGACAATACAACCGGTTGGATAAATGTACGGGTGTAATCTTTTTCCATGAAAAAATCACATGGGATTATCAACAGTGGGTTTTGCTCATTAAATATGCGCAATGATGAGCTGAAGTATATTTCGTGCGATATATGACATTGTTTATCGTTTTTATTTGTTATCTACTGGGTATACGTCGAAGGCGGCAAAATATTCATATTAGCCGGTGAACTAAATACGTGCGCATCATTGCAAAAGAAATCTATGGGATATTAATATATGGATGAATTATCTGAAAGATGTTGATATGACAAATTGCTAATATGATGCATCTAGGTCATCACATATTTTGTATGACACATATTGCTATTGATGGTGTTTTATTTGTATGAATATATATATATATATATATATATATATATACATATATATACATATATATTAAATCCGTATTCCTGTCTTTATGTATGCTTATTTGCAAGTTCACAAGCACATCATAGAATTTACTATACACACACAAACACACACAAAAAAAATATATATATATATGTGTGTGTGTGTGTGTGTATATATATGTGCATATATATATATTTAAATATTATTTATTAATTAATAATTACTACGTGCATAAAAGTAAGTCATTTATGTACATGCATGTTTCAGATTTTACTCCTCATCAGTATATAGATGACTTACTTTTATGCACGTAGTAATAATTAATTAATAATTAATAAATAATAATTACATAAAATAAAAGAGTAAATACGTCCTACAATGCGGGAGAAGAAATATGTAAAGAAAGGGCAAATAAAACTTTTCTTATAATAAAAACGCTCAGGGAGCGAAAATAAAAGAAAGAAATTAATCGCTAATAAAAAATAAATCAAAATTCAACAATATATATATATATATATATATATATATATATATATATATATATATATATATATATATATGTTTTTATTTGTTTTTGTTAGCGATACTTTTTTGAATGAATTCAAGTATTTATACGAAAGTTCATTTTTACCTAAATGCTTGTTGGGAATAATTTTCCCATTGACCAATCTGGTACCCTCTTTTAATGGGGAGCGGCATATATATTATTTTTAAAATATAATGTGTGTGCGTGTGTTTTAATCGTGTTTACCCCTACAAATATATATATATATATATATATATATATATATATATATATATATATATATATATATACATGATTAGACGTCATGTAGTAGATGACAACACACAGGAGAACATCCACTATGACGTAAGGCATGATGTCACGTGTGATGTTCTGTAGGATAAGGGGAAAATGATAGCAGTTTCTGGGCAACTCCGGACAGTTTATATGCAAGTTGACTGATGAGGACTTCTGGTTTTAACCGACCATTGCCCTAAAACATCAGCACGTAAAATGTTGCAACCATGTCAATTCCATGATTATGAAAATATACCTCAAACTTCTTTTAATAATCACTCTTTATAACCTCATGAAATCCATTAGTTATCACTCTTGAATACCTATAACAGGGTCGGCATATACATATATATATATATATATATATATATATATATATGTGTGTGTGTGTGTGTGTGTGTGTGTGTGTGTGTCTGTCTGTCTGTCTGTTTGTGTGTGTGTGTTTTAATCGTGTTTACCCCCTACAAATATATCTTCACTTGAACGTAAGGGACTACTAATTGGGGCCATGTCTAGGAAAGATTAACAAGATATTTGTTTATGTTACATTTAAACTTCTGCCTATAGTAATGCTAGGAAAGAAGGCATCCGGAAGGGAATTCCTAAATCTAGCTGTTCGAGATAAGAAACTATTAGAATAGAAATCTGTCTGACATTTAGATACATCCACAGTGAAGGAGGGCATCTTATTGCTAAGCGGGTTTGTCGGGGATTTGTACGTCGAGCGGGTAGAAATTAAACGAGTTCATCAGAACACATTCCATTTAAATATTTGTGAAACCGGCAAAGTGATACAACGTTTCCACGATGAGACAAGGGATGTAGTTTAGTTGTTAAACTGGGACCGATTAGATTGACAACTGTTTTTTGGATGTTATCTAAGGAGAGACTTTTGGTTGATGAACAAGCTCAGATATAGAAACAATACTCCATGCATGGCCGAATGGTGGTCTTGTAAATGTACAGGACACCCTCAGGCTGAGTAGTCTTCAAGCTATATAGTAGGAACGCACTTTCTTTGCAAGAGCCGTTGCAAGGCCTTCTAATAAGTTGCTCCTGTTCATATTGCCCGCAAATGTTAGGCCGAGGAGTTTGAGGGTAGTATTCTCAGATAGGGTGCTATTTGTCATGGATATAGGGGGTTAGAGAGGCATCTTGCTATTGTTAAAGGAAACCAGCTAAGTTTTACTAGCTATACATGTTACCTTCCATTTGCGACCCCAGTCCACTATAGTCTGGAGGTCATTTTCTAATGATTCTGCCATCATTTTTTATGTATGCACATCTGTTCATCCCTAGTGCATATGATAGGGAGTTGTATCATCAGCAAATATACCCATTCCAGACACAATACTATCAGGGATGTCGTTTATAAATATTAGATATAATAGTGGTCTAAAGATCAACCCCTGAGGCACTCCCGAATTAATGGCATGCTGCTTGGATGTACGTCCGTCAATATCAACCTGTATATTTCTATTGTGTACGGAGGTTCTTATTATATTGAGTATACGTTCAGTTATACAGGACGATCTCATTTTCATTAACAGCACTTTCTGCCAGACTTTGTCAAACGCCTTGGCTTCGCGCGAATTATCCAATACATGGTAAATGCGTGCGGAGATGACTTAACATATCTGCAGTAGAACGACATTGCCTGAATACATATTATTTGTCTGAGAGAACATTTGCTTTTGCTCGGTTTGATTAATTAAGGTCTCCAAGATTTTAGCGAAGAGTGAGAGGAGACTAATGGGACGATAATTGAGAGGGGCTGTTCTTTCACCAGAACTCTGGTACACTAGTCTCACAGAGACCACCTTCTAGCTATTAGTGAAGCAATATTCAGCAAGGTATTTATTGTAGAGCTTGGAAAGTATAGGGGTTAGCTCGGCTGAAGATTTCGTAATTAGTATGGCGGGGATGAGATCAGGTCCACACGTTTTTGAGGTGTCTAAGTTTTTATGATGTCGCGGATTTTTATATTATGTAATATGGCTTCAGTCCGCATAGGGAAATTTGGGAGGGAGTGATTGTTGCCTTTAAGGTTGAGTTGGAGGCGAATCACCGGGCAAGCAGTTCCGCCTTGTCTATTGCCTGGTTGTTGCTCAATTACTGATTGCACTTTATTCACTATACGATTTTAGATTTAACAGAAATCACGAGTTGCTATCTTTTGCGATTCTATGCGTTCCCTGATTATTTAAGCATCCTTTCTTTTGGCTGTTGCTATTTAACTCTTACAATAATTACTAGCATCTACGAAAGTTTGTATACATGTATTTGACTTATAACTTTATATATATATATATATATATATATATATACATACATACACACACGCGCATATATATATATATATATATATATATATATATATATATATATATATATATAGTCTGTTTATTTTACAAATATCATTGGTTACATACGTGCACACATGTATTACCGGAATCCCAATTAAAAAATACCACGTCATCAGAATAAAAGTGAAGCAATATTGAAAGGAAAGTCAAGAAGAAATTCGTGTTTTATAAGACGTTCGGTTGTGGTTTATCCACGGGAATAATGTAGAAGTATACGTTGTGAATGTAAGCAGTAAAGTGTTTTGAGGGAGATTTGATAAAATAAGGATGTGGAATCATGGCTGAATGTAGGGGGACTTCGATCTCATGCGGTTAATCTGGACCATCGGAAAGATATTGGTATTATTTTAACTTGGCGGTTGTTTATTGGCCGAAGTTGTCTTTGATCTTAAATAATATTACACCTACATCGCTGTTTCTTTCCTATTTAAGGTTTTCATCGTTGTTTTACTTTTTTGGTTGCGACTTCATTATCGGTCGATTTTATTGATAAGCTTCGTTTATTTATTTTTTCTTCACTTTTTTATCCGTCCATTTGTTAGATGTTTTAAAATTGTTTATTTATTTCTATTTCATAAAATATAAAACCATCAATTAATAAAACCCACTGAACCGGAAATGAAACTCCAACCAATGGCTTAACACCTTGAATTCGATCCAAAGGTTAACCAATATTACACATAAGATAAAATTCGCCTTCGTGCAACCTGGCATTATGGATTACTATCCGTCGATCCCGAAAGAGCTCTTCATGAAAGCAATTGAGTTTGGCAAAAACTCCACTTGTGTCACAGACAGTGGTGTATGTATATTAATGAATAGCCATACTATGTTACTGAGTAGTAACAGTGAACAAGGGACAAAAAATAGCCGAAATATCTTCTTTGACTTAGACCTAGTTGAATTTGTCATACTGCATAACATTTTCTTTAAATAGTGACATTAAAATATAGGATATAAGTTAATGAGTAACAACGGTTTGGCGATAAGTAAAGACGCCACAAGCATAACATGTGACTCTTAAGAAACATATATACGGCCATGAAAATATGGGCCTTACGGTGCAATATTAAACAATTCTTTCTGGACCTCACCTTTTATTTAGCGACCTAATACTTACAAACCATACATTAAATAAACCACGACCACACATATATACACCCAGGATCCAGCCACTCACCATCTATTATAAAATGCATACCAAAATCGATCGAACATGGAATAAATAATAACTCCCACAACGAGGAAATATTCAATAAAATGCAAGAATATTTATAACAATGCACTAAAAATAGCGGAGACAAAATGCCGACATTAAATACAGTACTAGCAATACAAAGACGACTCGATTTAATAATGGTAAAAAGACAACTTGGATTAAGCACCGGATTAGGCAAGGGAGAGAAGTCTAGTAGCCTGAGATATATCTAAGGCATTTAACAGTGTATGGCACGATGGTCTTCTCATGAAAATAAAATCCTTTGGTATGACTGAACAAATGCTTAGCATAATTAGATGCTTCTTAAATGACAGAAGAGCCAAAATTGTCCTCGATGGGCGCACGTCCAAAACAACAAAAAAAATTATATAAATGCAGGTGTACGTCAGGGATCGATCCTTAGACCTTTATTATTTCTGATATTCATAAATTACTTACCTGATAAAACTGGCTCTGAGATAGGTATATTTGCCAACGGCACCATGCTCTATAGCAGCCACGTGGGGAAAACTAATAAGCACATATCTAAGGTAATAATCGAAATCCTAAAGGAAGATATTCAGTCTGTAGATGAATAGGGGCATAAATGTATGGTAACGTTCAACTCTGCCAAAACCAAGCTAGTTTTCTTTAATAATTACATGAAACTTTACCAACCACCAATAGATTTGGCTAGAGATATTTTACCTGGAAGCACTTCGTTCAAATTTCTTGGTTTAACGTTCACAGGAAACATGAGTTGGAATAGATACATTGAGATAATTGCTAAGGCTTCTGCAAAGAAGGTGGGATCTCTCTATCGTGCTAAGAAGTTACTTACGTCTGAAAGTAGTCTGGGCCTCTACAAAACCACCATTCGCTCATGTATTGAGTACTGCTGTCATATTTGGGCTGGTGAATCTGCTGCTAGTCTCTCTCCTTGCTGCTACTAGTCTCTTGGGCTGGTGAATCTGCTAGGAGTCTCTCTCCTAGACAGGGTCCAAAAGAGAGTCGCCAACCTAATAGGTCCTGAATTGTCATCTAAACTTCAGCCCCTGTTGCACCGACGAAATGTTGCACCCCTCTTCCTGTTTTACAAGTATTTTAATGATGGATGCTCAGACTAACTACAAGCACTTGTACCCCCTCGACGAAAATACCCCCAACAAATCCGACAAGCAGCGAAATCCCATCCCGACACGGTTTAAATTCCTAGATGTAAGAAAGCCTTTTACTCTAATAGCCTTTCCCCCAAAACGGCAGGATTTTGGAATTCTCTTCCGGTTTTCTTCTTCCCCAACTGTACTGACATGCAGAAGTTCAAGTGTAATGTGAACAGACATCTTGCTACTAAACTCGCTATATAGTACCCTTGCAATTAAGGTCCCTGATAGAATCCCCCTACATTAAAGTGCCAATATACCTTGTTTGGAGTGAAAATGTAATTTTAAAAAATGTTCCTACATCTAAGAGATAAACACTTCCCACCAGTTAGCACTACATAAATTCTTTAGGAAAACATCTAGAACGTTAGGTACGGTTGTACTTATACATAGAAAAATCATAAAAAAGTAGAATAAGTATATATTTACGAGCAATAACCCTACTACGAATAATAATAATAATAATAATAATAATAATAATAATAATAATAATAATAATAATAATAATAATTACAACAACAAAAGTTCTGCAGTAGCCAAATACCGACCAAATGCCTACAATTGCCTCGCATCTACGAAATTCTACATAGGCAGCTCCTCAATGCCATTTTACAAACTATTCTACGGTCACCCACTGTTAATGAACAACAAAAAAAAAACTATGCGTCTGCGTTCGACGGAGTCCAACGATTGGACTGTTTAACACAATGCGATTATAATTTAATACTCCTCTCTTTCTTCATTAAAATAGAGGGGAAAAGACAGAAAGAAAGAAAGAAAGAGAAAGAGATACATTTGTACATACACATATGAACATTGCTTGGCCTTGATGACAAGTTTTTTTGGGGTTTGAGCTTTCAAATTTGTGTTCTCGGATCGTTTTGACCTGATTAAATGTTATAAAAAACTGTCACACTGTGTTCGAAACAGACTTGATTGACAACAGTTACTGAAGCCGTCAATTTTCTTTCAATAATAAGGCTTTCATTTTTTTCGCACCTCCTCACGATCATATGCAGGCACAACTTAGGTTTATTAATGCAAAATCACAATAGTGTGACACAAAGAAGAAGGAAAAATATGTGACAATAAAGAAGCTCACTTTTTGGTGAGCTTCTGCATTGCGTCACACACGCAAAGAATGCCACTTTTTGAAAATTATTTATATTGAAATTCACTGTTTTAAACGACAGGGTACAATTTGATTTCGTAATAGCGCATTTTAAAAAGAGTGAAATCAAAATTTTAAACTCAGCGGCATAAGATTAATCTATGAAATGAAGCCATTTTTGAAATATGTTTTCACTAGCTGGGGTACCCGGCGTTGCCCGAGTGTTTGTTTCCGGGACGGGGGGGGGGAGTTTTAAAAAATGTTATGGTAGGTAAGTAGGAAGGATCACACCCGGAGTCATGAGTAAAAGTAGAAAAATAAAGTGTGAAAAAAACAAGAAAAAAACATCTGCAACGTTAACAGTTCGGCCACCAAGAAAAGTCCATTCCAGTTGTTTAGGAAAAAAAAAACGACTACGGTAGGTCAGCGCGAACGTGAAAATATAATGAGAATTGTCCAGCACGCTAACCACTGCACCACAGAGCACTGCAGCTTAGTTTAGTGATTTTAAATAACTTCACATGATAGAACTACGAAGCCAAACCGGTGTTCTCTTCTCAACTGTTCCTTGTGAACGATCCCCAAACGGTGTTAAGTGGTGGCAGGGGGAGGAGGAATTTTTAAGAGAGAAAATATTTTACCACTTCCATTGATCTTAACCGATTTTGGCCGTGACTTCTCAGCAGAAAAAGTATAGAAATCTAAGATTATCGAGGAATTTGAGAAATAATAAGCCTATAACACACCTCAGATACTGTTCAGCCGTCTGTGCATATTATATTTGCATGAAATATCTTGATTTTTAATCATATTAATGTCAAAATCAGACGGGAAAAATGAGTTCATTTTATTTATATAGAAGAGAAGAAGATGATGACTGCGGTATGTACAATATCCTGTGCAGTTTTACGGTCCAGAATATGACCTAAAACTATACCCGATGGTGAGACCCCACTTTGCGGGCCCTGGGGGAGTGTCGAGCCATCCTTTAATTGGCATTGCTCCCAGGTCCACTGTGACCTGGATTGGTAGTACTTGTTAGGGTCCCAACTATGCGTTAAATAGAATCTGACATAAAAGAAAAAATATACTCCATTAAAAATCGTTCCTCAAAATAACTAGATTCGGCATTAAATCACTTGAAAAGGGTTGATATGCCGTAAAACAACAGCAACCATCCAACCTGTGCAGTTTTAGGAGGTCAACACGCCTATGATTTGCCTTCATTCATTGAGAATGAAGTTAATGTATTGCTAATAGCAGATCATGCTGATGGCGCTGCGTAGGCATTATCTGCATGCCAGATTTGCCCATCCTTGAAAGGATTGCTCTCCAATCCCAAATTTTGACTATTGTAGGGGGATAAATAAAGTATGAATATTGACTATTGTAGGGGATAAATAAAGTATGAATATTGATAACATTATTATATTTTAAAGGCATACAATTGGATACGAAGTAGAACCTGGATTTATACTGAACACTATCCTCGAGTATTTAGAAGTCTATTTGTAATGGGGCTTGTCAGGACAACCTGATATGAAGATTAGTTTTCCTATAACGCAACCCTGACTTAATGTTCAAACCACCATCCTATCTACGGTTCAAATAAAAGGTCTATTGTATGTTTACCCTACAATGGCTTTTACAAAGAATTGTTCACCTTCTCTAAGTGATGTTATCTCAAGTAAAAGCATGGAATTTGATACTCTTCGAGAGTTGATAAATTCGTGTCCTCAGATCCAGTAAGACAAAGAAATAACAAGAGAGAGAGACATTATAAACATTTAAATGGTTTAATGGGGAGAGTAAAATGATCTTCTCAACTTCCCTAACTAACTCTATATTAAAGCCGTAAAAGACAACTGTAATGGAATATTGCATCTAATGTGTCTATATTTTATCTATGTATTAATACAGATAACTATCGCTAGCCACAGGAATAGTCTTCCTTGATTTCTGAAATGTTTGATGGAAAAACCATAGAATTTAAATCCTTATGAGATTGATTAAGTTGTGATTTCAACATTCATAAGTATAAGAGTTTTATTTTAATAAAAAAAATAGGTATGCTTTTGGAGAAAATTATTCACATATTTATGAAAGTTATAACAGTCTGACGTCGAAGCAATGTTTGCGCCGTTTAGCTCGAAGCACGTTAACTTTTTGGTTGCACGAAAACGCTTTAGGTAAATTCAGTTGCAATGGTATGTCTTCGGCTCTAGGCAATCGTGGTGTCAGATTTGTAAGCTTTGATCTTTTTTTTATTTCTGTATATTATTTCTATTTATTGATTTCGAAAATATATCTAAACGATTGTAGCTGTATATTTAAGATTATTTCGCTCTTATTAGATTTTCTAAATCAGAAACAACTTACGATATCTTTATTTAAGTAGATAAATTATGTAAATAATTTTATTTTAACTTGTTTAGAAAGACCCGCTTTAAACTATTACAGATAACATGCGCATATACACATAAAAATACTTTTTATTTAACACAAACAAGTATATTGCCATATAGACCAAAAAGGGACTACAAGAAGAATCTTTAAAAAGAGATTCTTTGTATAGCATAGTAAATAAAACCCATATTCTTTGCACACATTGGCAATGTCTTCAATATATTTGCTCCAATTAACGTTGCTTGTGAATGTTAAGCTGAGAAATTTGAAAAATAGACTCTCGGGTTTCGAATCTGTAGTCATGACAGGCAGTAAGCTATGTAGTTGCGCCACGTACCCTTCCTCAATAGGTAGGCCCCGTTCATTAGGCTCCATGTAGGAAGCCAACATTAATTAGCTTCACATGCACCTCTTCAATTCATTGAAAAGGCAAAGCACTATGGAATCATTATATTGTATGAACCAAGACGTCTCTTGTTGGCTTTGGTTTTCCCAACAATGTTGTATTCTGAATTATTTCTCAAAACGCAGCGGATATTTACGAGGGGGCTGCGAAAAGGTTGCCAACATCCTAAGTTTTAATGAGTAGTTATATGACGAACTGGATTGGGACTTGGAAAACCTAGTTAGTCGATTCAGTATTTTAACCTTTTCACTACCATCATCTCCCGGAAGCTATAGAGATTTGAGACCAAAAAGATAACTTATGACCAGAATAAAAGTAAACATATCTATTTGAAGCTAGCAGGATCTTAGTGTAAAGAGTCATAACTTTTACACTTTTTTGCCCATTAAATAAAATTCTTAAACGATTAAGCTTTCAGCAAGTTATAGGTTAAAGACAAAAATGTAATAGCCTTTATCGTATACAAACATGGGTTGAAGCCTATCCTTCACAACACTTTGGAATCATTCTTATTTTACGAAAATAGCATATTCGGGACAGTCAGAGAGTAATTGTCGATCGGCCAGTTACACAAATAAAACAAGCATAAAAGTTTTGTATATCATAAAGCTCTTAGGCTACGAAGCTTTTTGGGAACGTTGGAATTTTTCATTTATAAAGTTGCTCTTTTTTTACTAATTTGGTTAGTCGTGCACGTTTGTATTTCGAGAGCTTGGGTGCAGAAAAGTTTGTCAGAAATATCTAATCGCCGATGCCCGCTCCGTTGGCGTAATGACAACATACAGCAATTCGGATAACTCTCTGTATCGGCCTCTTGCCGTCAAATGACAACTAAATTTTTACTTGATTCAGCCGCTTGTTATGTAATAACCTGACAACTATAACATTTGCCCTCACTTCCTTCAGGAAATCGATTGCGAGATCAATGAAGGTAAGTGGCCATTAGTTTTAAAATAGCCGTTTGGAATATTCTAAATATTTATTTTGCGTTTGTTTGCTATCGCTTCATAAAACATAATTGTACCAATAGGTGTTTTGAATATATATATATATATATATATATATATTTGTAAGTACATAACAACATGTATATATATACACACACATATATATATATAAATATATATATATATATATATATATACGAGCGTACATTACATAGATTTGTATATGAGTGCGTCTGATTAAAACAAAAATCGGTTCAAGTGATTATTTTAAAAGATTTCATAAAATAAATTTGGCTGTCAAAGTTCAGCAATTTTCCTTTAGAAACATCTACCGTACTCTTCTGTTAATTTTAGGTCCAGCCACTTGAAATGTTATATGTAGGTTACTTGGGGATGGATCAGACATTTAAATTATATTTCACCTTAAAACAGTAAATGTTAAAGATTCCAAAAAAAAATTAAATTGACCTCTGAGGTTTCTACCAAATTGCTAAGCCTATTTTTGGTCTTAACATTTGAAATTTTGGATAACGCGTATACAGCCATGCAGCAACATTTTACTCGGGTTTGGTGGATAATTTGGCTGCCAATTGATCAGAGTACAACATATCTTACCTTTGCGGTCTCTATCTATCTATTCAGCTAATTTTGGCTCTAAAACTTTGAAATTTTACATGAAGTGTATTCAGCCATACAGCTAGCTTTTTACTGAGTTTTTTTTACAGAAAATTGGGCTGTTAAGAGGTTGAATTTCAAGGACACTCTACCAAACTCCTCTGCCCACCTTCGGTCTAAACACTTTAGATTTTCGATGTACGTTACCGGGAAAGGAGCTATATGTTAAATATATATATATATATATATATATATATATATATATATATATATATGCGCGTGTGTGTGTGTGTGTGTGTGGATAAAAGATCAATACGAAATATATATAAATGTTTATATCTTTTCTGTATTTATTTCACATGTGTTGACGTGTAAGAATACAAAAATGTTTTTTTGAAAAAGAAAGGAAAATGTTATCTTCAGAAGCACATAATTTTCGGCCAATCCTTCGGTATTCTCAGAGTGCTCGATTTAAGCCGGGTCGAACTGCTAGTTAACGTACACACTTGACAGAGTAGAGAAAACTCTATTTAAAACTATAATAAGGCAGACTAACAAGCAGACAGATGTCGCATATAGGCGTCTAGACAAATGTAAATTGTCTATTTGTTACGTTTTCCTTGGCAAATAACATATTATTCTCCGGACAGAAATATTGAATTTGTACTTCATAGGAGAAACGGCTTTCTTTTCCTATTCCTTCAAATAATAAATTAAAAAAAAGCCTTCTGTAACACACATAATGTCGAGATTGTAATCAATATTATTTGTTCAACTTAACAGACACCGGTTCATGAGCTTGTCGATTTGCCTTACTAGAGGTGATACGGAGAAAATAATTCCTTATAGACTTTACAATGGTGATTTCCTATTGGACTCGGTGAATAGAAAAGAGGCATGCACGTTTATAATCAATACACTTGTGAGAAAAACGTCTGCAATTAGAAAAAACCATGGGCTTAGATATTCTACTTGAGATGTATTCTGAAGCACGGCGACGTATTGTTAGACATATAAAAGTCACTGATTTACAAAAACACAATATAATTCGATACGGCGATCTCTGGCAAAGACTCCTACGCATATATATATATATATATATATATATATATATATATATATATATATATATATGTGTATGTGTGTGTGTGTTTGTGTGTGTATGTATGTGTGTGTGTATGTATGTGTGTGATGGACCCTCCTGTTGAGTATGTGTGTATGATGGGCCCTCCTGTTGATATCGTCGCATGAGCTCCGCAACAATACCTAAGCTGTTCAGAAATCCACACAGACGATTTGTTTATAGTTGTTAAGGCGTAGCGCAAAACCACCCACACTTTGTCGTACATATGTTTGTGTCTGTCGGTACAATGAGTGCCAAATTCGGAGCATACCGTAGAACTAAAGTTTTACATCAGAGTGTTCTTTCTCCTAGAGGCATGTTTTAATGAAGAAAAAGGATGCATATCTCAAAAGGAAGTTAACGAACCCCAAAATATCAACGTGGAAATTACTAACTCATAGCGTATCTCATACGACGTCAAATGGTAATATTTATACGTCACGATTATGTTGATACACCGGTTCTCGCAAGATCGCCGTAAGTAATGATTAGTGTTATGACAACAGCATATTATTTCGTTGTTTTGACTTTCGAGTGTATATCCCATACAGTTAGACACGATTAAAAAACTGAGAAACACACCAATCTACATAAAATCATGTAAGATATCAATGGATATATACCTGGAAATAAAAAAAAAAGAAAAAGAACTTGCTGTTGTCATAGCCCTAATAATGATTACCCTGGCCAATAAATGCTTTATATATATATATATATATATATATATATATATATATATATATATATATATATATATATATATACACACACTAGTATTTAAGCCCGGGTGTTTGGAGGTGTATGTTGGGCCAAGAAAAATAAATAAAGCGGTCGATTTTTCTTAACTTTGTCCCCTAGTATGACCCCTTAAAATTTATTGTGTTGGGCTCAAACAAAGTTATTAAACTAGATCCATGTCCAAGAAACCTATATCTAAAATTTCCAGGGTGTAGACCTAAAATTGTCAGAGGAGTTTGGTAGAGTTCTCAAAGGTCAAATTGTTGAACTTTGACCCATTAATCGCCAAATTTCTGGCCAACAACAGATCAAATCGATTTTCCGAAACCTGAGTAACCTGTATATCAAATTTCGAGTCTGTAGACTTACAATTGACAGAGTTATTGCGTAGGGAAATGTACACAGACACACGCACACACACATACACACACAGCTACGTTCACTTTTATATATATATATATATATTATATATACTCATATATATAAATATATATATATAAATTATATAAATAAATATATATATATAAAATATAAGTATGAAAACACACACACACACACACACACACACACACATATATATATATATATATATATATATATATATATATATATATATATATATACATACGCTAAAATACCCGTGACCCGTTGGGTCAGTATGCTATGTTAGCTATGGAATTCATGTATGAGCGTGACATTTGTGACGTAAAAAATATATTTTTTTTAACATAAAGATTTCTGTGAAAGTATATTAAAATGAATGATCACTCAAACATGAAAAAAAAAACTCCTCTTTATTCGTGTAAAGTTACCTATTTTTCCGAATAATCGCACAAAAATAGAATATTAGACATGATTTTCCCACGAATCGAACGCCAGCGACAGTCATTTAGCAGCAAAAACGCACTTGAACCTACCGGTGAGAAATATGAGAATGAAAAAGCCATATTGGAATTCTTCAACCAAGTTATAGACACTTAAAATAAAAAAAGGAGATTATTAATAAAACCTGAAGAAAAAAAAACATAATAAATAAAACAAACTAAAAATAATATTGAAAACAAAATAGTAAACTTTGTCAACAAATTCACCGTTCTCACACAACTATTCTGTATCTAGAAATGTAAACAAACAAATAAAAAAGAAAGAAAGGAAGGAAGGAAGGAAGGAAGGAAAAGAGCCGGATAGAGAGTAGTATTAATAGTAGTAGTAGTAGTAGTATTCTTGGCTTTACCACAATTGTTTTTATGTTTGTCCACAGGTTAAAGTTTTTTAGTTGTAAGAAAATAGCGACAGTATAATTGTAATTAAGAATAGTTGCAAAACACCCCCACTCTGCCCATGTTAAATAATAATTTCGAAATAATAACGTTAATATTTCAGTGTGCTGGCCAAAATCTGCAAAAGAAGCGATTTGCGTTTATTTGTTTACATTTTTATGGGTCAATGATTATGCGCGCATGCGCAATCGGATGTCCTAAACCGGAAAGTGGGTTACATCACTCGTTACAAGGTCATTTGGGTTTATAATTATATAAATCTATATATCTATAAAAGTGAAAGTGCATATCTGTGTTTGTGTCTGCGTACATTTTCATACGCAATATCTTTGTCCATTTCCAGTCTACAGACTCGACATTTGATATACTGCGTACTGAGATTTGTGAAAATCGATGTGACCGGATTCCGGCCGGAAATTTGTCGATTAAGGGGTCAAATTTTAACGATTTTACTTTTGAAAACTCTACCAAACTCCTCCGAAAATGTTAGGTCTAAACACTTGAAAGTTTAGATATAGATTCCTTGAACATGGGTTTGACTTAATAACTTTATTTGAGCCTAAAACAATAAATGTAAAGGGGTAATACGAGGGGTCAAATTAAAAAAAAATGACCGTTTTTTTGTGTTTTTTTTGTTTTGTTTTTGCTCAGCGTTCATCTCCAAACACCCGGGCTACGCCGTGCCGAAATGCTAGTATATATATATATATGTATATATATATATATAAATATATATACTAGCATGGGTGCCCGGCGTTGCCCGGGTATTTGCAGATGTGTGTTGGGCAAAAAAACAAAAAAAAATGGTCAATTTTTTAAAACTTTGATGCCTATTATGACCCCTTTGACATTTAGATCCATGTCCAATGAACCTATATCTAATATTTCAAGTATTCAGACCGAACATTGTCGGAGGAGTTTGGTAGAGTTCTCAAAGGTCAAATCGTTGAACTTTGACCCTTTAATCTCAAAATTTCTGACCGAAACCGATCCTCTCGATTTTCCCAAATCTCAGTACCCTGTATATCATATTGC
Organism: Euprymna scolopes; assembly: GCF_053919585.1. Taxonomy (NCBI): domain Eukaryota; kingdom Metazoa; phylum Mollusca; class Cephalopoda; order Sepiida; family Sepiolidae; genus Euprymna; species Euprymna scolopes. The sequence continues at coordinate 61,951,639 of NC_136515.1, forward strand.
GAGTCTGTAGAGTTAAAATTGACAGTTTTATTGCGTAGGGAAATGTACACACACAGCCCCACAGATACACAGACATACACTGTCACTTTTATAGATATATAGATATATATAACCATATGTATATATAAATACGTATATATATATATATATATATATATATATATATATATATATATATATATATTCCGGCGTTGTCCGGTCGTTATGCATACGTATTATTTTTAATTCATACAGAAACTGAGACATGTGCATGCGAGTATTATGGTTTTTTTCTAAACAGTTTACTTCTTGTATGTAAAAAATACTCAGTTTAGGATCGAAACCGAAACTTACACACATTAGGTTATGTACAATAACCAATAATAATATGTACTATAAGTGCAGCTTGACACGATTGTTTACTTGTGTTTTGAAGATACTTTTTCTCAACCTAGGTAATTTGTCACGTCAACAATTAAAGCATACGCATTCGTTGAACAACTGAAAGAAATCCGATCTCCGTTAAGTACCAATTATTTGATTTTCATTTCTTATGAACCCTTTTTCCGGGGGAAAAAAAAAACTATTTTAAAATAGTTCTACATGTCGTAATACCATATATGTCATATTACTATTCTGTAGATAAAAAAATCGTTGAGTATATAAGCTCAGAATGTCCTGACACAAACAAATTTACTTTTATATATATATATATATATATATATATATATATATATATATATATATATATATATATATATATATGATGAGTAATATGGAAATAGTATTCCGACAAAATAGAGAAATAAAACAGAACGAACCGTATTATGTGTTCATCAACGTTTCGTCTTTATTTCGATATATATATTTATATATATATATATATATATATATATATATATATATATATACTAGCATTTCAGCCCGACGTTTCTAGGGTGTTTGGAGGTGTATGCTGAGCAATAAAAAAGCGGCCCATTTTTTTTTAACTTTGACCCCTATTATGACCTCTTAACATTTATTTTTTGGGGGCTCAAACTGAATTATCAAGTTAGATCCATGTCCAAGGAACCTACATCGAAAATGTCAAGTGTTTCGAGCTTAAATTGGCGGAGGAGTTTTATAGAGTTCTCAAATCATTGAACTTTAACACCTTACCAGCAAAATTTCTGGCCAAAAACCGATCACTAATATATTTCGCTAATCTCAGTACCCTGTATATCAAATTTCGACTTTGTAGACATAAAATTGGCAGAGTTATTGCGTAGGGAAATGTACACAGACACAAACACATAGTCACACAGACACGTTCACTTTTATACATATACAGATGCGTGTGTGTGTGTGTGTGTTTGTGTGTGCGAAATGTATGTTTGCCCGTAATCGCTAATATAAATAACCCCTAGATCGATTGATTGTTAAAGTATTGATTATCATACCCATCCGTGTTTTTCTTTAAAATAATAAAATTATACTTATGTTTTATTTTAATAAATAGGTAGTTTTCTTTTTATCGGTTTTGCCATTTTTTTATTCCAGGAAATGTCACCGCCGGCTGGTGATTAACCCATCACGTGACATCATTAACAGGAACTTTCGGTCAACATCAGTACCCGCTTTACGTAAACAGAAGTTGTTTAAAGTAAAGGTATATTAGAAATGTTTCACAAATTTGTAATTTTTAATCACGTGATTATTGAACTTGTAATCATGTGATTAAAATTTGATTCAAATTAACCACGTATGGTCGCTTTCCTGTAAATTAACCATCGAAAATTGATATTATCAGCAAAGTAATCCTTGTTAATTGTTTTTAAAATTCAGAAAATTAAATATTTTTAATGAATTTGGCTTATATTTGTTTAAGGTTCCTATTTCAGTAAAATAAATTATTCAGAGTGGCATGCGTTTAGGAATTTATAAAATTCAAAATTAAATATTTTTACTTAAAAATAACATTTATGCACTAAATTTTACCAAGTTCATCGTGGACACTACACACTTCAATATTTATTTACTGAGAAAAAGTATCGACCCCTAAAAAATGAGCGCTATTAATTATTGATGTTTTACCTACCACTCGATTAAAATCTATAGTTAAACCCTAACACAAGTTTGTTTTTACGTTTGAGAAAATATATGACATTCAACGTATGTTTATTTTTATTGTAATCCGAACAAAATAACAGCCTTATAATTAATTACTGAAAGATTTTAAAAGAATCGTATCAGAATTTGTAATTTTATAGGAGTCAGAGAATTTAGTACTGAATCGGTAATTGTATCGGTATCCTCTGATGACTAATATATATATATATATATATATATATATATATATATATATATATATACATATATATATATATATGACTGAAGATATCGACAGGATTGTAACATTGTCCCGCCGATTGCAACAATTTGTACTTATTTATATAAAAAAAAATCACACGAGGTTGAAATAATAAAAACATTTAGATCTACCAAAGTTTTGAGCAGATTTTTCCATGTTTTTTACCCAATATAGTTACTTGTCTCTCTCTCTCTCTCTCTCTCTCTCTATATATATATATATATATATATATATATATATATATATGTGTGTGTGTGTGTGTGTGTGTGTATATATATATATATAGGTGTGTAGGTGTGTGTGTGTGTGTGTGTGTGTGTGTATGAGTAAGTTTTTTTTTTAGGTGTTTGTATTTTTTAACCCTTTAATTATAACTAGTATTTCTGTTTGCATCTTTTGGGCCAATTATATGAAATATAATCTTTACTCGTATCTCGGCCATTGTTAGATTTATTCTCTGAGGTAACTTCTTCTATATGTCGAAGCGTGTTATTTTGTGTCTACCCGAATATCGGAACTGATCACGATCTGTACTTTTCGAATCTATCGGCAAGATGGTAGCGCCGTGCGAAATGAAGATGTTAAATAAATGCTTGCTATTCCTGTAGGCAAATTATCCCGTAAATCCTGCCTCAAGCTCACCTGAAAGGTCTCCTAAGGAAGACTTCGTTGCAGTCTTTATAAAAAACACGTTTTTCTGCGCATACCTACTTTTATTCGGGTTTGAGATACTGGGAAGCAGGCCTACCCGAAAAGGTATATGTTTATCTGACTCGAGGCTGTAGCCATGCCTGCTGCAAACCGCCGTGGGCTTTTGTCTATATATCACAGAAAGGATTGGTTATAAAAATAAATTATTCGCTGCGATCTAATTATAGAGTTAGTTTTTTTTTTTTTAAATCAATATCATTTCACATTACCAAGAAACCTATGTATGTATCGCAAACGTAAAACATGAACTTTTCGAATGATCTTTCGATTTTAATTTTAAGGGGCGTTTGAAATCAATCAATATTCATCATTTTATCTTTAAGGGTTGGGTTGTAAAATTAAATGTAAAACTAAATTAAAACAAAACTTATTAAATTAATTGAATCCATTTTGGCATCGGAAAATAGGCACGAATTTTTCAGATTCCGATATCAATTTCGAAAGTTCTGGATTTTCCGATTCCCGACTCCGATTCCGAATAATCGTTCCAGCACCGCACGCACACACACGCACACACACACACACATATATATATATATATATATATATATATATATATATATGTATATATATATATATATATATGAGGGGATTCCTCTAGTCTTTGCCGGGCTATGGATACCCACGAAGGGGTGCCTGCGCGTGGAATTTTTGGCAGGAGGTGTGCAATCGCCAACCTCTCCTCTCCTGAGTCGAAATCGTTAAATACCAGTGGCAAATAAAGTTTATGTTTAGGACAACCGGAAACAAATGCCGAGATAAGCGGAGAGAACATACAGCATCTTGAATTTTCAAATACGGCATAATCGGGTTGACACACCGGTTCTCGTCAAATCACCGAAGCTGAGCAATATTGAGCCTCGTTAGTACTAGAGGGGTGACCATTTGGAAATCCCAGGTGTTGTATGTGATCTCCGCTTATCTCGGCATTTGTTTCCAGTTGTCCTGTCCTTACACTTCCGTTGCCACTGATATTTGCCAATGTCGACTCAGGAGAGGTGTGGTAGGAGTTTGCGCCCCTCCTGCCGCAAAAATTCCCCGCTCAGCTATCCTTACGTGGATATCCATAGTCTGTCAAACTGAAGGAGAAGTATATATATATATATATATATATATATATATATATATATATATATATATATATATATATATATATACCATGTGTGATATTTTAAGACCTAGGTTCTAATTGTTGAGCACTGTGTGTTCGAATAAAATAAGTCGCTTACTTCTACTCACGTGCAGTAATCGTGATGTTAAACTGATATGATCACTATTGGGCTTTGTAAATTACATTTACACTTTAGATACAAATTAATTTAAACTATGTTCTCGCCGCATTTAATGTTAGCCGGGCGATTGTTTTATGTTTTTTTTTCTTAATGGGGTCAGAGATGGCTTCATGACCGGGTCTAAATTTTCCAATCGACGACAATGCACGCTCCCTGCACTGTTGATTGCTGAAACCAAATTAACTAGTGTTTTTAGATATTAAAACATAATTATATTAATAATTATGTGTGGACCTTTAAGAACTGGGTTCATGTTCTTGAGCACTGTAAGTTCTAATGAAATGACACGGTAATTAAAACCAACGTGCGGAAATCGTTATGTCAAATCATATTATTACTCTCGGCCTTGGTAAATTACATTTACACTTATATAAATTGTAATATATAACTATATTCCCCCCGCCGTTCACATTGGCCGAGCATTTTGTTCTTTATAAATTGGGTCAGAGATGGCATGATGCCCGGGTTCGAACCTACCGACTGGTGGTAACCAAATCTCCCTGGACGGAGATTTCCCGAAACGATAAACACCTTTGTCTGTAGGTATAAAAAGTAATTACAGTAATATATGTATATATATATATATATATATATATATATATATATATATATATATATATATATATATAGCATATGACATGACCTGACCATATATACATATATATATATATATATATATATATATATATATATATATATATATATACATATATATGTATATATATATATATATATATATATGTATATATGGTCAGGTCATGTCTTATGCTACTGGTACCATGTAACCCAGTACTACCTGCCTCATGGTCGGGTCACCGGCGACTAAACTGGTTCCCCCACCAGACTTGTTTGGTGAGGGGCGTGGCTAGTCTCCCTGAAGGATTAAAAACAAGACCTTCCAAAGGGCGAATTAACTCTTTTCCTGGGTCAACGGCCAACTAGCACCGTGTATATTTGTGTGTGTGTGTGTGTGTGTGTGTGTGTGTGTGTGTGTGTGTGTGTGTGTGTGTGTGTGTGTGGTTGTGTATTGGGGTAGAGATGGCTCCCGTAAGCCGTGGTGAAGGCAACCTTTCTAGGAGAAGCGAATCTCTGATTTAAAAAAAAAACATAAAACGGAAGACCAGTACCCGCATTAAGCTGGTCTGCAGTTTAATTTGTTGCTGGCTATCTTGCTCTTGCTTGTTGCTGGATCTCAACATTTTGAACCAAGAGAGAGACTTAGCTGTCGTACAAAGCTACGACTCTGTAACCTCATATTTGTATAGATCCCTCAGACATTTGGGCTCATGGATTTTAAATGTCTGAGGGAGAGGCACTCGTCTGACAAGACATTGCAATCATCATTTTGTTTTCTCACCATTCAATCACAGCAGTGTTTGATTATATAGGGTTAAGTGGCAGTGATAATCGCTTAGAACTGCTTTAAAGTTTCACCGCTCACTCATTGTTCAACCGAATTTCAAACAATTATTACAGTGTATAGATCAGCATTATTGTGAAAAAATCAATTCTCATGCATTAAAACAAATATTATGATGACTGTTCTGGGGTTCAAAATCGTAAAAATATGTAAGGAGGTGAGCTACACATTTATGTCTGGTTTTTATAGCAACATCATTGCTTCAACGACAACTTTCGCGAAAAGAAAAAGAACATGTAGAATAGACAGAATGAAAGCATGAAAAGGATGATAAGTGAGGGTAGTTTATTAAAAGCAGACGAGTGGTTTATATTGTTATTACATATGTGTTTTGTTTAAGCACAATAACTTTGATCTCTATAATTTTTAACTCGATTCGAATACATTGAGTTTATTGAATATCTCCGAACAGCTAGGAATGAGGCTGCTAGTAAATTTTCAGAGTTTTGTTCAACCCTGTTGTAGAAATCTGCGCAAACGCTTATCTGATTACATATATTCACCACATAAGATTTTGGCGCAGCCCACTAGCTGAAATCTTTCTTAGGGATAATACCTGTTCTTTTTAACCTGTCCAGTTCTTCATTGATTTTCGCTAGAGCCACGAAAGGGGCGTATCGCTTTTTAAAAATATAGGCAAGGCATTGATAGTGTGCTTAATTTTACTTAATTTCCCAAGCCTGTTGAAATAAACTCCATTAAATTTTTGTTTAGGTTCCTGTTTTAATTTTAAGTATTTTTAGTTGCGATTTTAGATTTACTACAAAATAAGTGTGCTCAGAGGGTAGTCACAAATGTTGAATCTTTCAATCTAACCTGTCTTGAATGGATTGCGTTGTTCAGCACATACGTTTTGAGTTTCTTGCCATTCCGCCTAAAGTTACCCCGAGAAACAGATCACCCAGAATGTTTATGGTGTCACTTATTACTAAGCACGCGGTTGTTTTGGTCTCAATAAGTTTCGCTTGTTTAGCCTAGGCAATGTATGCAATTTTATTATCGGGAAAACAAAACCAGAGTTAAACTGGAATTACACTCTTTTCTTTAAGAGTTTACCCGCCACATATTTACGTAAATTCTTTTCTTAATTATTGCTTGACTGTGTTTCTCTTATTTTATTCCATGATTTCCTCTGTGTTGACATACAAACGACGTGTTTCGCAGTATATTTCATTACAGATATAACATTGTATCGGTGATGGGCTTATTACATTTCTCCTGCCTTTTTTCCGTAAATACCTGGTCCTGTATTTCTTTTTTTATGTGAGGAATAGTTTGGTCGTTTATCTTGATTTGATAATATGAGGAACTCATGATTTCTTAATAGTTTAAGAGTCACCTTTAACTGCTACAACACTTCCGGCAATATCCAGCAAGTTTTAGGTTCATCTTTTGTCCGTTCTCTAGATTAATTGATACAAGCTATCTACTGTCAGCATCTGGTGTTGAGACCAGACCCTGCGTGAAAATAACGCATTTAAGTTATCCGCGATTAAATTTGCTAATTGAAAATGTGTTCAATATTTATAAACTCCTATCCTAACCGTCAAACAGTCTTACGTATCACCTTCCTGAATTATAGAGTGAAGGATTAGTTATTTGCATTATTATTCATTGGAGTATAATTCTCACCTTAAGTGTGATTTTCACAACGCCTCAGTAGATGTAACCTGCGACCTTCTTCAGGTGTATCTTGTCGAATTCGGCAATGTTTCTGGCGAACTTGGGAATTTGTACGGAATTTCGAGCGAAACCCTTAATTACTTCACGAGGGCAGCTTGCTCTTGTTCCGTCAACTCAGTTCAATTACTTAGGACCTCTATCCAACTATGTCTGACGGAACAAGACCATGCTACCCTCATGAAGTAAATAAAGGGTGCCGCTTGAAATTCCGTCCAAATTCCCGAGTTCGACAGAAACATCCCCGAGTTCGACAAGACATACTTGAAGAAGGTCGGAGGTTACATCGACTGAAGCGTTGTGAAAAAGCACACTACAGGTGAGAACAGTAGTCCGATTAATAATAACACCAATCTTGCGTGTTTTCCTTTACTATATTGATACGTTTTCATATCTCGTAAAAAAAGAAAGATGTTCTGCGCAAATAGTTAACACTAACTTTGAGAACACACTATCTATTGCTCTCTTTCGGATGACAATAATCAACGAAATTACCGTGTTCATATTACCTGATTATATTGACTAAGAAACGTGCCTTTTTTGTGTTTTTGCATTCTGCGCACTTAACGTTAAAAATGCCTTCAATCGTATGTAGAATATATTAAACTCTTATAATTTTCTGGTACAGACACAAACGTTTCTTGGGAAACAGCATTATAATTTTCTAAAGTTTTAACGCCGTTTAACCATTATAATAGTAACTCCTCCAGTTTGTTTTGTTGTTTTTCGCATTTGATTTATAATTGTATAAATATTTTCTAGCTTTTTATTTATCCATTTATTGTTTTTGTGTGCCCTTCACACTTTTTTATGGTTGTGTATCACGGTTTTTAACATTTGTGCGATCACTTTAGGAAGTTCGTCATTATTTAATACACAATATGTTGGTAAAATACAGTCAACGACTACAAACAAATGACAACGTATTTTAACAGGGAAATAATAACAAACACAACAAAAAAAAACAGTAATTATGGTTTCTTTTCCAAACATGTGAAAAGAAAGAAGGACAAGAGCAATAAAAAATCTACTTTAGAGGCGTTGATGGTAGGGATTCTAAAGACATTCGTTTTTTCCCGACGTCCCGCTTACATATTTGCCCCTTTAAAACCGCCCTTCCGAAATATATGTGACAACTTAAGCTTTTTTTTACACACTTAGTTTTTGTGATCGCCAAAAAAATAATCTAAAATATATAATAAAAACACTATTTTTCGGGACATTTACAAAATACGTTTAAAGTTATTTCAACTGAAGCAGGTGTTTATATCTTTAACTTTAAAGAAGGAACAAGATACAGACTAAGTGTGGTGAAGTAAGGTAGGCATGCTTGTCAGTTGAATATCATTCGAGTCTAATATCAATTAGAATACATGACTCTATTAATATAGTATTTGAAAGTGTCCATTAATAGATAAGGTATGGTCATGTTTGGTGTATGAAAATGCAAAATAAATGCAAAGTAGGAGTTAAATCGGTGGGAGTGGCAGCAGGGACAAAAATAGTAGTGGGGATAGGACTGAAATTGGTGGGAGTAGCATCAGAAGCCGTTAACCAAAGTGGTGGGTAGAGGCATTATATCGGTGGGGGTAGCAGCAGCAGTCAACGATCAATATTGGTTGAAAAATACAAGCTTTTTTTTAAATTTTTAAACTAAAATTACTGCCATTTTCCCCGCCTGATTAACAACATCAATACATATATTTCGTGTTTTACTTTTTAAAACTAATTACTTTTTTTCTCCGTCTGATTACAACAAAAGGTGGGCATTCTCTGATTCCACCAGGGTGGTCAGTTTAGACCACCGATCATTAAATAAAATAATACTTTTACCCATGTATCTCATATTTTTTGTTAATATTGGTTGAAAATACAATATTTTTTGTTAAAATAGTTTCAGGAGGCATCTCCTACAAGCGACGAAAAAATAGGTATTTGCTAACTTTAATTTTGTAAATATTGGTTGTGTAAATACATTGTACTTACTCGCTTTTCTTTCACAATATGCAGCCATTTAGAGCATTGATTATGCAAGGATAGGAGTGTGGTTCTAGATGCATTAAAGGTAACCAGCCACGCCTTCCCCCACTGAACCACGCGCTCCAAATAAGAGGAGAGAGAATCAGAGAGAACTTTGTCATTTACAGCCTTTGATGTGTTGCCGTAGATTCTTGTGTCATCAGCATAGATGTCAAGGAATTATTTAAGTATGTGTTTAGGGAGGTCATTGATGTAGACCAGGAAGAGAGTTGGGCCAAGGATTGACCCCTGAGGGACTCCAGCATTAATACTGCAGGCTTCTGATTTTTGTCCATCGGCCAATACTCTTATGGGCCTATCGGAGAGAAATGATTTAATGATTGAGAAAACATTTCCAGTTATACCATAGCTGGAAATCTTGTGAAGTAGACCCTTATGTCATACATTATCGAAGGCCTTTGATATGGCAAGAGCAATTGCCCTAGGAAGGAAGGTTTTGCCAAGAGATTCACTAAGATACTGAGATATAACCGTTAGCACATCTGCGGTAGATCTTGCAGAGCGGAAACCATATTGTGTGTCACTAAGAAGGTTATTTCTGCTGAGGTGGTTGACTATTTCTCTATTTAAGAAGGATTCCAGCAACTTACTCATAACACACAGGAGAGTTATTGGTCTGTACTGAGAGGGAGATGACTTATCACCTGAATTCTTAAATACAGGGCAAACTGATGAGGTCTTTCAGGGAGTCGGAAAGCACTTCTCCTTAAGGCAGCGCTTAAACAGTTTTGTAAGCATGGGAGCAAGTTCTGGTTGAAGCTTTATTAACACTATAATTGGGATGCCGTCAGGGCCAGTTGCTTTATATTTGTAGTAAATCACACAACATGATTATCCTCTTAATAATAAAACCAGCTTTTTGCAATATGTTTATAATGAAGCAACATCCAACCTAGCGAGGTTGAAGTGGCTTCCACCTAAAGAGGCAGTTATGTGGGAGTACCAAGTTCGCAAACTTTCCCAAGTTGCATATACATTCAAAACCATAATATGGTGGCGTTAGATTTCTGTAGTTGCTGCCGATATCCTCCTACACGCAGCGCCTGGTATTCCCCATTCTCACACATTTGATAATGCCCAATCTCGATTTTGTTTACTTCGGTATTCTAACGTGAACCTGTGCGTCAGTATAACTATGTCTTATTTCATGAATGAGTCTACAGTATCATGTAAACAGTTTGCGATTTCTCATCTCTTCTCTATATAAATAAAATGAACTCATTTTTTCCCGTGGGATTTTGACCTTAATAGGATTAAAAATCAAGATATTTCATGCAAATACATTATGCACAAACGGCAGAACAATATCTGAGGTTTGTTATAGGCTTATTAGTTCTCAAATTCCTCGATAATCTTAGATTTCTATACTTTTTCTGCTGAGAAGTCACAGCCAAAATCGGTTAAGATCAATGGAAGTGGTAAAATATTTTCTCTCTTAAAAATTCCTTCTCCCCCTGCCACCACTTAACACCGTTTGGAGATCGTTCACAAGGAACAGTTGAGAAGAGAACACTGGTTTGGCTTCGTAGTTCTATCATGTTAAGTTATTTAAAATCACTAAACTAAGCTGCAGTGCTCTGTGGCGTAGTGGTTAGGTTGCTGGACAATTCACATTATATTTTCACGTTCGCGCCGACCTACCATAGTGTTTTTTTTTTTCCTAAACAACTGGAATGGACTTTTCTTGGTGGCCGAACTGTTAACGTTGCAGATGGGTTTTTTTTTTTTCACACTTTATTTTCCTACTTTTACTCATGACTCCGGGTTTGATCGTTCCTACTTACCTACCATAACATTTTTTAAAACTCCCCCCCCCGTCCCGGAAACAAACACTCGGGCAACGCCGGGTACCCCCGCTAGTATAAAATAAAACCCGAAACAGCCATACGTAAACTATTTGATTAGATTCATATATAGACAATTAAAAAAATATCTGCAAATTATAAATTTATAAATAAAAATTTAAAAAAAACTGTGTCGTTAAAAATTGATTACCCAATTTATTTGATCCGTTGTATATGAATAAGTAGAAGAAATAAGTAATTCGCATTTTGTAGCGAAAACGCGTTGGTGCGTTGACTATTATTAGAAATTATACCCTAACGCTTATAGCCATGACGTCGCGATTCTTGCGCAATGTTTTCTGATTTCGATATATATATGGTTGATACTTTATAATATTTGGTTTATTCAGTACATTATGCTCATCGTGTTCTATTTTCATAATGATTCGTTCAATGTAACGTGTGTAGTATTTAGGTACTCCGAGTCCTTTGTGTTGAACTCAGGCATCTGAACTTGGACACAATAATCTCTTTCCATCTCGTTGGCAGGGTAGACGTCTTAAAGAAATCGCGATGGTTGAGCTGTTGCATCGTTGATAATTCCGCAAGTATCCGTGGCCTACTGGATAAAGCAGTTGCTAAATTTAGTGGTGGGTTATACACACTTGGCGATTGAAGTTTCAATCCACGTTACAAGTGACATTCGAAATGCAATTGCGACTCACTTAAGACATGGCTTACCGAACACGAGCAACATTTCTCATTCGTTATTTTCGGAATTCTGTGAAGATCTTAGAGTTCAACAGAAAAATTCCGGAGGTCGAAACAATGCACTTTAAGAAGTCGGGATATTATCGGTCGAAATCTTGTGAAAATAGAATCCCTTATGGGAACATTAATCAGAATAATCCAAGTAATACACATTCTTTAAGATTTCGAACCGTTAAACAAATACTCAGAATCCAAACACAAAAAACAAGTGAAGCATGCATAGTCCCCCGGGAGTGCACAGTGGATGAAGCCGAAAAAAATGATTCAGTTCTGCATTTACCCCCCACCCATTCAGCCAAACAAATTCCCCACGAGACGTAAAATCTTGGTAAAAATGAACAAACGGTGCAATTTAAGGCCTTAACATATGTAAATTTGAGTTCTGCACCATGCAAAAAAAGAAATTACTATGTCCTATAGAGCCCCCGAAGTCCCCAAGGCCTTAACATATTTTAATTTGAGTTCAGCACTATACAAAACTGCTAAATAAACTTACGCTGAAAATGTTGGATAAATATGGTAAAATAGTCCCAAAAATGAGTGTTTTTTATTAACCCTAAAAGAGCCCCTAGGGTACACACGAGACCTTCGCGAAATATAGACAAACAAAATTATATAAAAATAAGTTAGTTACAGCTTTTCAGAAAGTTTTATAAAAATCGAAGTCATCAATTTTTTTAATAAGCACAAAAGTGTCAATTTTAACCATTTTCACCCGAAGGGAACGTGTAGGGGGGGGGAGCGGAGTTTCCCTGCAAACTCCATGCTGTTGCTTTTTTTACTCATATCATGTTTAATGTATGTGCGAAGTTTCAAAAAATTCTAAGGCGTAGTTGTAGAGAAAAAGTGCGGGCAGGCGAACAAATGAACTAACAGGTGTGAATTTACAGGTCCAATTTTCTTTTTGTCAGAGTACCAACAAGAAGTACGTATTTTGTGATTTGTATATTTTGTCACAGTTATTGATGAGTTACGATTGTCACCCCAAAAATGAATTCAATATTAAGTACCAACTTCTTCTGTCAGAACTGTCACCAGAATTGGATAGAGTACCATTTAACATGTTTGTATGGAAGCCATAAGTGGAGGTTGCTCTGTGCGTGCGTTTACCAGCACGTAGAGTGGACATCGGATGCTTCGTTTGCGAATAGATGATGTGAGGCGGAAACTGCGTTTCCATTTCTTTAAGTCCGTATAAGACAGACAATGGGAGTAGGAGGATTATGATATGCGTTCCTTGCATATAACTCAAATAAAGTATTAATTGGAAACGCCTCAATAGTCATTCAAGGATATTTCAGTAAATTGCCGGGTGCGAGTCAGAATTGCCTTCTTTTATTGCAAATAAATTACAAATCATAATAATTAAGACCAATGAGAATTTATTTACACGTTAACATACATATACTCATCAAAATATATATCAATATGAATAAACGGCCGAATCACAAAGGATAAAGTAAATGAAATATAACAGCATATTATGTTATTCTAATTTGACATGCAACTGAGGTTCTTTCTATAATTGAAACTTAAACGGAACTTCAAAATAATATTACATATTACAATAGCGAACGGACATACTCGGGAGTTAATAAGGATTAAGGAATGTCGCACACTCCAAATATTATATTGTCATTAAAATCGGTAAAATATATAATGTTTCCATCAAATCGGTTGATTGTCTGCTCTAATCGGGGATTAAGCGCTGTTCACCAAACGGAAATTCACATACTTTCCCGTAAGTTTTATATTTTTGTAGAGTCGAAGAAAATGAAGGGAGGAAGCGCCCACGTGTCTGCGCGTCATGCCTTACCTTGGAACGCTCCTACAGTGTGCGTACGTGCATGGCCGAAACCCGGGAGAAATTCCAAAATGGCGCCGTCCTCATCTTGTAGATTGTGCGATCATCACTGGGCCCCATGTGACCGTTCTTTGGCTGCTGATTGGCCGAGGACGAACGCCGGAAGGATAAAGGGAGTGTGTTTGGAACATGGGGGTGTCTTTTTTCTAGGATCGACGTCAGTGTGATCGTATCGGTGAACTGCTGCAGCTTTAAGAGTACCTTAGTGTGTGTGTGTGTGATTTTTTGTGACTTGCTCGTCTGCTGACTTTACAGGACTTTCTTTTCTGCTGATTCTACAGGACCTGCCCTTCTGCAGAACTTGGAACAAAACTTCAAGCCTCTTCTTTCTTTTCACACGTAGTCGCCTAAAAAGGTAGAATCCGACTTACTTGTGAAACGGCTTTACTTTTTTATAAGCTTACTGTTAGTTTTATATTTTTATATAATGAGTTGAATTAAAGTTGTAAATGAAAAAGGCAAATATCATAGTTGAATTGCTCTCTAAATAGAAATGTGTCCCTGTCTTATATATAAGCCTATTGTGTATTTTATACGCCGGTCCTCTCTTCTCGTGCGGTGATATAGCTTTCAAATGCATTTGTGATGCTCTGCAATATAACGGTGTTTATTTTGTCCAAAATCTGATTTTCTCTCTTAAATAAGTATTTTTGGACTATCAATTATCGATATCATCTAAAGAATTCTTATAGAAAACCAAGCTCAAAACACCCCTAGATATATAATTAAAATCTGCATCCAGTTTCTAAAGAGGTAAGCCTGGCGGTTTCGGAGTTCATAGGGAACGCCATAAAGCAGACATAGAGAAGAAGATCACTTTCAAAGTAGTCGCATTATATATAAGCTTTAAGATATAATCCATGAAAACTAATGGTTTCTGTTCGATCTTTGTCTTGAGATTTGTCCTAGTCTAGCCAAATGAAATGCTGGGCTACTGCTTACCAGTCTATTGTTAGATGAATATATTAGACTCTCTGTTTAGTAATAACACTTTCTGTTAAATTATATGACGCAATATTACTTAGCACAATGCAAGGTTCTTTGTAAATAAACGCATGATACAATTTAAAGTGACGTTTAGTGTTATTATACTGGTGCTACAAGATTATGCTGTTTGAAAATATTGGCTTCCTAAACCTAAATGCATTGATTATTTCTGCTTTTCTCATTGCATTTGCAAAAGTGCGTTATGTTCTGCCAATCCCAAAAATAAAACAACGCGCCATATTACCTTCTCTATATTTTTCCGTGTTCTCTTTTTACAACCCCACTTTCTGACTGGTTTCCAACTTAAAATGCACAAGAGATTAATAGCGTAACGCTTTGCCCTCACTCATTGCAAAATCTGTTTCTTCGGATGAGGGAACAAAAATAAAAGAAATCCACTAAAATCCAACCAAACCAAACACTACAAACATGCGATAAAAGACACAAAGAGCTTGAAGAATAAACCCCTTCTCTACAAAATAATTGAATTCAGCATTTAATATGACATAAAAAAACAATCAAACCAACTAAAACTGGTTTTATTATATAAAAAAGCGATATTGTATTCGAACTATGCACTACATAGTTGCGGGTTGTATCTTCGTAAGGACTTGGCGTTAGTTTGGCCACAACTAAGAGCTGTAATAAGGGAAGAAGAGTTTATTTCCGTGTAACTATAAACAAATGAGTCGAGTGTTTTTTTCTGGTGTTTTTTTTTTTGATACAATACAATTTAAATTTTGATGAATCAGGCAAAAAATGACATTATATTAAATGTAATTTATTAAAAAAAATTAACGCTAGGTAGTTACACTTTTTGACACAAAATCTTGTATATATATATATATATATATATATATATATATATATATATATATAATTTTTTTATATGTTTGCATAAGCCTGACGAATCCTATAGTTGGATGAAACGCATAATATTCAGTGTAGCTTAATCGCCATAAATATTTTATAAATTATTATATATATATATATATATATATATATATATATATATATTTATATACATATACATATATATACGAATATATACATATGTATATATACGTATACATATACATATAAATTATATACACATATACATATTTACAATATATATGCATATATATACATACTAGCATGGGTGCCTGGCGTTGCCCGGGTATTTTGAGGTGTATGCAGATAAAAAAAAATAGTCATTTTTGTTTAATTTGACTCCTATTAAGCCCCCCTTAAAATTTATTGTTTTTGGCACAAATAGAGTTATAAAATTAGATCTAAAATTTCAACTGTTCAGACCCAACATTGTCGGAGGAGTTTGGTAGAGTTCTCAAATGGAGCATCTTTGAACTTTGACCCGTTTCCAGCTAAATTTCTGGCCGAAACCAGATTACCTAGATTTTCCCAAATCTCAGTAGCCTTTATATCAATTTTCGAGTGAGTAGACTAAACATTGACAGAGTTATTGCGTAGGGAACGTACACATACAGACAGACAGACAGAAATACACACATACATACCTACACTCTCTTTTATAGATATATAAATATATACATATATATATACATAAATATATACATATCAATATGTATATATATACACACACATACATAAACACATATATGCATACATATTATATATATATACGTGCATATATGTACATATATATATACACATACATGTATATTACAAACATATAATCTGCATATACCTACACATATATATATATATATATATATATACGTGCATATATATATGCATATATATATACACATACATGTAGTATATACATATATATATATATATATATATATATATATATATATATATATATATATATATATATATATATATATATATATATATATATATATATATATATATCCTGGATATGCCCTTAAACTATATCCGACGTTGAGGCCCAATCTTGCGGGCTTTGGAGAGTGTGGAGCTACCTTTAATTGCCATTGCTCCCAGGTCCACTCTGACCTGCAGTGGAAGTAGCTGTAAGGATCCCAACGATGGGTGGAAATAGAAACCGACTTAAAAAATTAATATACTTTATATTAAAAATTGTTCTTCAAAATCACTGGATTTGACATTAAATAACCTGAAAGGTTTGATATGCCGTAAAAGAAAAATAATCAACCAACATATATATACATATATATATATACACATATATACCAATATATATAGCATATATTATATACATATAGATACATATATGTACATGTATACATATATGCAATATATATATATAATACATATATATACATATATATATATATATATATATAATATATATATAATATATATATAATGTAATTATTATATATATAAATATATATATATATATATATATATATATATATATATAATCCATCCTAATCATGTTTTACGAAACCGGTTTCGTTAAGATCAACGGAGTTAAGCAATAAAAAGCTCTGGCCAGTATCAGATTCGTGACCAATTGGGACTTCCAGGTTCTGTATGTGCTCTCCTCTTATCTCAGCATTGTTTCCAGTCGTTCTAGGCTCTCTTTCCCATTGAACTCAAGCAGGGCCGTTTCAGAAGAGGTGCGGTATGAGATTGCGCAAGCCGTACGAGACAATTACACGGATAGTTTCCCCTTCAGGG
This sequence comes from Euprymna scolopes, assembly GCF_053919585.1. Taxonomy (NCBI): domain Eukaryota; kingdom Metazoa; phylum Mollusca; class Cephalopoda; order Sepiida; family Sepiolidae; genus Euprymna; species Euprymna scolopes. The sequence goes on from NC_136515.1 coordinate 61,969,154, forward strand.
GATATCCTTTTTCTTTCGAGACTGAATGGAGGCATCGATCTAGTATATGGTGCCCTAATCCGAGGCTCGTGCGTGTATCGTTTTAATTTTTTCGTGAATTCTATGTAGTAATCCGTTTAAATTTTAGCAATATTTCGTTAAATGTTGTATTTCACGTGACTTAGTGTCTGGCTTATTGACGTGGACATCATAAATTACATATCTCATAAAATGATCTAATAAATGTGTTGACAGGTTCCTTTCGTGAAATTATACGATGATCAAGTGCATCTCCCTGTACACTGCTCGTATCTTTTCAAAACTCTGCTCAGATGTGCGTGCCTTCATGATGAATTACACAAACCAAGCTAAATTCAAAAGAAAATATGTTTGATGAATCTGAAATTAAAGAAATAAGAGTTCAATCTAAATCTCGTTGATTATAATTTGACATTATATATATGAAAAAGACAAATAATTATTCCACCGTTTTTTATTGCTCTGTCTAATGTATTGACGTTTCTCTCATTTATACGATCTAATAGAAAAAAATGGAGTAATTTTATCTTTCTCTTATTTTTTATACGATCTAAGACAAAAAAATTAACATGTCAGAGGAATATATATAATATATATATATATATATATATATATATTTAGCTAACAAATTCATGTATAGCTCTATTTACTTTACCCTGCCTAAAAATATTTATGTTATGCTCCTAAGCCCTATGTTTGCTTATTATAACCATGAAAACTTTATATACAAAGAATCGATCTCCATTTTAATTCCTTTATTTAGAATATATATATATATATATATATATATATATATATATATATATTATATTAAAGTTATAAAATATATGTGGCGATTAAGCTACACTGAATATTCCGAGTTTCGTCCACTCTAGGACTCTTCATGCTTATTGCGCGAATTTTGTAGTTGTCTGTCGTTTTTATATACGCATCTTCTATTAAGATTTTAGTTTGCCAATAAGATGTCTAGTATCCACCGCGCCCTTCCTATCAGCCAATGAGCATGCACCGGACAAAGGCCTATTTGACCTCTGGTGACTTGGTCCTTTGTGTGGGCTCTATTTACCCTCGATATCTATTTTCTTGACCTTTTTAAATCTAGGTTATGTGTTTATGTATGTGTATATATATATATATATATATATATATATATATATATATATGCATATATATATATATATATAAACTAATATTTAAAAAAACCTAACCTAGATTAAAAACAGGCCAAGAAAACTAGATATCAAGGTTATTAAAGCACAAACAAAGGACCAAGTCAACCAGAGGTCCAATAGGGTTTTGTCTGGTGCATGTTCATTTGCTGATAGGAAGGGCGTGATGGGTACTAGAAAGCTGATTGGCTAACTAAAATCTTAATAGAAGGTGCGTATATAAAAACGACAGACAATCACAAAATTCGCGCATAAACGTGGAGAGTCCTAGAGTGGATCAACCGGTGCATATTTGTGTAGCTTAATCGACATATATACTTTATAACTTACTAACTAGCTCTACCTATGTATTGAGCACTTTTGAAATAAATACTTAAAGTTTACGCATAAATTCATACTTTTGTATATTAATTTTATCTGAGTAAATGAAGTTGGTTGGTTGGTTGTTTTTGTTTTACGGCATATAAACCCTTTTTGGGGTTTTAATGCCGAATCCAAAGATTTTGAAGAAAATTTTTTTTAAAAGAATATATTTGTTGTTTCCACGTCGATTTCTAATAAACCCATAGTTGGGACCCTAACAGGTACTACCACTCCGGGTCAGAGTGGAGCTGGGAGCAATGGTAATTAAAGGGTTGCTCCACACTCCCCAAAGCCCACATGCTGGGGCCTCACCACTAGATATAGTTTAAGTTCATATCCAGGATCCCATTTAGGGATTTGTACGCTCTGCAAGGGGGCAGTCGGCGTATTCGTGTCAACTTTAGTTCATAGTTCGTGGTTCGTGAACCCAAAGTAAGTCATCGCAGTTGATATTGTGTGATTCTCCATTGTATAGCGCAGATTGACTAACGTACCTTGCATGTGGTTTTTTGTAAACAATCAAGATACTATACAATATTGTAGTCTTGTTAATACAGTAGATAATATACTTTTTTTCCTTTCAAAAGTATGGAAGAAGAGAGAAGATGATCATTATTATGACGATAAAAAATGTCTATTAGAATAATGAAATTGATGACAATGACAACTAACCAGGTTAGCAATTAAGTCCACAGATCTATACAACAACATTATAGCCTCTTTTATGGGATGTTCAATGGATAAGACGGCGGCCAGACAAATACCATCCGTTCAAAACAGCATCGTTGTATTATTCCCAGATATATTTCTGAACTTTTGCTATAAGTTATCGGGGCTTGAATAGATACGTAATTTAATTGAGACCAGGCTAAGTATGTTTGCTTGAAATTAATGGGCGTTTTTTAATCCATTTTGAATAACATTGACCGAATCATTAGTCGTGCCGGGCACGAGTAACACTAGTCCCATCTCCGCCCCTGATATATATATATATATATATATATATACATCTATACATACTATATACATATATACATATAAAAGCGAAAATGTATGTATGTATGTATGTTTGTGTGTCTGCTAAAAGCTTTCGACGGACACAACAAAAATTACAAAACCTTGATCTCATATAAAAGCCCCACCTTCCAGACGACAAATATCGAAAAATTGGCCCAAAGTGACCATAAAAAGTGCGTCAACTGATCGATTTTCTGCGGGGGGGGGCTCCCAAACAGTGACATTTTTATGTTAAACATTACATATTTTTAAATCGATTCATAACTGCCCCAAAAATACGGCCCAAACATAAAGTATACACGCGGCCGTTTATTTTGGGTTAACTTGTATTTAAAACCCCGCCGAGTCATGTCACGTGATCTTGACGTCAGCAATACTCTAATGGCGGTCGGAATTTACAATTTAAAAATGTTGTTATCGGTAAAAAAAATTAATTAAAGCTAAACTATGAACTTCTACGCTATGGAAACGTTACCAAAGTTATTATCACATTCAAAATAGGGAATACGATAGTTAAAGAAACATAAAGTAAAAAAAAAAGTGAAGTAAAAAAAAAATACGCTTACAAAAAATATTAACGATCGAAGTTTTTTTTTTTTTTAATAAAAAGCAGCCACACGCCATTTTCCAATCTTTAGAGTAAGGCAGACGAAGTGTGAGAGAGAGAGAGTGAGAGTAAGAGTTAGAGAGAGAGTGAGAGAGATGTCTAGACAGATTCGACAGGGAGGAGGGTCAACAACGCATGCGTCAGATGACGACATGACGTCGTGACCTGATTTACTTTAAATAGTTGATAAACCGAACAAACTATTATATACACCGCTTTAGCGCAGGTAGTTAAGGCCTTGGTTCATTATCTAAACGTTTTGGGTTCGAATCGTTGTGTGAGATGTTTTTTTTTTTAATTTAAATATTGAACCCTGTATTATTTAAGCAATTTTTCACGTTATTTTTTTGTGTTTTACCCCCCCCCGTTTTATTAAAACGTTGTTTTCTTTTATTACTTCGCTTATAACAATGCTTACATCGTCATCATCGTCGTCGTAACGCTCGACGGCTTTCAAACATCTTTCACTTCTGGCTGTCCGATTTTATTTTCAAACTTCGCCTCACGTGTTCGGCTTATATCCTACCCCCCCCGGCTTCTTTTTTATTTAACACTACACACCCCTACAAACACCCGCACAACGCCGGGTACCCCTCGCTAGTTATATATATATATATACATATGCATATATATACATATATATATATATATATATATATATATATATATATATATATATATATATATATACTAGCTGTACCCTTCACGCGTTGCTGTGGCTCAGTTTGTTAAAATGGAACACATGTGAAAGTAGAGAAAAGTGTGATTCTTTTTTTCAAGAGAATGTACAAATTATTTATTTTTTTCAACAGATGTTAAGAAAATAAACAGAAAAATACTTCCATCATTAATTGTGCAAAAAAATAAATAAAATGTTGATTTAGTGTTTCAATATGCTTATAAATTACGATAAAACTTGCTGAATATGCACTGTTTTACGGTTGTTGTAAAAATGGAACGGAAACTTAAATTTCGCTTCATTTTAATCTTTCTTAATTTTTTAATTGTGCCCCCCAAACGAATATAATCAAAACAGTAACATTCAACAATTGTACTTTATGTATATAACACACAAAATGGGTGTTTGCATTACTGTACACATGGATTCGAAAAAGTTGTCAAAAAACAAATATATAACAAATAAATGTTATCAAAGGCAAGATAAGTTACTTTTCTACCTAACTGGATATATTTTCGTGTTTTTATTCAAGGTAACATGTTTATTCAGCTCGAGAACCATACAGTGTTTACCGATGTATTGGAACATTCAAGATGGAGTCTGATTCTCTCTTTAACACGGTAAGTTTGGGAAAAGATGTTATCAATAAAAACCTTGATAAAATACTGTAAAAAACTCGCTCAATACATGTTACTGTGACATAGGTTGATATATATTCGGCGGGTTTTAATAGTATTTTGTATAGTTTTTTTTTTATTTATAACACCTTTTTCCAAACTTACGGTGTTAAAGAGGGTGTGGACGCCATCTTGAATTTTCGAATCCATCGGTAAACACTGTATGTTTTTCGAGCTGAATAAATATGTTACATTGAATAAAAACACGAAAATATATCCAGTTTGGCAGAAAAGTAACTTATCCTGCCTTTGATAACATTTATTTGTTATATATTTGTTTTTTGACAACTTTTTCGAATCTATGTGTACAGTAATACAAACCCGTTTTTTGGGGGTGGGGTTGCTGTTGTTTCTTGCTTTTTACACTTTTAGATCGTATTTTAAACTAAACTTCGGAGGTTGGAATGCCCCCCCACCTAAAATGTACTTGGAAAAATCGATTTTATAGTGAGATTTAAGAATGGTTAGTCTAAAAAAAAGGTGAAAAACAAAACAAATAATCAATAAATAATTGTTACCAAAGGCAATAAATGCTACTTTTTTTTTACTTACATGAAGGAGTTTATTTTATGTTTTCAAGCGCTTTTCTTTATTTTTTAATAATCTAATACGGGTGTGTGGGTGCCAAATACCTCTAGATTTTTTAGAATTTCCCGCTAGATTGTAAACGAAATCTCCAGATCTAGCAGGAAAACCGTTAAATTGTAACACTGGTCACGTGACAGGAAGCGGTAATAAATAATTGTCCCTAAATAAAAAATGGCCTCTCGGTACAAAGAAATCCACTTATTTACCATAGAAAATTAAATATAATGTTATAATTAAAAAGCAATATATAAAAACACACATGGATATCGTAAACATATTATACCAAAAACGTTGAAGCCATCCGTCCAGTGGTTTTTTAGACAATTAATTCCGAACGAACCAACAGTTACATGTATATATATATATATATATATATATATATATATATATATATATATATATATGCAGAGTTCCCCAAAGTCATTAAGGGTTATCAACTTAAATAGATTCTTTATTTTTGAAGACATATGTTTGTAATTTTAAGAAAATCCGAGTAAGATATTGGGAATTTAAAACAAATGCAAACTTATATAAATCCTTATTAATGACCAATAATATCTCTTAAAACATTGCCAATTTTTAACCTCGTATAGGTGTGCCCTTTCTAAATCATTAATCATGACAGATTACAAATTGAGTGAATTACGATTTAACTGCCTTATTTCGTTTTTTATATTTTCGTTTGATCCTTGTAGGATTTGGGTTTGTTAATACAGATTCTTTTTTAAGATATATCCACAAGAAAATTTAACAATTTCACAACTAGCGTACGGTGTTCAATGCTATACTTATCGAAAATTTATTGTCTAAAAATTATATGTAAAATATATTAATTTGAGAAAAAGATAATTATTAATTGTAAAATGGCAAAGATTGTCAACACTTTAGTTACTTTTTGGACGATCTATAAAACTATTAATGTTTATTCGTACATGTATATTAGAAGATTTGAATAACATCGCTACTGATGGTTACACATCACATTAAGATGACTATAGTTGGTATCATATGCTGAATTGCCTGTACCATTCATGTATATATATATATATATATATATATATATATATATATATATATATATATATATATATATTGGGGGGTGCATATATAAATATATATATATATATATATATATATATATATATATATATATATATATATATATATATATATATGCTAGCATTTCAGCCCGGCCTTACCCGGGTGTTTGGATGTGTATGTTGAGCAAAAAAAAACAAAAAGTGGTAGTAGGACGGCAGGCTCGAACACGTACCGCAAAGGAGGAAAAAAACGGGGTAAAACGTTTATGCTCCTGCGACCACCGCCAAACGGGAATCGGCATTTTTTTTAAAATTAAGGATAGACAATCTAAAGGAGAGGATAACTTTAAAATATATCAGCGAAAAAAGTGACCCCCTGTAGAAAAGTGCCTAGTTGAAGCGGAACATATTAATGATTTCAGCCAATTTTTCGATAGGTGTCGTATGAAAGGTCAAACTTCAAAACGATACTGATGTTGGTAAATTCCGTCGCTTCTATTGAAAGTTTAAGGCAGACAGTCAAACAGACATGCATACATACATTTATATATTGGTAACTAAATATTTTCGACCCGAAATGATGAAAAAGCTTACCTTATATCTGAATACTCTTTATGTAAAATTTCAAATATTTAGACCCGAAATTGTCTGAGTAATTTGGAAGAGACCGGAGAGGTCAATTTTTTTAAACTATGACCCTTATTATTAAATCCATGTCCAAGGAACCTATATCTAAAATTTCAAGTGCGTAGACCCAAAATTGTCGGAGGAGTTTGGTAGATTTCTCAAATGTCAAATCGTTAAACTTTGACCCCTTAATATCCAAATTTCTGGCCCAAAACCGATCACATAGACTTTCCCAAATCACAGTACCCTGTATATCAAATTTCGAGTCTGTAGTCTAAAAATTGACAGAGTTATTGCGTAGAAAATGTATACAGACGCACACACAGACACACACACAGACACGTTCATATATATATATATATATATATATATATATATATATGTATACATATATGTATATATATATATATATATACAAACGATAGTGTAATATTGTAGATCGTGTATTTCTTACTGATATATAGAAATTTGAGAAATGCTAATTTGATAATAAATTCAAGACATTTTTGAAAGGCTTCTTCAGTGATTTTTTTCTACAAATCCAATCAAAAACAGGAAATACAGTTCCGTTAAATCGTTCTCTTCCTTTCACTTAACGGTCTCTTTTTCTGTTCGTAAGACGGGAGTTATAAAAGTGTACTTTAATTTTTTTGACTTCATTTTCTTTCTTCGAAAATTTTAATGCTGCGTATGGGGCAGCGCAACCAGTTACCCACATGATAATGCTTTTTTTATCGAAATCAACCGAGAGCTCTTGTTAGTATCCTTGCTGTTCCGTTAAGTGCAATTGTCGGGATTTCTGTTGCACTTGCTGCACCAGAAATATAAATTAGGTAGGAATTCCAGATTTTTCTTCATGAGTCCTGTACTACCTACAATGATAGGTATAAGTGGTATATCCCTAAGATTCCAGATTCTTTTCATGTCATGCATTAGATTTTGGTATTTGGTCTGTTTTTCCCTTTCAGCTCTGTTTAGACCTCCATTATTAGGAACACTCACTTCAACCAAGGTTTGCACTCTTTCTTATTACTTAAAACTATATCAGGTTTCACAGCAGCATTTTTTTTAGGTAGATGGCTGAATGATTTACGTGGCCGTAATGTATGGTATATAAGTAATTTCCTACTGTTATGTCATGTTTATGTTCCCAGGACTTGCTGCTACACTGGATGTTTAATATTATGCATATGGATCAGTAAGGAATAAAAATGGAGATAGATTCTTTATATATAAATTTATCATGGTTATAATAAGCGAACATATGTCTTAGGAGCATGACATAAAAAGTAATTTAAAGAACTAAAAAAGTAAATAGAGAGATATATGAATTTATTTGTTAGCTAAATATATATGCATATGACATGATCATTCTTTTGTATTAGATCGTATAAAAATAAGAAAAAGATAATATTACTCCAATTTTTCTATTATATCGTATAAATGAGAGAAAGGTCAATATATTAGACAGAGCAATAAAAACGGTGGTATAATTATTTGTCTTTTTTTCATATATATAATGTCAAATTATTATCAACAAGATTTAGATTGACAACTCTTATTTCTTTCATTTTAGATTTTTCGGAACTTGCTAATTTGATACGAGATGACTAACTCTTTCCCTGTCTGTGTCGCATAGGTCGTCATTACTGAGACCCGGCATCTTGAATGCATTGCCCCTTTCTGTGTTTTCATTAAACACATTGAAAGAAGACATCATAAAACATAACATTTTTCTGATGACTTTTTATGTTATTTGTGTAGTATTGTACAATTATTTTTATATGCTTTTGTAAAAAAGGTAAAACCTTTGATGGATTTATTAATTTCGAAATATGTATTCGATTTACCCTGTTGGTAAAACTAAACGGAAAAAAGGAAATGAAATGAGAATTAAAAAAAATAATTAAAACTATAGTTTTCGCTGTCAACAATTGCAATGAAATCTGTTTTAAAATGAGTAATATAAACGTAACTACATCTATATTTTAGAAAAACAAATATTGTTATAACGTGTTTTATTTAATGATTTCAATTATTTTTTGTGTGTGTTTAGTCCTCCAGAAAAAGGAGGGTGGACTTTCAAATTCACCCTTTTCCGGTCGTCCGTCCGCACTTTTCTCAATAACTACGCTTTGGTATTTTTGGAAATTTTGCACATACATTAAACACGACATGAGTAAAAAAGTAACAGAACGTATTTTCCGAGAAAACTCCTGTTGCCGCCTAGGGTGTTCTTTCGGATTAAAATGGCTAAAATTAACACTTTTGTGCTAATAAAAAAAATGATGCCTTGGATTTTTATGAATACTTCTGAAATGTTGTAATTAACTGCTTTCAATATACTTTTTTTGTCTGTACTTCGCGATAGCTCTTGCCTGTGTTGCGGGAGTTCATTACGAGCTAATAAAACACTCCATTTTTCGGACTTCTTTATGATATTTGTCCAAAATTTTGTGTTAATATCTATTTAGCAGTTTCGCATTGTGTTGAACTCAAATTTAAATATGTTAAGACCTTGAGGACTTTGGTGCCTAAATGGAGTGGGGGGGCAAATGATGGATTTGTCATTTCTTTTTTAGCATTGTGCAGAACTCAAAGTTATATATGTTAAGGCCTAACACTGCTCATTTTTGTCCATGCCTTGACGTTCCCTGGAACTTTTGTGGCCCAATGGGGAGGGGACAAATGCTTAACTTAGTCATTTTTTATATTTCATTCACTGTATACTCACGGGTGACAATGCATGCTTCACTTGTTGTTATAATATTTTCAGTGTAAGACACCATTTTTTTCAAGAAAGACTGTTCGTCTTATATTTTTAGTGTTTTTTTTTCTTTTTTTTCTTTTTCTACTTGTTGTATTTATCCCAAAAGTTAAACTGTTCATAAAGAATATGAACATGTAGTTATTTACGGTTTGTGTAAGTCTGAAACAGATAGATGAGTTTGCCTGGTAAAACGAATTGCTCACAGAATAAGTTTTGCTCACACATTTGAGAACATGATTTTGGAAGGTAAATTGGATGGCTGGTTGTTTTTGTTTTCCGGCATATCAACCCTTTTCGGATTATTTAATGCCGAATCCAGAGATTTTGAAGATTTTTTTTAAATAGAATATATTCGTTGTTTTCACATCGGTTTCTATTCAACCCATAGTTGGAACCCTAACAGGTACTACCACTCCGGGTCAGAGTGGACCTGGGAGCAATGGTAATTAAAGGGTTGTTCCACACACCCCAAATCCCACAAGTATGGCCCTCAGCACTGGATATAGTTTAAGGTCATATCCAGGACCACCATTGAGGGACGTTTACGCTCTGCAGGGGGGCAGTCGGCATATTCTAATGCCCCACCGACAGGGCCGGAAGGCAAATTAGAAATTTTAGAAAACCTAATGAAGTTAAATATGCATATCATCGAATGATTGTAATATATTTGTTAGAATCTTTCTGAGACTTTCCGTGGAAAAAAACTTCATTTAAAGAAGGCTAGTTGTTGTCTGTCATTGTTTTCTATTTATTTCGCTGGTCGCATTACACTCGAATAGACATGCACCTGGTATAGTTAAAAAAATATGTCAGTTTGGAGTCGATCATTATTTTTCGTGGTAAAGCAGATGTTTCCCCTGAGGCTTTGCTACACTTTGATATATACATATATATATATATATATATATATATATATATATATATATATATATATATATATATATATATATATATATATATACTAGTAGAAGTACACGTCGTTGACTAGGTTAAAAAAAACCTACAGAAAATGGATTGTGATTGATGAAAGCATGATAGGTTATGAAAAGGAGGGCGTTGTAAATAGATAGTTTTGATAGTCAAAAATTTTGCACTAACCAAAATATATGGTATAGTTAGAAAAATGTGTCAGTTTTAAATCGATCATTATGTTTCGTGGTAAGGCAGATTTAGAATGGATAGAATTAGCTCACATCGTTGAAAACAATGTACACATTTAAAAAAAAAAGCAAATGGCATTAAATATTTTATTAAACTATTAAAATATGTTAGAAACTTTCGGGAAAAGAGATTTTACAAAAAAAAATCTGTTTGTTAAAAGTGTTCTTTTTATTTCGCGTTTGTACAGCGTAAAAGGATAACATTTTCGTCCATGAAAAAAACATGATCCCATTTCCGTTTGATGAAAATCGACTTATTTTCCTTTATTTGTACAGATCTTCTATAGTTGACCATTTGTGTATGAATCCCAAGAGTGACAGGAGCCTCCTATCATGTCTGAAACTGACACAATGTTCGACGAGTGAAATCAAAGATACGAAGCTGTACAACTCATGCTCCAAATTATGACACAAGGACCATAGCCAGCACCCTCAAAATTGAAAATCTGAAGAAGTTAACGCCTGCGGGCACCAGTCAACGCATCATACGACTATTCCAAACATCAACAACATAAGCCTCCACAATACCATTGCCAGACTGATCGCTGTTATCCGCCGCGTACTCGCCAAACTTCCACTCATGCTGGTAGAAAAAAGTATACTCCCAGATCCGAACCTGTATAGAGTTTGTTATATAAGTTAAATGCTCTAGATTGAATAGATGTAAGAATTACTACATAATCAAGTTATCTAAATTATGATTTTTTTCAATAGATAAATTAAATCTCTAGTGTGGTTTTCATTAAGACGAGAATGTTATCGTTACTCACTCTCTCTCTCTCATATATATATATATATATATATATATATATATATATATATAAGCAGAAGTACCCGTCGTTGACTGGGTTCAAAAACAACCTACAGAAAATGGACTGTGATTGATGAAAGTATGATAGGTTATGAAAAGGAGGGGGTTGTACAGAGATAGGTGTTGATACTAAAAAATGTTACCCTGCGCAAAATATGAAGAAAGTAAAGATAATTTTCGCGAAAATATATTTTTTATATCAACTTTGTTTCCATTCGTAGCCAAGAGTGACCAACAAAATGATGTTTCCTTACAAAGAGAAAAAACGTATATGTATAATAATATAAATATACAATAAATAAATGTCACCATAGTCAATAAAAGTTACTTGTATGGTAGAAAAATTAATTGGTTTGTATTTTTAAGTAGTTTGTAAAATAATTTTTTTTTAATTCACGGACCGGTTTAAAAAAAATGGCAGCGACTTTGACATTGAGAACCCCGTTTTAAATTTGAACGAGGGACACCTGAGAATTCTCTGTTAACAATTTCAGAGAGTTACGTCAACGTAAGGAATATTTATAAACATATTTTAATGTTTTCCGTTATTTTGTGCTTGAGGAATATTCCATTATGGCATGTGTAGTTTATATAAACATTCATTGATGTAGTTATCGCCTCAAATTTCGGTTTAATTTCGGTTCGCTGAAATCATTTCAAATAACGAGGATTAACACTATTTCAAAACAAAAAAAACATGACCTGAACTTTTATTGACTATGGTAACATTTATTTCTTGTATATTTATTTTTTTCGGGTAGTCGTTTGTTGGCTTTTCTGCTACACACTCTTACTAGATAATCATACTCGGACGAGTGCCACGTGCAAGCGGAGCAAGAGAAAAAAGTGTTATGCAAAATTTGTGTCGAAAATAGTCTAAAGTTTCGACTCTTTTTTGGCTTTCACTTTGATAAGAACTTTATGAGGTGAATTTGACACAATATGAACTCCAAAAATAAATAAAAACTAACATGAATAAAGATTAAAGTTAAGGTGTCATTTTGGGCCCTCACTTCAAAACCTTGTTTAACTTTGTGACATATTTCCATTATATGGAGGTCAGGCGCGAACGAACCTCCACTAATTGTATCATACCATACTTCTTCAAACGGAAACATAATTATCAAATTATACTTACGCAAATAGATATGAAAATTCTTTGTTAAAGTGTGTGCCGTATTTCCATGGAGTACAGGCGCGAACGCAAAGCCTACAATTTTATTATACCATCCCTATTCAAGTTGAAACATACTAAGCAAAGTATTCTTAGGTACATCTATATCAAAAACACTGGTAAACGTTTTTTGTATCATTCTTTTTATTTCCATACTTTGGGGGTCAGGCGCGAACGCAGACCCCACAATTTTTATGACCCACCGTTCTGCCAGATCAAACATACTCATTGCTGATTCTCGATACATCTTCTATCATTATATGTAATCAGTTTTTTTTTTAAATAGTCAACTATATAGGAACCTATTCGTGACCAGACGCACACACATACACACACAGACGTTCAGCTTTATATATATATATATATATATATATATATATATATATATATATATATATATATATATATTGCACAAAAATGTATATTTCTGTATATATTACGGACTTTTCCATGTAAACGCCGACGGATAACAAACAATAAAAATCAATATGCATATGATTTGCAGTCTTCGCTGTACTCTTATTAACATGAGTGAACTTTCACAACGTTTTATCCGATGTAAGCTGCGACGTTCTTCGCGTGTATGTTATACAGGAAAACCCATATAAAGGCGACCTATAGGGATCCTGCAACTGGAAATTTTGATCTCGCACAAAGCCATGGGACAACCTTTTATTACCCAGACAATGCTCAACTATAAAGACCTCGTTTCTTAAACGTAAAAAGTCATTATGTATATATTAATACGATAACGTGTGGGTTATTTTCTGTGTTCCGCTTAAATCCTTGTCGTTCAATTTTATGTACTTGCATTTCTTGTAATAAATAATTTTACCAAGAATTCCTCATTGGTTTTGGTTTCGGTTTCGATTATTGCTGATGGCTCGTAAGTTATTTAATTTTTTTATAAATGATTTTAATAAGAATTCTCTATAATTTCCGTTATGGTTTCGGTGGAAATGCCACTGACGCGATTTGAAAAGTGCTGACTTCTTCAGCTAAAATCTTTTTCCCGAAATTCATTAAAAACAAAGTATTCATTGTTGACTCTCTGTCCAATGGAAATGCACATGTATATAGATAAAAAAGATACACTCATATTTATCGGCGGATATGCTTTGTCTGGCATTCTTGTAACTCTGTCACTTGGTCTCTGAATCATAGCAGTAGATCCAGATTTCACCGCAAGCGACCAGATAATCAAAATCTGCCAGATCTGATTTGACCAGCTCGACCATATTCCCGCTGTTATAACAACGTCTTTTTTATGATCTTCTGTTTACTAGCGTGGGAAAGCATCTTCAGTTTCTTGCGAACAATTATGTGCAGTGTTCCCACACTGATATCAAACCGTGCAATTGTTATCTCTACATACACACAGCGGCTATTTATCTAGCCTATCTACTACGATATTCTGACTTCCTTACTAGTCCAACACCTTCTACCATCCGGCATTGTCTCCTTGATTTCTTGCATCTCTTATGCCACTAAAAAGTTATACTAGATTCATGCCAGATAGTCCAAAAGCAGTCTGAAGTATTCCATAAGTTTCTGTTGCATTTTTATTTCAAGTTTCAAAAGGAATTTTATTGCATATCGTTCTTTTAATTTGTCGTCATGTCCAGATTGCATTTTGCAAATCACCAGCTGTAGCAATCAAACTTTAGTACAGTGCTTTCCAATGCCTTATATAGCTGTACGTTTGTAAGCTGGAATCATAAAAAAAGTGGCCAGTTATCTCATAGACCTATAGCAATAAAATACTGAATTGTTAAGTGTGTACGCCAAATTTTAATGCCTACACTAAAAATATGGGAACTTATTTAAGTCACCGATTAAACGTACAGACACACACACGCACACACGCACACACACACACACACATATATATATATATATATATATATATATATATATATATATATATACAAAGTGATATGCAAGCATATAGCTGTCTTATTCTGTTGCAAGCTTCAGGGCATAGACTTATTGTTCGCGCGAGAGAGATTTGAAGGAATCATTCGAACGCGCCTGTCATGGTCTCCTCAATTGAGTTTACTGTAAATTGGATGACGATCTCTTCGATATCGGAAGTGTCGTAAAACCTTTCATGACGTCGGTTGCTGGTTGCCTCAACCCAAACACGTACACATACACTCACCTTTACAAAATTGGACAGTTATTCAATTCCCACAATATTCTATAGCTTCCAGTTGTAGAGATTGAATTAATTCAGTCACATCTCCAAACGCCTGTGTATCTATATATCAATAAATATCTATATATCTGTCTATCTATCTATCTATATTTCTGTCTGTATATCTATCTTTCTATCTATATATAAAAATATTTATATATATACATATACATATATATATAAATATTTTTATATATAGACAGAAATATATATATATATATAAAGATATAAAGATAGCTAACTAGCTAAACTGATATTTATATATATATATATATATATATATATATATATATATATATATATATATATATATATATATATATATATTGACCTGCGCTGTACCGTGGCAGCATGACCAAATCCGGCATAGAATTCTTAAGGACCCACCCTCGAAAATAAATTAAACTACGGTTGTTGATGGTCGATACTGCCGTCCCGGAGTTTTTCCTTGAAATGGTGACAGAAAGTTACACGATCATAATAGTCCTGTTCTAACGACTGTTGATGTAATTGAATTTTGTAAGCTTTCATATGAAGTTTTGCCCGCAGAATCTTATGCACAGTAGACTTTGGCAGCCCGCGCTCCAATAGTGCCCGTCTTACAGACTTTCTTGGACTTGCAGTAAAGGATTCTTCTATGGAAGCAACACTTTCGTCACTGATCCATGACCTTCCAGACCGTGGATTATCATGGACAGAGCCTGTCTCTTAAAATTGTTTTATGCATTTAACAATGGTGTTCCTATGACGCGCTTTTTTATTGTATTCATTCTAAACTTTCTTTGTACAGCAATAGTATATTTCAATTCAGCCAACCAAAGGACACAGTTTACTTTTTCCTCAATTGAAGCCATGGGATCAAATTGATTCTGAAAAACAAAAGAAAATATTTTTTTTTTACTTATTTTTTTACTTATCTAAAAATTGTTACGAATTTTTAGGTGAAAAATTATTCAATAATTATACTTGAAACTAGATACATGAAATTTTTAACATTTATACAGCTTATTTCTATCGCAAATATAAATAAAGTTATACTTTTTTAAAGTGCACACAGACTTTATATACACCCTATATGTATATATGTATATGTATACATGTATATATGTATATATACATATATATATGCATGTATATATGTATATATATATACATGTATATATGTACATATATATACATGTATGCAATTGTTTAAATTAATTAACTGAAAAACTGTTACTTCAATACAATTTTGTACACTACACGTTTAAATCACTGTACATCTATTTTAGCCACGCTCTGAACACGTTAAAAGCAAAGCTTTCTACACACGGAACGCTTAACTGTTTTATATTAAGATTATTAATTTTGTATTATTATTTCAAGAAGTTTTGATGTAATTTAATATAAAGTATTTTAAAGCATCAATATTTTAAAGAAAACTAATCAAAACTGCCAGAAGACGACTGAGGAAAGTCAGTTTTACGTATTTGCAAAAAAGAACAGATGGACGAAAACGATTATTGAATATTGATTGAGATATTACAACGATCATACGAAAATGCAGAAATTGCAAAAAGCTTATTAAAAAGAGACACACACACAATATATACATATATATATATATATATGCATGTATATATGCATATATATATCTTATGTCAGGTCATGTCATATGCTACTGGTACCATGTGACCCAGTACTACCTGCCTCAGTGTCGGGTCACCGGCGACGAAACTGGTTCCCCCACCATACTTGTTTGCTGAGGAGGGCGGTTAGTCTCCCTGAATGATTTAAAACAAGACCGCCAAAGGGCGAATTAACTGTTTTTCTGGGTCAACGGCCAACTAACACTGTGTATATTTGTGTGTGTGTATATGTGTATTGGGGTGGAGAGGGCTTCCGTAAGCCGTGGTGAAGGCAACCTTTCTTGGAGAAGCAAATCTCTGATTTTAAAAACCATACCGCGGAAGATCATTACCTGCATTAAGCTGGGCTGCAGTTTAACTTGTTGCTAGCTATTTTGCTCTTGCTTGTTGCTGGATCTCAACATTTTGAACCGAGAGAGAGACTTAGCTGTCGTACAAATCTAAGCCTCTGTAACATCATATTTGTATAGATACTCCCTCAGGCATTTGGGCTCATGGATTTAAATGTCTGAGGGGGTGGCACTCGTCTGCCAAGACGTTGCAATCATCATATATCTATATATATATGTATATATATGCATATATATGTATATCCGATAACTGAATATTAAATGCTTCAGTTTTTACTTCTACTTTGTTACCGTGCACACTGTGTTTTGCCAAAAATCAAGATACCCTACTAAAACGGGCCCTTGATAAGAGATGCTCTAAGATTATAAAGTTGTTTATATTCCTTACCCCAGCAAAAATGTTTAACACAAAGTTGTAGGGCCTGCGTTTCAGGTATGCGCAATCTGTCTGTGAAAAAGTCTGATTAGCTTCGTCGGTATTTAGCCATTAGAAGCCCTGCATTCACAATTAGCAAAGATAAATACAGGAGTTGCGAACCTACTGCAGAGGACTATCAACATACAATAGTCATGGAAAATACTATTACAGAAATGACATGAAGTGGAATAGTATTAGTGCCAGGTTAAGAAGTCCACGTATAGATTATTGTACACAATTAGTAGAAAGAAAGCGGGAAAATAAGATGCAAGTGGTCAATTATACATAAAAACATTGCTCCGTCATTGAAATATCCTGATGAAATTTCTGTTCATGTTGTTAGATAATAACATGGTTAAAAGTTTAAGTAGTTATTATCGATCTGCCTATGTATCTATATATCTATTTATCCAGTGATAGTGTTAAAATAGTTTATATAGAGAGTTATTTTCATAAAATAAAGTGTACTAATGGGGTTTAGCTGAGGATGTTAACATGAATTATCTATGTTAAATAAACAAAATGACCGTGGACAAGTGTACGTGGAATAGTTGTAAATTGACAGATGTGTGGTTTTTAAGGTCAATAGGTCGGGAAGGTTACATACAGGATTACGTTGGAGTTTGGTCATAAAAAAAGGCCAGAAATCGGGTTGTAAAGAACACGCATGTAGATTTAATGCAGACGCCTTGTGTAGACTATTTGAGACTGTTGAAATAAATTTATATTTTAAAAATATAACGTGTTGTTCTGTGGCTTCACAAAAGAAGGAAGAACAGAGGTCTGTATTTGGTATGGTGTGGGACATTTCATGTTTCCTTACGTAGCTCAGCAGTGATGATAGAATCCCTCTTCAGGAAAGAAAAGGTGAGAATGATGTATTCTTATTCTCCTAAAAAATTATATCTTTATGTAAATATGAACTGTAATACAAAAACGTCTGATAACTCTCCGATCAAACATAACTCAGTTTTTACGCCGATATCGTATCGCCGGCCTTAATAGTATTATTATACAGTATAACATGCACTATTATATACAATTTATACAATTATCTGATGGCGTTTGGAGAACAGTGTGTATCTGTGGCCCTATATCTTAGTGCCACGGTTTTTGGTGGTTGTTAGCACCCTCCCCCTAAATGGCTGTGATTTGACTGTAGGCGTAGGGATACACAAAAAATGCATCCCATAATCGCCTTCCTCTTCTTCGTCTGGGAAGCATGGAATAAGCACGTGTTATTTTCCCTTCCTGCAAACGAGTGGGTGGGGCATCCCCTTTCACTCAACACTAGTTAAGGTTAGTTACTTAGTTTTAAAAAAGTAATGTTAAAAAATCAGTAAAGTGTATGTTAATATTGTAATATATATATATATATATATATATATATATATATAAAAAGAAAAAAAGATCAAAAAACCAATAGTTACAAAAAGATCAAAAACCAATAGTTACATATAAACTAGGGCCAACAATACGCAATAAGATTTTTAATTATAAGAAAACGGTAGAACATATAAATATAAAAGATAATAATATAAATATTCCAGAATGTGAATGTAATTCCTCTCCGTTCTGTAATAATGAGATAAAACATGTAATTACAGGAGATTTAAATATAGTAAATAATTCGAAATTAAGAAAACTACTTTGTAAGGGTCCAAATTATAGAGAAACTAAATGCCTAAATTACACTAAATGCGTTAAAGAAGTTACTAAAGCACTAGAAGGTTTTATTATGTCTATGGTAAAGAAATATAAATTAGCACAGTCTACGTTTGATGCATGGAAAAATAGTATAATTGAATGCGTAAATAAAAAGGTTAAACATATAAAACAATTTAAACGCCCTAGAAAAACCAATCCTCTTTTAAAAAATTCAGAAATACGGGAGGAACTTAAAATACTTCAAGAAAAGTTCGTAATAGTTCCGATTGATAAAGCGGCAAACAATATAGCCTTTATATGTAAAAAATATTATATACAACGGTTATTGATAGAAGTAGGACTTATAGGAAACAATTCGGATACTTATAAAGTAAGTAATAGTAATTTAGATACTATTATTTTGAATAATAGTATTATTAATGAAAAAGTAGGATTAAAGTTAGAAGATAAACACAAAAATCTTCCATGTATGTATTGGATACCTAAAATGCATAAAAATCCAGTTGGGGCTAGATTTATTGTAGGTTCAAAGACGTGCATCACTAAACCTCTAAGTAAAGCTATATCTAAAATATTTAAATTAATTATAAATCAAATAAATAATTTTCACCTGAAAAGTAAATTCTATAGTAATATAAATCTATTTTGGGTAGTAAATAATTCCAAACCAGTGAAAGAAAAATTAGATAAAATAAATTCCAGAATAAAAGCAAAATCTATAGCTACTTATGATTTTAGTACGCTATATACTAAAATTCCGCACGAAAAACTTATAAAAGAATTAAATGATACTGTAGATTTGGCTTTTCAAGGTGGAAAAGGTAAATATATAGACTTTTCAAACTCTAATGCTTTCTGGTGTAAAAATAAAAATAGCAAAACTAGTATTTCTAAAGGTATTTTAAAAATGCTTGTAAGTCATCTTATTAAAGAATGCTATTTTCAAATAGGAAATAAAATATTACTCCAAACGATAGGTATCCCAATGGGATTGGATCCGGCACCATTTTGGGCAAATTTGTATTTACATAGACTCGAGTATATATATATGTCATCATTATTAAAAACAGATATATCTAAAACATATAACTTTCATGGGTGTAGGAGATTTATAGATGACCTTATATGCATAAACGATAATGATGAATTCGAAAAAAATAAACATCTTATATATCCAAACGAACTAAAATTAAATTGTGAACATAGAGGACAACAGGCTACATTTCTGGATTTAGATATAAAAATTGAGGATGGAATTTTTCTTTATAAAATATTTGATAAAAGAAACGCTTTCCCCTTTAAAATAGTACGTATGCCCCATAAGGATAGCACGTGCCCCGTTTTTGTGTTTTATGGAACCATTATGTCAGAGTTTTTGAGAATAGCTCGCGTTACTCTAAAATTAACAGATTTTATACCACCAGTTTCTAGCTTAGTAATAAGGATGATAAAACAAGGTGGAGATAAAAATAAAATATTTAAACAGTTAAATAAAGCATTTGTTCGTTATCCTGATGCTTTTGAATCGTTTAAGATAAACCAGATTATATTGATAAAGGAAATCCAAAACTATATTAGCAATGTATAAATGTATTTATAATTACATATAATAAATTTATATAGTTAAAAAAAAAAAAAAAAAAAAAAAAAAAATGTATATATGTAAAAATAAAATATTTTTAACCTTTATATATTTAATTTTAAATAAATAAGAATGTAAATATACAAACTACTAACTATAGTGGGGGTGATAAGTAGTTAAATGGATTAATCCAAATCTTATAAATACAAGACTGATAAATTAAAAAATTAAAAAATGTATCCATTTTAAATGTGGAAATTGATGAATCGCACAGGTAAGAAATTCATTTTTATACTATGAAAAGGTTAGTAATTACAATTAAGAATAGGAAATTGGGAAAAAAAAATTTTGTAACTTGTCTTCTTCCTAAGATTAAGGGTGGTGGTGTTTGATCAACACTGCTGGGGAGCCATGATGTACTACACTGTTTTGTTTTTAAATCCCCGAAACAGTGTTTCATGGTAAACAACTGATGATCCCTTAAAAAATATAAAAATTGGTATTATAGTAAATTTGAGAGTTGATGCAGTGATTGCAGGTGATTAAATGACTTACTGACTAGATGTTTTTTTTTTTGATGAATGATAAAAAATAATTTTTTGTGTGGTTTCAAATGTTAAAAACTTCAAAGACTATATATATATATATATATATATATATATTAACACATTTTATGAATTAAATAGTTAATCATATTTCTTATATATATTGGGGCCCGTGTTGTGTGTTTTTTGTGTCTGCCATAAATGTCTTAAGTCGGATGAATCGGCCCGGAGGACAAGGAAGCGTCCATCCAGAATGCCATCGGAGATTAAGACGTTTTCCTGAGAGAAGAAGGAGCTACACACTTACAGCAAACATCTCACGGTATGCTTTTCCTCTTGACACTTAAACCCTAATGACTGGCCGATCGTCACATCATCATGGGACCGTTTCTAAAACATTTAGTGTAACACGTGAGTCGGTAGGACACCAGTGACCGGCTGATAGTGTCATATATCATCCTACTATCCCTGACTATATAACAAGGTCCATCACTTTGTAAAATTCTCGAAGGTGCCATTTTTTTTCTAAAAACAACGTACATACTCCGACAAAAAAAAAGACGCCAGATATAAATGTTCCATACTACTGTGCATATGAAAATGGATGCGTATGTCATGTACTGTTTTAAGTGTTGCACAATGAAGACATCTTTCCGTTTAGTCTCTATTATGCGTTCTAGACAATTTAATTTTTATTACTATTTATAATAGACAGCTTTTATTCTGTATGTTATTTAGACTACTGCTTTTTTTTTCGAGTGTTATTCTCACAGCATTCCGATCGATTTAACCGCTAGCCCTCAACGGAGTTTTACTAGTTTCGGCCGGGAGCCAGCCCCGGCTCCGGGCAAAGTGCAGTATTTGTTCCGGTAGATACTGAAATCAAAGACCCTGTGTGCGGGAAACCTCACATATGAGACTATTTCCCTTGCGGTAATCTGTTATTGGTCAGTGTAGGGGAAACCCTTCATACCAATTGTCACTATCAAGCACCGCTACTCACCGGGGAGCTGGTCCCCACTTCCTTAATCTCTCCACATTAAAACACGTGCTTGTGCCTAAGTTTAATAAATAGCTATCCGCGGATTTCTTTTTCTGCCGAACTCTTTAATTTTGTGTCAGACTTTGTCATTTGTACGGAGGTTCGAGTG
Organism: Euprymna scolopes; assembly: GCF_053919585.1. NCBI lineage: Eukaryota > Metazoa > Mollusca > Cephalopoda > Sepiida > Sepiolidae > Euprymna > Euprymna scolopes. Next base: position 61,991,393 of record NC_136515.1, read on the forward strand.
GAAAGATTTAATTAACACAGCCTGGTAAGTATCCTCGTCCGTAAGGAATATTCTTTTTTATTATTATATCTTTTATATATTATAATTATTTTATGTATTATTTGTACAACATTAATAAATTGAAACTTTAACCTGTCATATTTCATATCACTACATGAAAACTATTTCACTCTTCAGTTCGTCCATTTTAAATAAATATATTATGAGGTTTTAGAGCATAATATTTTTCCTGATATTTTTTCTTTTGTCGGCTACCAATTCATCCATTTCGTAAGCATGAAACATTCTATTGCTGACATTAATTTTAAGATTATTTTTCTAGTTCAAGTTATGTATAGAAGGACACAAAATATGGGAAGCGGCACATAAAAGTTACAAACAGTGGATTCAAACTTTTCACATCCAGTTTACCAGTATATGTTATTAACCAGTGAGACAACGCAACCTCCATGGATATAAATATCAATCCTAAGCAGTGATGTGGCAATGTATATTTTGGTATGTTCTTTCATTCTCCCTATCTTTCTCTTTCTATATGACAAGATTGTAACTACTTTATATAAATAGAACTGTAGATATATATATATATATATATATATATATATATATATATATATATGTTTGTCCATCTCTGTGTAAATATTTAATCGCTAAAATCTACAACTACTGGTCACATGGGACTGAAATTAATAGAGAAAGTAATCACACAGCAAAGACGGATTAATGTTTGGATGAGAGACAAACGTGTACGGAATTCAGCAGATTTAAAAGTAAAACGTTTATTTTAATTTACCGACATTTCTATGAGTTTCTGCATGCGTACTTTCATCATAGCTGAAGTTGTTTAATTTTTTAACTTGCTTATATATCTGTTAGGTTACTTAAAACGGTAAGGAGCGCTATGGAAATCTAAATATTGTGGTTTCTATTTTAGCTGACACGTGGGGCTTTTACATTTTAAAATCAATAATAATAATAATAATAATAATAATAATAATAATATATATACATATATATATATATATATATGTAAAGAGGAATGTCTGTGTGTGTATGTGTGTGTGTGTCTGGTCACGAATATTCTCCCATATGGTTGACTATTATAGAAAACGGATTACATATAATGATAGAAGATGTATCCAGACACAGGAATGGGTATGATTGATCCTGCAGAACGATGGTTCATTAAAATTATGGGGTCTGCGTTCGCGCCTGGTCCACAAAGTATAGAAATACAAAACTTAAAAATAATTAAAAAAAATGTTTACAAGTGTTTTCGATATATATGTACATCAGAATACTTTGATAAGTATGTTTTAACGTAAATATGGATGGTATAATAAAATTGTGGGATCTGCATTCGCGCCTGGCCCCCATAGAATGGAAATAGGCACAAACTTTAATAAAGACTTTTCATATTTATCTGAGTAAATATACTGTGATAATTATATTTCAGTTTGAAGAAAAATGGAAATAGGCACAAACTTTAATAAAGACTTTTCATATTTATCTGTGTAAATATACTGTGATAATTATATTTCAGTGTGAAGAAAAATGGTATAATAAAATTATGGGGTATTCGTTCGAACCTGCCCTCCATAGAATGGAAATATGACACAATGTTTAACAAGGTTTTTTTTTTATATAGATCCACAGAATATTGTGATAAGTGTTTCAGTGTGGACAGGTATAGTATAATCAATTATGGGGTTTATCTATTTTATTTTTACTTTCATCATATTTTGCTTTGGTTTTTATAACCCCGAATTCGAAGCTATCTCTTTACAAGCCTTCCTTTTCATAATCTCTCATACTTTAATAAATAAGAGTCCATTTTCTGTAAGCTGTATTTGAACCCAGTCAACGACGGGTACTTTTGCCAGCATATATATATATATATATATATATATATATATATATATATATATATATATATATATATATATATATATAAGCAGTTCAGCGCGGCTTTGCTCGGGCTCTGGTTAATAACTTTATATGTATACGCATATATATGTATATAATAATGGTTTTTACCCATGGAAAGGAAATCTACGTATAGAATTTTCAGTTTTTAAACCCAAAAGTGGCGAAGGAGATCGGTAGAGTCTCCAAAAGCCAACTCTTTCAACTTTGACCGCTTGGCAGCCACATATTCGGCCAAAAAGTGAGTAAAAAGCTTATTGCATATCTGAATAACCTTTATGTAAAATTCCAAATGTTTAAGCTCAAAATTGACTGAATAGTTTGCTAAAGACCGCGAAATTTAGTTTTTGAATCCTTGGCAGCAAAGTTTTCCATAGAAACCAGTTAAAACGCTTTCCCAGTGTCAGATAATGTAAAATTTCAATGTTTAGACCAAACATTGGCTGAGTAATTTGGGAGCGACCGCAGAGGTTTGTTTTTTAAACGTTGATTAAATTTTTCCCCTAAACATTTATGGTTTTGGGCTCAAATAAAATTAAAAGGTATGATTCATGTCTATGTACCCTACATCTAAAATTTCAAGTAAATGGGCTAAATATTGGCGATGGTGTTTGGAAGAGTTTTCAAAGGTAAAATAATTGACAGCCAAATTCCAATCCGAAAACCGTTCAACAAGATTTTCTGAAATCGCAATACCTTTTATGTCGAATCTCGAGCATGCAAGCTGAAAATGGACAGGGTAATTTTGTAGGGAAACAATTTCACACATACTGCACTTGTGTATATATATATATATATATATATATATATATATATATATATATATATATATATATATATATATAACCAAAATCTCTTGTCTTTGTTGAGTGCACAACAAAAACAATTTCACAGATACAGTACTTGTGTATATATATAAATATATATATATATATATATATATATATATATGTATATATAACCAACATCTCTTGTCTTTGTTGAGTGCACAACAAAAACTTGCTTCAATGATTTCAAATGAAACAACCGCAACAAGGCACCTGATTAAAAATATTTCTCATGTGTTTTGTTTTCCGTTTTTTTAAGAGTGTATTATTATATATATTAAGAATCAAATAATGATATGCATATCCAGTGTATTCTTATTTCTAAAAGCATGATATAAGGTCGCTGACATTAGGAACTTATAAAAAATACCAAAGAATAGTGGTATATATATAATGTCCTAGCAAGCCAGCTATAGTTTTTCTGGTATCTGATGAATTTTCTTTTGCTTGATTGTTAATCTGTAGAACTTGCAAATTCATTAATATATATATATATATATATATATATATATATATATATATATATATATATATATATATATATATAGTCATAACGTAATTGAATAGTGAAATTCTAATATCTTCGGTTCTATGGGATTAAACTACAGTAAAAAGTTGCAGGCTTTATGAAGAGTATAATGTGGCTCTATCATTAAAATTCTATATCGATTAGTAAGAAATAACCTATATTTTCAAATCAATATAAGATGCCTAAATTTGCCTACATTTGTATATATAGGGTCGTGCCAGGCAAGCTTTAGTTTTGCGGATTTTGGATGAATGTTACGTACTTTTGTTTTTGTTGTTGTTGCGGATGTTTAGCTTTCACACGTGTGGTCTTCTCAGCCCACGTATGCAAAATCTACGGTCGGCAATGTTGGACGCGTCCCTACATTTCTATTATAAGTTCTTGAGCGAAAATGTGTAAAAATTTATGCAGTTTTAGAACGGTCAATCAAATAAATACTAGACATACAGGAGGAGAAATTACAATCATTTTGTTTATTCAACATTTTTGTAATGTTTGTGTAGATGTCAAATTTCATTTGTCAAAAAACAATGTTTCATTTCTGAACGGAGCAAGCAATCTCAAAGTTGACTTTTAGTCATAACTTATTATAAATATATCCTTAGGAAGTAGGCTGAAAAGCAATTAGACATTACCAAAAAAACTATGAGAAAAATTGTCAAAAAGAAGCAAATAAACAATGTGCATATATATATATATACACATATATATATATATGTATAAATAAGTATATATATATATACATAAATAACTATATATATAAATATACATAGATAACTATATATATAAATATACATAAATAACTATATATTTATATGCATAAATAACTATATATACATAAATAACTATATATATATATATATATATATATATATATATATACCCACACTCACACACACTCACACGCACTCACACACATATATTTATTAGGTTATGCTTACGTTTCTGTGAATGTAGGTTAAAGCGATTCAAAAAGATATATCTGATTTCAAACATTTCCTTTTGTCTCGTTGTTACTTTTTATTTACTGATCAATTCATCGGGGTTTTCTCCGCATTCCTGAGATTCTTCACATTTTTAATGTATATCCCGCAGCCTTTCACTTTATTTAATTCCAATAATATCGATATAACAATATCTTTTTTTTTCAATTGTAGTTTTCATCGTTCAAGCAAAATCTGTCTACATATTTATATTTAAAAGAAACGTTGTTTTGATTTGGGTGAACACCTATCTGTTTTCTTACCTGTCAACATGTTCTTATGTCGTTTTAAAACCGGGCTTTAACTAAAAACGGAAATAAATAGCTATATTTTCCCATTTGCAGTTTTTACGCATGCACACGCAGAGGCATACATACATAGATATAATCTCTTCCTTCTTCTCTTACACACACGCACACATATACATCTATGAACATTTATATATGTATGTATATATGTATATACATGTCTATCAAATTTTAGTCTTATTATTATAATTTTTATATTATCATTATTTTATTATTATACATTTATTTTTCATATATATAAAGTATTTTTCAGTTAATTATTATTATTAATAATTATGCTATTTTTCTATAAAGTAATAGCGTTAGTATTTTAATATTTATTACGCGTTTTATAAATACGTCTAGATTAAGTTTTCCAAATTACTTCCACAGATTATTATAGTTGTGAACTTTCAGTTTAATATTGTCATATTAAGGATATTATCAGTACATAAAAAATAGCAAGAATAGTATTGTATATATTGGATAAAATTATTTTGAGTTGACTTGATTTAATTTAATTTAAGCGGGAATTTATATTTAACATGCGTTATTTTGACTTGCTTTCTTTTTCTTTGATGCATACGTATAGACGTTCTTTCGCGTTCTGCCATTTTTATTGACTTCGTCTTATTAGTTACTCTTCCTCTCTCTTTTCTCCCCCCCCTCTAATTTTTCATTATTTTTTATTTTCTAGTTCTGCCTATTCCTTTATCTTTTTCCTTGCCTTCCCTTTATTTTATTTATTTTATTATTTGTATTTCATCTTATATTCTATTATATTCGCTGTTTTATTAAGCGTACACACTTTGTTATCTTTTCTTTGCTTTCTTTTACTTTATTTTATTTTTTAAATTTTATACTATTTTATTTAATTTATTATTTTATCTATATATTTATTTATTTATTCATTTTATCCTTTTCATTTTATTTTTATTCTTCTTATTAATTTTAATTTTAATTTTGGATTTTGAATTTTTTTAATTGTTAAATTTATAAATATTATTTTAAAATTTTTCTCCCTCTGTCTTTTTTCCTTTTTCATTTTTAATTTCAGTTCAGTTTCTCTTATTTTGCGTATAAAAATAAAACCGCTTGCAGTAGACAGACGTCTACTGCAAGTGGTTTTATTTTTATTTTAGTAACAATTTGAATCAATTAGGAGTGGAATTTAAAGCTCATGTTCTAAATTATAAAAATATTACGTATATCAAATTATATGGTTATTAATAAAGAGATCCACCAGAGCTATATCATTTTTTTTTACCGGACTCATTATAGAAAGAAAGCAAATTGCTCCAGGAAAATGCCAACAACTACTTCTGACCATTACCTTGTGATGTGGATTACTCAAAATACAGTTTAGATCATTTTACCAGACTCTTATCAATGATATTCACTTTGGATTTTACCATCCAATTTTATATCCTTTTAATTATCTTCCCTTATTCTATGATTTTTAAATACGTTAAACAACTTTAATTGTAATTTTCCATGTCTCACTGACTTTAGCACATAAGGTTTAAACCATTTTAACTATTTGCTAATATTTCTCTTCTGAAGAGAAGGTAGACAATGCAATCCTATGGGATAAGGAGTTATAATATTTTATATGCATTTTTTGTCTTAGATAGAATAATCAAAAATCTTTTGATTTGAGAGTCAAACATTTAACGTCATAAATTTTAAAATTAATTAAATGATTAAAGTTTCATTTATTTGCTCTATCGTGTACATCGAGCAATTTTTATTTATTATTATACTACTTAAAGAATATTACTGTCAATAATATTTTGTAAAACTTATAATCGCAGGTTTCCATACAAGTTGATTGTTAGGTAATTTTATTTATTTAATTTTATTGAAGTGTGTATATATATATATATATATATGTATATATATATATATATATGTATATATATATATGTATGTATGTATGTATGTATGTGTGTGTGTTTTTCGATACGCCTTGAAGGATTTCAATTAATTACGAAAGTGCATTTTTACCTAGATGTCATTTGGGAATAATTTTCCTTTAACCGATTTGATACCCCCACATCGGGAGCGATATATATTATTTTAAAAAATATAATTATCCACTAATACGTGTTTCGTCGTCTACGACTCATCAGAGTGGTTGATTCTGCTAGATTTAGCCCTCTGATGAGTCGTGCACGATGAAACACGTTTCAGTGGGTAATTATATTTGAAAAATAATATATATATACATACATATATATATATATATATATATATATATATATATATATATATATATATATATATATATATATACGTTGTGTTACCGGACCAGGATGTATGAAAATATTAGCTTCCTGCTTTTTGTTTTTTATTTCCTTTTGCAAAACTTAATTGTGATTTCCCTACCTCCCACCCTCCATCCCCCAAAAAACAACAACCCATCTTTTCCCCATTTTCCTCCTTCCCATTAAAAATTCATCTTTCTAGCTCCCCCACTTCATATACTGATTTTCTAAATTAATGTATATCACACATTAATACTGTAACCCTTTTCCCTCTCCCGTTGCAAAACTCATTCATGTACTGCAGGGCAGGGAACAAAAACAATAAAACCCACTATGAAACAAGAAAACAAATCACTACATTAAGGACACAAGAAATTGAAGAAAATAAACTTTCTACAAAATGATAGGATGCAACATGAATACTATTTCTGAAATTAATGAAGTAGGCATTAAATAACAGGATAAAGTTTAATATATCGGAGAAGAAACAAACAAAACCTATATATATATATATATATATATATATATATATATATATATGTATATATAAATATATATATATATATATTTATATATATATATATATATATATATATATATATATGAAGATGCGTTCATAACACCACAGATCCTCAACGTTCATTACGACAATGATGATGGTTGTTACGAATAGGTGATTTCAACATGAATAAAAGAGTAAACCAATCCAAAACAACAGTTGAGGCTTTGTGCCGTTATGAACACATCTTCAATTTAAAAGTTGTACCAGCAACGAAGCGAACGTCTCTCTATTCTATGTGCTGTGTATTTTTGGATTGTTTTACTCTTTTATTCATGTTGAATTCACCTATTGGTAACAACCATCACCATCATAATCATGACTGCTCCGTCATGTATATTCTACATGTATGTGTATGTGCATATGTATTTACATGGCTGTGTGTATGCATGTATGTGCGCATGTGCATTTTGCCATGTGTGTTTGTGTGGTTTCTTGCGTATGTATTTTTGCGTGCACCTGTATGTATGCATGCTTGTATGTGTACGTGTATATGTTTATTTCGATGTGGGTGGTGGGTGGAGAGGATCCCAAAAGCGTTGTTAAAGCAACCCCTCTGCGTGAAGCACATCTTTGATTAAAAAAAAAAACATAAACCGGGAGATTAGTACCCGCATTAAGCTGGTCTGCAGTTTGTCTTGTTGCTGGCTATCTTGCTCATACTTGTTGCTGGATCTCAAAATTTTCAAACGAGAGAGAGATTTAGCTGTCGTACAAAGCTAACACTCTGTAACGTAATCTTTGTATAGATACTTCCTCAGGCATTTGTCTATAAAATATTGTCCGTGGCGATGGAAAAATTGTCCAGCAATTAACCCTGAAATGCTGGAAGCATGTAATAATTGATCTGCCATCATTCTATATATGCATATGTGTATGTATGCATGTATGTATGTATGTATGTGTGTGTGCATGTATGTATGTTAATATACACTTGTGCCCGATATTATTCATACCCCTCGGATCTTTGAGATTTCTATAAGAATATTGCTCAAACCAGAAGGTAGACAATATTAAAGGGATTTCAGACAATAAATCAAGCATAGGCATTTAATTTAAACTCAACAAATAAATAAATTATGCAAGTTTGAAACATTATACAAAGAAAAGCAATAATGGCACTAGTTCAAAATTATTCATACCTCTCTTACTAATAGTCAATAGCATGCCCTTTATTCTTTATAACTGCCTGTAACCGTTTTGGATATTTATCAACAAGGTTTTTACAAGCATCAACACTGATTTTTTACCATTCTTCAATGCAGTAGTTCTCCAAATCCCTCAAATTTCTAGGTTTCCGCTTTTTAACCTCAGTTTTCAATATGTGCCAGAGGTTTTCGATAGGGTTCAGGTCGGGACTCTGGCAAGGCCATTCCAAAACATTAATTTGATTATCCTCAAACCATTTCTTGACTATTTTGGCAGTATGTTTTGGATCATTATCCTGTTGAAGGACCCAGTTTGGTCCTAAATGGAGATTCTCCGCATCCTGTCTAATGTTTTTCTGGAGTATCTCCAAACATTGCTCCTTCTTCATGGTTCCATATATCTTGACCAAACTACCTGGACCACTAGCCGAAAAGGAGCCCCAAAACATTAGGCTACCACCACCATGTTTCATCGTGGGTATGGTGTTCTTTGGGTTGTAAGCTTCTCCTTTCTTCCTCCAAACGTAAGAAGCATCCATATGGCCAAACAATTCAATTTTTGTTTTGTCAGTCCACAAAATACTTGAGAAAACGGACTCTGGAGAATTCACATGGGTCCTAGCAAACTTTAGACGTGCTGCAAGGTGTTTTCCGGTGTGCAATGGAGTCCTTCTTGGTCTTCTTCCTTTCAGATCATTTTCATGCAGAGTCCTTTGCAATGTTTGCCTTGATATTTTTATGCCAGAAGACTCCAGATTTTCTAAAATGTCCTTAGTAGTGGTGGTTGGATTTGCATTAACACTTCTTACAATATTCCGGGTGGCTCTAGCAGACAGTTTCCTTTTCCTTCCTCTACCAATCAAGTTGTTTGTTTTGTGGTGGCTCTGGAATTTTTTTATGATGCTCTGTACTGTTGCTGTAGGGACCTCAAATTTCTTGGAAATTGACTTGTAACCTAAACCATCCTTATGTGAATTCGCAATTTTAGTCCTAAGATCATTACTAAGCTCTTTTTTCTTCCCCATTCTAATAATTTTTATTCTTTTATTGGTTTTCAGTTGATATCATTTTAATTTCTGAAAAATGCAAAAAACGAAATGAAATTAATCAAAGGTTGTATAAAAGCATTCAAAATAAGAATCAAACAGGAAACAAACAGTCAGAAATTCGATTAATACTGAAAAAATAAGGGGGTATGATTATTTTTGAACATTGCAGATTTTATAAATAGCTGTATATTTCTTTTATTACAAGTATCCCGAGATTTTAAAATGACGAAAATGATCAGAAGAGGTTTATTAAGAATATGTATCAATATGGACGTAAACAATAAATTCTTACAAAGTTACACATAATAAACTCAATTTTCAAGGTGGGGTATGAATAATATCGGGCACAAGTGTATGTACTAGTGTATGCATGTGGATGTAAATCTATTTGTATATGTATGCATATATGTATGTGTGTATATATTATTATTTAATAATTTTTGTGTACATATGTTTATGTGTGTTTGTATGTATATACGTATATAGATATATTTGTGCGTATGTATGTATGTTTATGCTTATAAGTGCATATATATACATATGTAGGTATATGTAGGTAACTTTATGTGTATGTATGTATATGTGCATACATGTGTATGTATATGTATGAGAATTTGTATGTATATGTGTGAATATATTTGTATATGTTTGTATATGTGTGTATGTATATGTATATGTGTGTGCACGTGTGTGTATATATTTGTATGTGTGTAGGTATGTGTTATATGTATTGTGTATGTATGTATGTATGGGTGCATGTGTGTATGTTTATGTGTAGGTATGTGTATGTATGTGTGCATGTGTATATATATGTATGTATGCCAAGGACTGTCTCCACTGTCATGTCTGCTTCAGCGTGTGAAATCGATGGCAGGTTATCTTCGGGCTCATGGACTTTCAGTGACTGAGGGAAATGTCACTTGTCTGACAAGACGTTGCAATCATCATATTTTCTCTCATCATATATATATATATATATATATATATATATATATATACAAACATGTATATAACCATACATATATGTATACCTATATATATTCAAGTATAAACATATATACATATATATATATACATACACACACACACACACATATATATATATATATATATATATATATATATATATAAAGACACACAAATGCGACGATGTACAAGTAAATTCAAAGAGAGTAAAATTATGTTCTCAATTTCTTTATTATTTCAATGTTTAATAGAACATTCGAATACCTGTGTATCACACACAGGGGTCATGTGTTAACCCCAGGTCGTGGGCCTCTTGGTTTCTGAGAACTTCAAGTGCAGCAAAATAGTTCATGAATTTGCTAGCACTGGGTGTGTAGTAAATAACGAGGTACTTTGTGAAATCCATGTTTAACTTACATTCTTCTGGAAGTTGGAAGTACAAATCTCGATGCTGCGATACTCAAAATAGCTTCGGGAATGACAAAAAAAAAAAACGGCTACCCTGTCATATCTGATAGAACAAGGGTATGAATATCCCGTAAAATAAAATAAATGAGTTCGTTCAAAAGTATCTGCGAATTCTCGATGTCGGTGAAGGATTCCCAATTTCGGAACGATAGGCATGAAGAAAGGTCACAGTTACATAGATCAAAACGTCTTGAAAAAGATACCTTAGAAGAATAAAGTAGTTCGAATTTCATCAAAAAGCATTTGTACACGAATATAAAGACTTGTTTAAGAACCCATGTAAATCTCTTATATTATGGCTGGGTTCCTTATATCGGAGTTAACCTGTACATTTACACAGGCTCTGATTAAAATCTCTCTTATATCGCTTTTCCTTATAGTCTGGTCGATTATATCCGGGTTACGCTCTACCATAAAACTTTGGATTTCATCATTTGGTAAACAGATATAAAAACTTATTTGGTTTTGCGATTATCTCTAATATTATATACAAATAACTTTGTGTGTGAGTGTTTCTGAGTGGCTTCCTCATGGATTCCGAAACGGCTGAGCTTATCTTTTTTTTAAATGGCACACAAAACTAATTTATAAATCTGGCAGTAATATCTAATCAGTTATTTTAACAATAATTCATACGAACATCAAAAATCGAAAAAAACATCCAATTGGAAAAATAGTTATTTTGTTTACTTCTAGATAAAAAAAACGTTTACATGGGAATGTTTTACGTTACACCGCCAAGGAATATAATACTTTACTTTAAAATTATTTCTTCTTAAAAAAATTATTATTGACATTTTATGATATAGCCCAGTAATAGAGCATTCGACAACAAATAGAATGATCCCACTGTTCGATCCTGATTATTCCTCACCATTTTATTTACATTATTTTCTTATTCATATGTTTGATTTATCATAAAAGAAGAGGTACAATTTAAAATCTCCGCAAATCATTACTTCTGTTGCATATTTTTAAACGAAAAAATTATTAAGAATTGAGTTTTCCATTTCTATTTATCGTAAAACACAAATATCAGCTGATGTGATATTGTAAACAAACACATACAGCATTTGATGAACTGTATTATATATATACTAGCAAAAGTACCCATCGTTGACTGGGTTCAAAAACAGCCTACAGAAAATTGGACTCTGATTTATGAAAGTATGATGGATTATTAAAAGGAAGGGTTGTAAACAGATAGCTTCCAATTTGAGGGTATCAAAACCAAAACAAATTATGATGAAAGTAAAAATAAAATAGATGAACCCCATAATTTATTATACCATACCTGTTCACACTGAAACACTTATCACAATATTCTGTGGATCTATATTAAAAAAAAAACCTTGTTAAACTTCGTGACATATTTCCATTCTATGGAGGTCAGGCGCGAACGATCTTCCCATAATTTTATTATACCATATTTCTTCAAACTGAAACATACTTATCAATATATACTTACGCAGATAGATAGGAATAGATTTTTTTTTTGTTGTTTTGTGCCTATTTCCATTCTATGGAGGCTAGGCGTGAACGTAGATCTCACTATTCCACACTTATTAAAATATTCTTATGTACATCTATATCAAAAACACTTGTAAACGATCTTTTATAATTTTTATTTCCATACTTTGTGGACCAGGCGCGAATTTTAATGAATCACCTTTCTGCCAGATCAAACATACCCATTCCTATGCCTCGATACATCTTCCATCATTATATGTAATCAGTTTTTTTTTAACCAACCATATAGGAGCCTATTCATAACCAGACACACACATACACACACACACACACACACACACACACATATATATATATATATATATATATATATATATATATATATATATATATATATATATATATATATATTGCTACTTAGTCCACAGAGCAAATTATTCCTCGTAATATATAATATTCAATCGGGGATTTATTCTATAATAGTACATAATAGTAATTACAATATCATATTTATGTTTATTGTGCAGCCGGGCAACGCTGAGCGTCTCCTAATAGTTTTCGAAATGGAAAGCGTCAAAAATGTCTAGCTTGTTACGGATCCTATTTTCTCATGGGTTATAATAATGATAAATTTATAATAAATTGGGAGATACAAACTCACTTTGGAGCACATGCAAATTGTACGGCTATATACGACACGCATACACCTCCGCTTTGAATCATTCACGTCTATATATATACAAGCATGGGTGCCCGGCATTGCCCGGGTGTTTGGAGGTGTATGTTGAGCCCCCCAAAACGGTCAATTTTTTTTAAATTTGACCCCTATTATGACCCCTTAACATTTGGGCCCTAATCGAGTTAATAAGTTGGATCCATGTCCAAGGAACTTATATCTAAAATTTCAAGTGTTTAGACCCAAAATTGTCGGAGGAGTTTGTTAGAGTTCTAAAAGGTCAAATCGTTAAACTGTGACCCCTTAACAGCCAAATTTCTGGCCCAAACCCGATCACATAGATTTTCCCAAATCTCAGTACCCTGTATATCGAATTTCGAATCTGTAGATTTAGAATTGACAGAGTTATATCGTAGGGAAATGTACTCAGTCACACATACACACTCACACATAAACTTTCACTTATATATATATATATATATATATATATATAACTACTTCATTTACTCACATAAAATAATATAGAAAAGTATGAATGTATGCGCAAACTTTAAGTATTTACTTCAAGAGTTCTCAATACATAGGTAGAGCTGGTTAGTAATTTATAAAATATATATGGCGATTAAGCTACACTGAATATTCCGCGTTTCATCCACTCTAGGCGCAATAGCCTGAAGGATCCTAGAGTGGATGAAACGCGGAATATTCAGTGTAGTTTAATCGCCATATATATTTTATAAATTACTATATATATATATATATATATATATATATATATATATATATATATATATATATATATATATATAAAGGGGAGAGGATATGTGTGAGTGTGAGAGAGAGTCACACTGTGATGGTGGGAAAGTTTGCTTAGCGAGGTGATATATTGTCTTGATAGGACAGCAAATACTCAGCTGCAGAGTGAGGGGATATTTGCCGCTTCGATGGTTTCTCCTCATTTACTATTTTAAACCTGTCAGCTCCTTGCCGCTTCCATGCCTCCGTCATTGCATCCACCGATGACAAATATCTCCGACTGGTTCTTCGCGCCCGGATGAGCACACAGAAATAGTTGTCTTACTCCAAACCCCAACGACAATAACGACAGCGGGTTAACAGAAAAATAAAATGGCAGAGATAAAGAAGGCCGAGCCGACAGAATTTGTCGTTCTTGAAAAAAAAAAGAAAAAAAGAATAGTGAGGCTTTTGCAAAGTTTTTAGTGAAAAGAATAAGTGTTTTCATTTGTTTTTATTATCTTTATTCTGTTTTTGCTTTTGCATTTTTATTCATAAGATTTTATTACTATCTTCCTCTTTATTTGTGTTTAGTTTCGTTTAATATACGCCTGAATTCTCAAGAAGGCATTGCTAAATGTTGAATTGGTTTATTTCATTGAATTGGTTTCGTCCTTATCCGGCATATATATATATATTTTTTTTTTTTGCAGTGTCCGTTAATTCATTAGAAAATAGTGCATTTTAATCAGTTATCAACATCGACATATCCCTCAACACGTTCACTTATTAAAACTCTATTAACCGTAACGCATAAGTGAGGTCCTATCCTCTATCAGACAAGGTATAGATTACCGCTGTCATATTATCACTGCTTAATCTGTGATCCATTTGAATGCCCTTGATAAATAAGAAATAACTGTCTGTAATTTAATTGGACCCACACTTTCTTCATCCTTTCAACCATTCTCTTACATCCGTTATCTTGCTAACCTCGGTTATTTCTACAAATACTACCGGTATATGTTTCTCAGATTTGTCTGAACCATTCCTTGCTTTCTTTTTTTCCCTGATTAAATTCCCTATCGTAACACAACTTTCTGTTCCAGTAGCCTCTTTCTGAGGACTTCAGGGTTATGGGACACTTTTCCTGTTCATAGTCTTCCTTCTCCTTGCAACTTTAGTCCGTTGTTTGTATACTATGGTCAATAGGCATCTCTTTTCTTTGAAATAATATGATTTCGTTCTTGTTAACTTTTCATACCAAGTGGATTTGGATTTTGGATTTTTATTTTATAACCTTTATGTGCATTTGATTATACTTTTGAGGTTTCATACATTAGTGGCTAGGAGTACGCTTTTGCTAAAGTAATTTCTCCTTACACACCCCATATGTATCTTAATATTATGTTATTTATGCATATCGCTCGAGACAAGGCATGCCACATGCCTTGTCTCGAGCGATATGCATAAATAACATAATATTAAGATACATATGGGGTGTGTAAGGAGAAATTACTTTAGCAAAAGCGTGCTCCTAGCCACTAATGTATGAAACCTCAAAAGTATAATCAAATGCACATAAAGGTTATAAAATAAAAATCCAAAATCCAAACATTTGTTTACTGCCAACGTTTTTGACAAAAAATAGGTAATAATTACCAAATGAACTAGAATGCAATTTGAATAAAACAAGGCCGATAGATATTAGTCGCGTGCTATCGTGTAATGAATGAACGCGTGAATGTAGGATTGACATGAACTTCTTAACGATAAACTAAAATGACCAAAAAATGGGCTGAAATGACTTAAATACATAAAAAGCACACTGCACTTTGATACTACACTTTGATCTTGGCCAAAAGTTAAAGAAAAAGGGTATGTATTTGGCCCCAAACCGAGCAAATTAGGTACAATGTCGATTTTTAATGTGAGGAGTGAAGGGGAAATGGGGGCCACCTCCCCGGAGATTAAAGGTGCGGGATAGTGACAATTGGTATGATGAGTAGCCCCTTACATTGACCAAGGTCTTATATGTGGGGTGGCCCCCACATATGGTCTTTGCTTGCAGTATCTGCTCTGGCAGATACTACATTTGATATTGGACAACAGGCCAAGAAAAGGGTATTTATTTGCTCCCTCACCGACCAAATTAGGCACAAGTAAGATTATAATGTGAGGACAGAAGGGGTAATGGGGACTAACTATCCGGGGAGAGGGGAGTTGGAGCTGGATAGTGACAATTGGTATGAAGAGTTTGTATTTATTTGCTCCCCCACCGGGCAAATTAGGCACAAGGCCGATTTTTAATGCGAGGAGTGAAGGGGAAATGTGGACCAACGCCACGGGGAGTAGGGGAGCTGGATAGTTACAATTGGAAAAAGGGTTGCCCCTATATTGACCAAGGTCTTATACGTTAGCTGCCCCCACATATGGTCTTTGCTTGCAGTATCTGCAGGGACAGATACTACACTGTGATCTTGGTCTCAATGCCCCCCCAAAAGCGGTATATATTTGCTCCCCCACCGAGCAAATTAGGCATAAGGCCGATTTTTAATGTGCGGAGTGAAAGGAGAAAGGGGGACTAACTCCCCGGGGAGTAGGGGAGCTGGATAGTGACAATTTGTATCAAGAGTTTGTACTTATTTGATCCCCCACCGAGTAAATTAGGTACAAGGCCGATTTTTAATGTGAGGAGTGATGGGGAAATGGGGGCCAACTCCCCGGGGAGTAGGGTAGCTGGATAATGTCAATTGGTATGAAGGTTTGCCCCTACATTGTCCAAGGTCTTATATGTGGGGTCGCCCCCACATATGGCTTTTGCTTGCAGTATCTGTAAGAACAGATACTACACTTTGATCTTGGCCAAAAGGCCAAGAAAAGCTGATTTATTTGCTCCCCCACCGAGCAAATTAGGCACAAGGCCGATTTTTAATGTGAGGAGTGTGGGGGAAATTGGGCCACCTCCCCGGGGAGTAGGGGAGCTGGATAGTGACAATTTGTATGAAGGGTTTGTTGCTTGCTTATCTGCCGGAACAGGTGATATTTATTAGCAAATTAGGCACAAGGCCGATTTTTAATGTGAGGAGTGAAGGGGAGGGGGAAGGGAAAAGGGGACCATCTCCTGATAGGTGGGAAATAGGACCTGGATAGTTATTTGCCAGCTGGCACAAGTAGGGTTGCCCCTACACGGACCAGAAAATTGCCACAAGGGCAATGGTCTTTGCTTGCAGCATCTGCCGGAACAGGTACTACACTTTGATGTATTTATTTGCTCCACCACCGAGCAAATAAGGCACAATGCGATTGTTAATGTGGGGAGTGAAGGGGGAATGGGGACCAACTCCCCGGGGAGTAGGGGGGGGCTGGATAGTGACAATTACCCCCCCCCCATTGACCAAGGTTTTATCTGTGGGATCGCCCCCACATAGGGTCTTTGCTTGCAGTATCTGCCAGAACAGGTGGTATTTATTTGCTCCCCCACCGAGCAAATTAGGCACAAGGCCGATTTTTAATGTGAGGAGTGAAGGGAGGGGGAAGGGAAAAAGGGGACCAGCTCCCGAGAGGTGGGGAATGGGAGCTGGTTAATGGTCAGGCATGTGGGGTTGCCCCCACATCTGGTCTTTGCTAGTCATAGCTTGCAGCATCTGCCGGAACAGGTACTACACTTTGAGATATTAAATCTTTTATTCATGTTAAAAAATACAGAAAAAAATCAACGATGAACAAAAAACTTAGGCACATGGCCAACTCAAAAGGGGGGATTTTGGGGGTCGTTGGTAATCCTTGTCACTCCAGAACTAAACAAAGTCAAAAGACACTTTGATCCCGAACCGAAGTCCAAGAAATGCGTAAAAAGCTAAGAACAACATCTATTAACAAAATACGTTTGATCTTAACCAAAAAGGCTAAGCACAAAATTGTTATGGACTGACCTTCGACCGACTTAGTGACTTATAGAGTCACTTGCAGGCGAATTAAAATGTGACCTGGACGCCGACAGCCGTGTAAAAGAGACAACACACTTGATCACTTCTCAAAAATGAATATTAAAAGTAAAATGTTTGAAACATTAGACGTTATTAAAATTAGGTCCTTCCAGTAAAACGACAATGGCAGAACAAAACAACGATGGGTTTTGACTACAGTGACTCTATTATATTAGAAGAGACGTTTTAGGTGGGCACAAATGCTTATATGAGAAGTGCGGAAAAGGATAATATTGGTCGACTACTTAGGTTCGAGCATAATCTTTTCGTTGAACTCCATGCGTGCATCTCCCTTCTAACAACCAACCATCCATAAGAGTCATCGAGAATGACATTTTTATATATCAGTGGGGCGTCATTATTTTCACCAGAGCAGAGGACCATAACTAGAGCGAAACAAATCGACCGTTCTATTTAGTCGGTAAAATAAGTTATCAAGAAACGTATATATATATATATATATATATATATATATATATATATATATATATATATATATACACAGTGATCACCACTTATCCAGGCCCGGAAGCCACTCAGGGATAAGGGTTATTGCAAGTACATCACGTTAGTGAGGAGATTTTATGAAGTGTTTAATTAGGGGGGCTGTTCATTAGGAATTTGTTAACATTAGACTTGAAGACACCCAAGTTGTAGTCCGGAGGGAAGCAGGCAGACGGAACAGAGTTCCACAGGCGTGCAGTTCTAAGAAAGAAGCTTTGCTCATGAAATCCACGTTTTGATTTAGGCACAGATATAGAGTGGGGGAAATTTTTCACAGTGGATTCAGCTAGACGGGTGTTTTTCGTGAAAGATTGGCGAGGGGAGACCAGGGATTGGAGTTCAGACGAGCACCTGCCATGAAAATAACGATAAAAAAAGGATAGGCTCGCAACGTCTCTTCTGTGGGAGAGGGGTTGCAGGGTAGAGAAAAGGGCATCCCCCACTAAACCACGAAGTCTATTTTGTACTCTGTCAAGGCATGATAGGCTGTTTTTGGCAGCTCCTGCCCAGATATGGCAACAGTATTCCATCCTTGGCCGTACTTGGCTTTTATATAGATAGAGAATTGCATCAGTAGTGAGATATCTTCTGGAGCGGTAGAAGGATCCCACCATCTTTCCTGCGACCTGTATGTATATATATATATATATATATATATATATATATATATATATATATATATATATATATATATATATATACAGGAGGGGACTCCTCTAGTCCTTGGCGGACTATGGATACCAACGAAGGGGTGCCTGCGCGCGGAATTTTTGTGGCAGGATGTGCGCAATCTCCAACCACTCTCCTGAGTCGACATTGTTAAATACCAGTGGCAAGTAAAGTGTATTCTCAGGACGACCGGACACAAATGCTGAGATAAGCAGAGAGAACATACAACCTCTTGAATTCCTAAATACGGCATAATCGCGGTGACATACAGTTTAGCAACGTTGAGACTGGTTAGTAACAGATGTGTTACCATATATATACATATACACTTGTGCCCGATATTATTCATACCCCTCGGATCTTTGAGATTTCTATAAGAATATTGCTCAAACCAGAAGGTAGACAATATTAAAGGGATTTCAAACAATAAATCAAGCATAAGCATTTAATTTAAACTCAACAAATAAATAAATGATGCAAGTTTGAAACATTACACAAAGAAAAACAATAATGGCACTAGTTCAAAATTATTCATACCTCTCTTACTAATAGTCAATAGCATGCCTTTTATTCTTAATAACTGCCTGTAACCGTTTTGGATATTTATCAACAAGGTTTTTACAAGCATCAACACTGATTTTTGACCATTCTTCAATGCAGTAGTTCTCCAAATCCCTCAAATTTCTAGGTTTCCGCTTTTTAACGTCAGTTTTCATTATGTGCCAGAAGTTTTCGATAGGGTTCAGGTCAGGACTCTGGCTAGGCCATTCCAAAACATTAATTTGATTATCCTCAAACCATTTCTTGACTATTTTTGCAGTATGTTTTGGATCATTATCCTGTTGAAGGGCCCAGTTTGGTCCTAAATGGAGCTTCTCCGCATCCTGTCTAATGTTTTTTTTCTGGAGTATCTCCAAATATTGCTCCTTCTTCATGGTTCAATCTATCTTGACCAAACTACCTGGACCACTAGCCGAAAAGGAGCCCCAAAACATTAGGCTACCACCACCATGTTTCACCGTGGGTATGGTGTTCTTTGGGTTGTAAGCTTCTCCTTTCTTCCTCCAAACGTAAGAAGCATCCATATGGCCAAACAATTCAATTTTTGTTTCGTCAGTCCACGAAATACTTGAGAAAACGGACTCTAGAGAATTCACATGGGTCCTAGCAAACTTTAGACGTGCTGCAAGGTGTTTTTCGGTGTGCAACGGAGTCCTTCTTGGTCTTCTTCCTTTCAGACCATTTTCATGCAGAGTCCTTTGCAATGTTTGCCTTGATATTGTTATGCC
Organism: Euprymna scolopes; assembly: GCF_053919585.1. Lineage (NCBI taxonomy): Eukaryota > Metazoa > Mollusca > Cephalopoda > Sepiida > Sepiolidae > Euprymna > Euprymna scolopes. The sequence goes on from NC_136515.1 coordinate 62,011,734, forward strand.
AAAAGACTCCAGATTTTCTAAAATGTCCTTAGTAGTGGTGGTTGTATTTGCATTAACACTTCTTACAATATTCCTGGTGGCTCTAGCAGACAGTTTCCTTTTCCTTCCTCTACCAATCAAGTTGTTTGTTGTGTGGTGGCTCTGGAATTTTTTGATGATGCTCTGTACTGTTGCTGTAGGGACCTCAAATTTCTTGGAAATTGACTTGTAACCTAAACCATCCTTATGGGAATTCACAATTTTAGTCCTAAGATAATTACTCAGCTCTTTTTCTTCCCCATTCTAATAATTTTTATTCTTTTATTGGTTTTCAGTTGATATCATTTTAATTTCTGAAAAATGCAAAAAACGAAATGAAATTAATCACAGATTGTATAAAAACATTCAAAATAAGAATCAAACAGGAAACAAACAGTCAGAAACTCGATTTATACTGAAAAAATAAGGGGGTATGATTATTTTTGAACATTGCAGATTTTATAAATAGCTGTATATTTCTTTTATTACAAGTATCCCGAGATTTTAAAATGACGAAAATGATCAGAAGAGGTTTATTAAGAATATGTATCAATATGGACGTAAACAATAAATTCTTACAAAGTTACACCTAATAAACTCAATTTTCAAGGGGGGTATGAATAATATCGGGCACAAGTGTATATATATATATATATATATATATATATATATAGTCAACCACATACAGTACTGTTTTGTTGTATTACAACCTATCAGTGCGGCAAGACTAGCATCTTTCCAACGATAGAACCTGGCCCAATTTTATCTCAACAAATGTCCACTTTAATAATCACTCGTCCACGGCTTTTACCGTGCTTGAGCTACTCGTTTTATTACAAACAAACAGCAGCATTGGCTTTTTAGACATTTAAGTGAGATACATTACGACAGTGCCAAAGAGTGGGACTTTAATATATAGTCATTCACATCGAGTACTGTCTTTTTTTTTTGTATCACAACTAATCATTGCAGCTACACTAGGACCTTTCCTAGCCAAGGATTGAATCTACAACGATCGCGTTAGATAATTGGCAGTTTTTTCCATACTTGCCCATGGAAGTGGTGATCGCCAATATTCTCATCAAATGTCCATTTTAATAAATACTCGTCCACCGCATTTACAGCTCTCGCGCTGCTCGTTTTTGTTTTTTACAGACAAACAAACGGCAAACCTCGCTATATAGTTATATAAGTGGCGAGTGAGATACATTTACGACAGTGCGCTACACAAAGGGGGGGGGGCTTAAATGTATGTCATCCACACACAGTACTGTTTGTTGTATCACAACACATCAGTGAGACTTGGCTAGCACGTGTCCTCATCAGAGGATTGAACTTAAAACCATCGCGTTACTAGTCGTCAGTGCTACTCTGTGTGTATGTGTTTTGATTTGGTAATCACAGTATACTATATTATATGTCGTCACACTTCATTTCAATTGCTATTTACAATAATATTGAGCCCCTGTGTTTCATACATCTCGACCTAATAGATCAATCTTTACACGGATCGGGACTAAATGCAAATCGTAATGCCAGGTTGGATAAGTGAACCGATTTCTCGGAAAGATGACGTGTGGAGATGAATTGATATACTTTTTTAGTTTTTTATTATATAACAATTTGTGACCATCTTGAAAGTCTCCATTAACAGCGCTGTTATTGACGTCAGTTCGATTTATGCGGCAACGTTTGTGTCAGCATCTGATTATTTTTTTTCACTTGAATCCATTCGTATAGAATGATTTGTCGAACTAATTTTCATAATCTAACATTGATCTTTTAATAATGGATCATATTCATGTTGTCTCTTCCAATGCAGATGATAGTTGCATTATTTTTTATTCAAGTGAGGTTTTTGGTACGTTTGCCAATTATTTTCATCGCCTCACAATTGATCATATTATGCTGTTATTTGCCAACACCCTAAACCACTTATTCTCGAATGCCAATGTTCGGTACAAAACACTGGATCTTTAACTTTGATGGAAAAAACATTGACTCCATATAAAAGTGAAAATGATTGTGTGTGTTTCTGTATGTCTGTCTGTGTGCATTTCCCTTACAAATAATTCTGTCAATTCTCGGTCTAAAGACTCGAATTTGACATACCTTGTATTAAGATTTGAGAAAATCTTTTGGATCGGGGCTCGGCCAGAAATGTTGCTGTTATGGGGGTCATAGTTCAACGATTTGTTTTTTGAGAACTCAACCAAACTCTTTCGCCTATGTTTATTGACACTTGAAATTTTTGATAGAGATTGTCTGGGCATGAGTCAAACATTTTAATTTAATTTGATTCTAAAACAATAAACGGCAAACGGTCTCTACCAAATGTCTCTATAGTAGTTAAAGAAGACTATTTTATAGACAGGCATTACTGTACATATTTACACTTTTTAATATATACATATCCACATGAACTCATGAACAGTACATAGGGGTCGAGTAAAACCGAGTGGAACTACTAATATATATAAAAAATATCGCATTCATATACTTAGGGGTTTATTATGTATTCTATGTAAAGTCAGTTCTTTCTCATGCTGTTTACTAGGATTGCTTTACCACAATATATATATATATATATATATATATATATATATATATATACACACATATGTATATATATATATATATATATATATATATATATATGACATGTCAAACTCACTTCTTGCTATAGATATTTTATTTTCATAAACTTTTTAAACTGTTACTGGCTGTGTCTGATGTTTTAATTTATGTGCAAACAAACTCAATATGAAGAGTAGCGAGGATTTATAGCATTACATATTTTCTTTACATATTTTTGCACTGCTTTGTAATTTAAGTGAACAATATTTCTTATATTTTTATATTTATAATGTAAGTTTGGCATCATTATTCTATCCAAATAATAGCTAATCCTATATGTAGGAAGAACACATATATTATACACACACAGACACCCACCCATGCACACAAACACACACACACACACAACACACACGCATATATATATATACATATATATATACGTGTATATATATATATATATATATATATATATATATATACAGATTGACCGTTCGTTGTCGTTTCATGTGCCTTACATACGGCTAGAAAGGCACTTTCTTTAAGCCAGGATTGATTCTACGTTAGCTGTCAACAAAGCAACTAAATCTGCCTGATACACTTTACTGTCTGGCCAATGTGTGATATATGATACGTGGATGTGATACAGTACGACGATTTTTTCTATAGATTACCATACACATACACGCATACATACATACACACATATATATATATATATATACATACATACATACATATTTTTATATATATACGAATATATACGAAATTACGAATGAAAGAAAACAGAAGAAAACATGTAAGTATGAGCTGAATTAAAGAAATAAATTGTAAGATCAACATTATTAAATTTAAAATATAGACTTTTGTCATTTATTGTTTATATATCTATATATATATATATATATCTATTTATTTATATATCTGTCTATATATCTATATGTGTGTGTGTGTTAGTGTATATATATATATATATATATATATATATATATATATATATATATATAGGCCTGAGATATTCGAAGGTAGGAACTACTGAAGACAACGAAGTTGTTAAATAATGTTTAATAACAAGAGCAAAATAGATTTTATTTATTAGTAAGCAAATAGTTACAACCAGCCATCCGTTTTAGGCACTAATACTTCATCAGGCGACCCTGAATCATGTGCCGTTACACGTCAGATCGTTCAGGGAAAATGATAAGGAATGATAAATTAATTTCCATTGACAGAAACAGAGGGCTATTTGTGGAAACTAAATGTAAACTGTTTATCTCCTCATATATATATATATATATATATATATATATATATATATATATATATATATATATATATATACTAGCGTGGTTTAGCCCGGCTTTGTCCCTTCGTAAAATATGCTTAAAATGATATATCTATTTGTCCAGATTTCGTATAAATATTTATTATTAGTTTTGCAAAAGTATATATAATTATTATTAGTTTGGAAAAAGGTATTTGGATGCCATCAGCTAGAATCGAAACAGAAATCAGAACTAGCATTCAAAACAGGTGACGTTACTACTGTATCAATGTGACACGTGTATGAAGAGATTAAATATAAACGAAGATGAATGTACAAAATGTATAATGTTTTTCTTTTAAATTGACCCTATTTTGACCGCTTAAATCTATTTTAAGCGGCTAAATGCACATAAAAGAAAAAAATCTGTAACTTTAATTTCGTAAAAAACATAAAGATTAACAGACTAACAGGCATAGTGACTTTTATAAGTTAGATAAAAAAATATCGAAGATGAGGAATATCGCATTTATATCTAAAGAAATCTAATCAGCAAAATAGAGATTTCGGAACTAGTGAAATAATAATTAAAGCTATATAATATTTACATCATTCGAACTACTTAAGTATTATTTTTATAACGTTTCAGTCGATATAACTCCGTAACTCCGACCTTTCAGATCTACCTAGTCGAACTTTGATATCTGTCGGTTGAACTAAGGTACGTGCACTTAATTTTTAAACAGAAACTTTGTAGCTGATGCCATTTTCTCCTCACTACGACCTCTGTACCCCATAAGAGACTTTGCGTGCCTATCACTGCTCTATTTTCATTTTCATGAAAAGTGCTCGACTGAACTCCAATCTTTGATTCCCTTCTTGCCAAACTTTTACAAAAAAAACCAAAAAACAACGACTAGCTCAAACCACTTTCAACAATTACAACAATCTCTATCTCTGTCTCTTTCATGAAGAAATCTGATTTCCCAGAACTGGCCGCTTGTGGAACACTGGTCTACTGGCCTGCGTCCCTGTAGAATGCACCCTTCCTTCAAATCGAATATAAACAAGCACTTGTTTAACCCTCTCCATGAATAATTAAATTCTATCCAACTTACACCATTAAGGGTTTATACACTACCATTTACATTCATTAACTTTGGCTTTCGAGTCTTCATATATTGTGACTTCCAAATAAAATTTTAAAATGTTTTATTTAAGTCATATGGATACCATTGTAGATTTCCAGCAATTCTTAATTTTATTTTCATTATCATTCACAACGAGGATTGAGTATTAAAACTCCAAGCTCCGATGCCTAATAGATAAACACTTGATAAAAGTTTGTCAATTACACTCTTTTTAGGGATTGAAGTTTAATTCTTAGTGCGCCACCTACTGAAAAAACGTCTGTGATGATCGGAAACCTACTATATAAATTATTTGATAAACTCTAATTGTTAGTTACACTCTTCTGAGGGTTTAAGCTCCAATCCTTAGTTCGGGCGATAGGCAAAGCTAAAAAAAATATATACACAAAAGGATCCGGGTCGTAATAGATAAATTACTAGGTAAAATTGGGTTATATGTAATACTCTTCTAAAGGTGGAAGCTCCAATCCTTCGTTCGCGTGATACTGAGAAAATATATGCCAGAGGCATCTGGGGTGTCAAAGGAAGTTCTTTGTAAAATTCAGTTGTAAGTTACGACGGAAACGTTTCAAAAATAAGATGCGAACAGTACTAGATGACAAAGCTGAGAACAGTAGTCCGAATGATCTAAATATACGAAGAAAACTGTGGCTCTAACAAGGATAGGAGTAACGAGTCTTCTATACAATGAAATAAAAGAACTCACCAGTTAAAGGCTTGAACACAAATGAAAAAACAGCTGTCTCCTTTTTTTCCTAATATTGGATAATAAAACCTAATTTTGTCCGTCCGTGACAGGAAACAGTCCTAGTTACCATTTGGAATCCTGTAAACCTACTTTATCCTAAAACTTCTAATGGAGAGAGAAATCGGAAACGCGATATGAGCGATGTTGGATAAAAACGGGCATTTATTTAGGGATCATATTCAAAATTGATACTTTTATTTTATTTTATTTTGCAGTTTGCATTTGTGGCAAAAGTCTCGGTAGGGAAGAGAGAACATTGAATGGAGAGAATTGGACGTGAAACGCTGTAACACAGAGAAGTTCATATTTTAAGGACAATCGTAAATCACTACGCCATCCTGTCTATTGTAAAAAAAAAATGTCCATCCAGTGTTGTCCTCTTTTTCTCGAGAGGTAGCACAGTAAGATATTTACTAATGAACAGCCAACTCTCCAATCCCAAACTATGAAGTGAAAAAAAATTATCTCCGCCATCATTAAAATCACCTCACCACAACAGTAAAAGAACGAATGCTTAAAACTCTTTCTTAACAACGAAAAAAAATAGATTACACAAAACATAAAAGCTCCAAACGAGAAAAAATCGCCCATTAACTATTCACAGCAAGTTGGCTGTAATTGTCAACTGAGACGTCCATCTTGTGAAGCTGGGTAGGGTGCCGTGTCCTGTGTCCTGTTCGCACTTAAGTGTTAGACAACTCCGAAGCCGAACTATTATATTTTTGTTTCTAGGGCTTTTACTCGTGCATTGTTAGTGTGGAAAGGAGACATTGTTACTTCCGCCATTTCCGACTCCTCATCGTGGCAGGTGACAAACAAATATCCTTTTCCGGATCCCATTTGGGATGCGAATGAATACTCACAAGCGTATATATATATACATACATATATATATATATATATATACATATATATATATATATATATATATATATATATATATATATATATATATATATATACCCATGATTATATACATATACATATATATATATATATATATATATATATATATATATATATATATATATATATATATATATATATGTATATATATACATACGGGGAGGTTGAATGTGTGCGTCACTGTAAGATTTGTAAATAAATGTTCATCGCTTATATTAATCAAATTATGCAGATTCTTCAGACTTCATCTTCAATGTCATTTTCATAAGGTTTCGAACGATGTAACCCCCGGCATTCTTCAGTTTTGTCTTGTAGAACTCGATACTCTTTCTGCCAGACTATGGACTCTAAACAAAAGGTGCACGGATCATTGGCATACTCGTTAGAGTACTTGAGAAACATCCAGTTGCGAAGTTAATTGTTTTTTAATGTTAAATAGTCGATCGACAGTGAAGTTGGTCCGAACATTAATTTGTGAATTGCTAAGAACTTATACAAAGTAATGGCTGACGGAACGAGTGTATACTATCCACGTAAATTAAATACATTTGTTTTTATTCCGTACATAGTCTACAGAAACATTCTCGAATGGTAGAAGAGGCACCTGAAAAAGTGGAAGTCACATCCACCGAACCATTGTAAAAATTATACCAAAGATCAGAATTGTAGTCCGAGCAATACAAATAATATAAATTGAAAATACAGAAACGTAAGGTATATAAATACACACACACACACACAAACACATACACACATATATATATATATATAGACATCTAGATAAATAAATATATATATATATAGATATATAAAGAATAAATGACAAAAGTCTATAGTTTAAATTTAATAATGTTGATCATCTTACAATTTATTTCTTTAATTCAGCTCATACTTACATGTTTTTTCTTTTTTATTTCATTCATAATATGCTATTATATCTATAATGACATTTATATATATATATATATATACTTACATATATATATAAATATATATATATATATATATATATATATATATACTCATATATATTAATTCCAATATAAATGCGTCCAACATTTAAAACCAATAAATTTACGAGGTTATTGATAGTGCTCATTAAAAAGAAACAAGCAATATATATATATATATATATATATATATATATATATATATATATATATATATATATATATATATATATATATATATAAATTCATATTTAATATTTTGGAAACAAATTCCTTGGGTCTGATAATAAGAAATGCAACTGATTTTGTGAGTTAATACCTTTTCTCAGCTTACCTAAATGTCATATTTCACATAGACATGCTCTTAACATTAATGATGAAAATCATCTTGTTTTTTTTATGTTGATTTAATACCCGCGTCACGTGGTTTATATCACTGATACATAAAATAGGAAAAGGGCAATAAAGATAGATAATTGATATATCTATAGCAGTGGATACACACGAAATAAAATGACAGGAAAAATAGATAGGAGTGGGTAAGTGCAAGCGTTAAGACGTGTTTTTACTAACAGGGATTTTAAAAGAATGACAGAAGAAAGGAAAATAGCGAGAAATATTAGTAATCATAAGATGAGGTCAGACAACGCGTTGCTGAAGTGAAAAAAAAAATAGCTCACCGGATATTTCAATAATACTTAATTTAAGCAATCTTAAAGTTATTGACTGATTATCTAAATAGTTTAAATTAGAAAATATTAAATATTGAGTGAGGTATTAATTTTTGTTTTTGAATGTTTAGTTAATAAAAGTGAAGGAGTTAGAAAAATATAGACGAATTAATAAATTAAATAAAACTATAAAATATATTTTAAAATTATTAATAATACGAGGCGACTTTAAAAGGTTTCCAGACATTTTTCTTATGGGAACATTTATTGATAGTCCACACATGAAACTCTAGTCTTCTTTGAAAGAATCTCTTCCGACTGCAAAGCCTTTATCGTAACGATCCAACAGTTCTGAAACCTCTCACACTCCTTTTCATCTCCCCAATTGTCTCATAACGACAACTCTATGGTTTTTTCTTGAGCTTAGGGAATAGGCGAAAATCACAGGGACTTAGCTCTTGAATATAGGGAGGGTTAACACGTATCTTGATGTCAATTTATTTAAATAATCTCTGATATTCAAAGTGTGTATTTATTGTCTCTATAGATACACGACGATCCTAATCAATTACATTCTTCATTTTGAAAATCAACACTGGCTGTCTGACCACCTTTCCTCCTTCTACACATCTTATCATTCCTCTTAACCCCTTGCCTTTCTTGAATGTCTTCTGCTACTCAAAATTTGAGGTTCGATTAGTGTAAGATTGTCCAAACACAGTTTTAAGCATTTTATACGTTTCTGCGGCATTTTCCATGTTTGAAACGGAATTTTATTGTATATCATTCTTTTAATGTAATCACGTCCGGGTTGAATTTTCGAAATTCATCAGCTTTTACAATCAGGGTTTACAAGGGTGTTACTTAATTTCTACCTTAGCTGGTCATTTGAACCTAAAATCATAAAGATTAATCAGTCATCTCATAAGATATTCAGCAATAACATATCGAATTTTCGAGAGTGTACGATAATTTTAAATGGTTGTACAAAAACGTCTGGAAACTAATTGAAGGCAATATCATATCGAATTTTTGAGAGTATACGATAAATTTTAATCCCTGCACAAAATAAGGGAGGAAATTATTGAAGGTAGTAACGTATTAAGAATGTTAAAAAAAGATGGAGGTTTTAATGAATATAGTCAATATTAAATTCTCAAAAAAGAGGCTTTAAGATGGAGAGTGCATATAATACATATGAAATGAAGCAGACTACCGAATGCTTTTTTTTATGGAGAACCAAAATAAAACTCAAAGTAAAGGAGCACCATGCCTACGCTACGAAGACTTGCTCAAGAGACATTTTAAGAGCATCAATGTGTACGATAACTAAAAATAAAAGGCCGGGGATCATGTGTCTTGGAAGAAGGCAATGGCTGGCGCAGCAGCCATTAGCAAAATAAATGTACAGTTCTGGAAGGACAACATACTACGTAAGCTGAAGCCAGCACCTTCACCTACTGAGGCTGCCTAGATGTGTCTCAGTTACAATAGGATTTTTAAGAGAGCGATTGGCTTTTTACCAGACTGTGTCATTGTCGAAATACGACGGGCTGCTGCTGCTGATTATGTTCTACAGAGTTAAAACGTTGAAACCTCGATGTCGCTTGAATTGCTATAATCATATTTCATAAAACTCAATATATAGACAGATAGATAGGTAGATAGAGAGAGGGAGAAGGTGGGAGGGATTTTTATGCATCGAATGGAATTAGATTTCAGGTTGCCGAATCTAGTAGTTTCAGGTCTTATAAAACACCGCAAGCAAATATTCATATAAGTATATCCAACCCAATAAAATAGAGCAATGCACTAGACAGAGCAATATAAATTATAGTTGATACGTTCAAATTTCATTTGAATGAAACTATTTTCAAAATTAAATTGAAATGTTTTGTTTGAATCAAAAACTACAATGTTTAACTTAATGTCCTTAATCCATGGATTTTCAATGTAAGTACGTCTTTAAATTATATATATATATATATATATATATATATATATATATATATATATATATATATATATATATATATATAAGTAATACGCAGCAAAGAATTATATCAGATATTTAGAATTACATTGTTTTAGGTTTAAGTAAGCTGCCATTTTTAAACACTGGGGAGGGTTATAATTTAATACGCTGTTCTGTTTTTAAATCTCCGAAAAATTGCTTTATAATGATATCTCTGAAAAATATTAGAACTATTTTCGATTCTTGAAAGCAGTATACTATATTTTTTTTTTACATAGGCATCACCACATTATCAAGGCCCAGAGGCCACTCAAGGATAAGGGTTAAAGAGTGTACAGTAGAAATTGGTCAATATAGTAATCATTAGTAATGAAAATTTGGTAAATTTGATAACTTATATGGAACGGCTCATCAAGAACTTATTTACTTTAGACTTGAACACAACCATATTGTAGTCAGCCGGAAAGCAGGAAAACGGAAGACAATTCCACAGGCGTGCAGTTCTAAGAAAGAAGCTTTGTTCATGGAATCTACGTTTAGGTTTAGGCACAGATAAAGAGTGGGGGAAATTATTGATAGTGTTTACAGCTAGACGAGTGTTTCTTGTGAAAGTTTGGCGAGGGGGGACCATAGATTGAAGCTCAGTCGAACACTTTCCATGAAAATAACGATACATCAGAGACAAACTCGCAACATCTCTTCTGTGAGATAGAGGTATTGAATGGACGATATACATTGACTTATAGAAAAATAATGCAAAATGAACGAACGATTTGAGATTAAATTTGTTTGCTATTTTCGTATAGTTTAAAGTGTTGAAAAACATATAAGGCAGTTTTATATATATCTATATACCTACAAAGTTTAATTGTATTATGTTTCTGACATTAATATCAAAATACCACTATTACTATTATAAGTATTGATATTAAAACCTTTTTTTCTATTAAAATATTAAATCATGAGTTTTAATATACTCAGTCATCGATATGCGAGCGATTAAACGAAGTATATCAAATTCATATAGTCCTTTAATAATTGCGTCAATTAAGAAGTTATCTGATCATGTTGTTTTTAAATAGTTGTTTATAGGTGCGCATGAATGGAGCATTCGTGAAGAAGCTTACGGGGGTAAGACTCAATGTTTTGATTGGAAATGAATATTTTAATTACAAGTAATCGGGTCCAATAGTTTGCAGTGACTATATCGAAAGGGTGCCCAGCATATACAAAATATCATTCGCCTGTGCTGGTGGAAGTTGTGCATTGCAAAGAAAGTAACGTTATTAACAACCCTCTGGTTGACTCCAAATGCCCTTCCGATGTCTGCACATCAAGCTCGGCTTGAATAAGCATTTCCCTAAGTAAGTTAACAGTCACTAATTTTGTCCACAGTCTTTGTTAACTGCTTGATTAAGCCGAGTTTAATGTGCAGCAGTAGTAAAAGTATTCTTTCATTGTCCATTAAAGGGTCGTTGACGATCCTCCTTTCTTTGCATGGTACACATTCATGCTTCTTCGTGTATGTCGAGCAGAATTTTTTTTTTTAAAGATAAATGTTTCACAATAATCAGTAAGTGAAGACATATACAAATAAATAAATAACTAAAAATAAATAAATAAATAACAATAGTTTAACATAACACATACCGCCATTTTGGCGTCCACCAGATGACACATATTTTCGCTTAAATTACGTACGTCAGGTTCGATTTCAACAACTATAACAAACACATGAGGGACGATGTACTATATTTTCAAGCATTATATGCAATCGACGTACATTTTCTGCATTGTTTGTGGTCGAACTCTAAATGTTGTATAACACTACGAATTGTTTGAAACGGATCGGTCTGAGAATAGCCTGGTTTTGCAGGCAGAGAAATTCATTCAATGCTCTTGGGAAACGCTATCCAATTCTACATTCGGTTAACTTGCACAATGTCTCGAGGCTCTTGTCGCCGATTCCATCGATGACACCAGCGCCTTTCAAGCATTCTTTGTCTACTGGGAGAAAATCGCAAGTAAGTATATCGAAGCCAAACAATGATAAGCGAGCCAGACCTGGGAAAGTAATATACCAAAATCATGTTTTTATAGGCTTACTTTAGTTTGCCTTTGTTTCGTATGTATCGATTTCCCTCTCTCCGTCTCTCCGTCTCTCTCTCTCTCTCTCTTTCTCATTATATACATACTGAACAATGGCATTTATAAAGTATGAAGTTTAGTACCAGACATAGAAAGAAATGTATACAGATGAGCTGTCTCTGTTAGCTCGTTATCATCCGCAGAATTCGCTATTTGCGACATTAATTTAAATTATAACTTTGTGTATAAAAACTTTCTCATTCATTCGCGAATGATTCTGCACTTTACAGTCACTTTAAAGAAACCATAATTAAAAATAAGAAAAACGAAATGGGTTCCAGATCTGCATGGTCTCTCTTACGAGGAACAACTGAAAAACTGAATCTTCCAACTCTAATGTTCCATCTAAGTATTCGCATATCTGCATGAGGAATACAATGTGGACTAATAAAAAATAATTCATTTTAACACGTTTATAGGACCCCACCGCATTAGATGTGCTTGGTGAAGTAGCAACATTAGAAGGGGCCAGCTGGGTCGGTTCCAGCACTTCTCCCAACGTGTGATCAATGTGTGGAACAGCTGCCAGAAGAAGTGGCATCTGCATAGTAACTCAGTCACTCAATATCTCATAAGCCAGAGTAGACAAACAATGGCGGAACAACCCGCTTTGCTTTGACAACAAATCTAGTGATAAGAAGTATTGAGAGATTGTAATATTGGGTGTAGAGGCCCACGTGCCTACTCACGATATAGTGTATTGTATATTGTACTAGCATTTCAGCTCCGCGTTGACCGAGTGTTTGGAGGTTTCTGTATAGCAAAAAAAAAAAAAAAAAGAAAAGCGGTCACATTGTTTAATTTTGTCCCATATTATGACCTCTTAAAATTTATTGTTTTGGGTTTAAATTAAGTCCTTTCGTTAGATCCATATCCATGGCACCTATATCCAAAATTTAAAGTGAAATATAAGGAAATGCGTTGTTTTGGAAGAACCATGACTAAATTAATTTCATTCTCACTTAACAGAAAATGTCGAATTTTTATATCTTTTTATGTTTTATTAGCATTTCAACCCGTTCGGATGTTTCGAGGTGTATGTTGAGCAAATGAAAAAGGTCATTTTTTAAATTTGACCCCTATCATGACCCCTAAACATGTATTGTTTTGGACGCAGATTCAATTATTAAGTACGATCCATGTCTAAGGATCCTATATCTAAAATTTAAAGTGTTCAGGCACAAAATTGCCGGAGGAGTTTGGTAGAGTTCTCAAAAGGCAAATTGTTGAATTGTGACCCCTTAACAGACAAATTTCTGGCCGAAAACGGATTACGAAGATTTTCCTAAATCTCAGTACACTGTATATTAAATTTCGCGTCTGTAGACTGAAAATGGACAGAGTTATTGCGTTGGAAAATGTACACACACAGACAAACACACAGACACACATACAGACACGTTCATTTATATATATATATACTTGCGTTTCAGCCCGGCGTTGCTCGAGTGTTTCGAGGTGTATTCTGAGCAAAAAAAAATACGAACATTTTTTTAAAAGTTTGACCACTATTATGACCCCTTTAAATGTATTGTTTTGGGCTCGAGTCGATTTATTAAGTTAGACGCATGTACACGGAACCTATATCTAAAATTTTAAGTGTTTAGACCAAAAATTGTCGGAGGAGTTTGGTAGAGTTTTCAAAGGTCAAATCCTTGAACTTTGACTCCTTAACAGCAAAATTTCAGGCCGAAAACCGATCACATAGATTTTCCCAAATCTCAGTACCCTATATATCAAATTTCGAGTCTGTAGACTGAAAATGTACAGAGTTATTGCGAAGGAAAATGTACACAGACACACACAGAGACACACAGACACCTTCGCTTTATTTATATATATATATATATAGAGAGAGAGAGAGAGAGAGGGGGAGAGAGAGAGAGAAAGAGAGAGAGATTATAAAAAAATGAAGAAATTAATAAGGTTTAGCTGGCGTGAATTTTTGCTAGGGTCACATTAGTACATGTCATGATAACCTGACGGGAAACAGTGGTTACACAAAGGAAGGTGACGTAATTTGAAGGAGAGGTAAAATATCAGACAAAAGATATAGTCGACCGATCACAGTATGCCACGTTTGGCTGAGAAAATTGAGTTTCTAGTTCAGTCTTTAGTTGGCAGTCAAGCGAAAGTGACACGCAAATGATGTAGAACGTTAATCTTAACTAAGTATAATATCCAGCCTCTGTCTGTGCATTGCACATTCTAATGAGTAAGTTAATATAGACTAAGGAGGAAATCTCTCCATTTTTGGGTCTTAAATAACAAAATTTGAAAACATAGTATAGCACTCCTCTCCCATTTATGAATGAAATATTTATATTACATGAGTTATAAATACGATCACAGTAATTCACGATTGTGGGAGCAATACAATCATGTATAATTATAACAGAGCCGCTGACACGTATTCAGAAGCAGCAGCTGCATGGGTCGTATGTAAATGATCAAACCGGTATCCTGTGGGACCTCTATGAGCGGAGGAAAAGAAGCGAAAGTAAAAGGAGGGAAAAAGAAAGAACGGTACTTGGAGTAAAAAACCTTTAGCCAGTGTTTGTTAATTATATGGTGAACTAATAGACTTTTAAAATAATGTGTAATGAATGATTAGAGAAAGTACCATGGATAAATGCATTTTATTTCAACTGAAAAGGCTGCGTCGAATTTCATTTCTTTTTTTCTTTTTTTCTGTGACTGTCTCTGCTTGCAACGTCTTTGGCCTTGTTGACTTGTAACGACCACGTTTCATAATCACCAATATATACATAATCATCGCATAAATATAAATACTTCATTTGCCTTAGGCTTTGATCGCTCACGATCTTAAAATAAACATCCACGATTTGTTCGCTCACCGTTGCGGACGTGCATATGCTATTAATGTTCAGATACAAAAATGTAACATGTGCAAGCCCAATCTCATTACTAGTGAAAATTTCGCATGCTTCAATTTAAAAACTCATAGCACAAAGTTATCAACAGTAGATAAACAGGTGATGTGTGTATTTTGTATAATTTGAAATAGAATGTTTTGACGTTATATTTAGTTTTAGAATTAGGCCCAAATTTGGAATTAATGCATTTAGAAAAAAATCGAAAGAAGGGAAGATATATCCACACGAGATTTTCTTCAATTATTTATCATTTTTCCTGAAATTATAACAAGAACTACAAATCTGCATATAATTTTATATATCCAAAATAAAATTTAAATATGTATTGCTCCATGTATTGATGGTAATTAACCTTCTTACCATGAATATATTTTCATAACTTATTTTATATTTTTTTTAGAATTTTACATTTTAGTTTTACTTTATTTCTATGCCATGCCTTTGACATTCACCTTCTCACTTTAGACATTGAGTAAGTAATCTCAATTATCGATTTTTACAAGACCCTCACACATTAATCGATTAACAAAATATAAAGTTGCCCAGTTTAATAAGCAGTTATGCTTTCTCAACCCATACCTGCATATATTATGTTGCTTCTATCTGGATTTTCTTAACCTTTTTTATAATAATTTCCCAAAGCCTATAATCTCATACAGATCACCAAAATCTGCTTTTTTCCAACTCGCAAATAAAACGAATTCTAAATAACTTATTAGTTTTAACAAATAAGTTTAAACTTTACTCATTTGAACAGAATGTGATCCTTGAATAGCATGCAAATCAAGATTTCAATAGCTATATAATAGTTTGAGATTTACACAAATTAATTATATTTCCATGATTCGAATTAACTTCTTAACAAAAAACTAACCTATTAATTTATAATAAATTCCTATCATTGCCCGAATTTCGTAATAAATAGAGTCATTTAACGTCTGGATGTCGTCGCTGCTACATGTGTGTCAGTGGCTTCGTTAGAGAAATGATGGAGATTATCCTTAAATTCTAGTGTATATTTCTATCGTTCATAAAGTTTGGTGTTTCCTAACATTCTCACACTCAACTCTGTTAAATACGGCATCATGACAGACACTTGCTACATTCTCTTATATGTTCCATATAACAAAGTCAGGTTTTATAACTGTCGTCTATGCATACTGCTACAGGAATTTTCTGAGCAACCTGTTACAACTGAAAGGGACATTATGTATCTATCTATTTATTTCGTTTGTCAAATGCCTCTTTTGTATGAATTCTTTGATGTCTTCAATTTTTTCTTTCGACCTTGTTCCGGTAAAATGCATATTCCTTCCACGCACAATAGTAAATTACTCAATTGATACGGATTCGAAAGTACATCCCACAGAATTTTTTTTTTATTTCTGTAAGAAAGAAAACACATCTAAGCTCCAACATAAACAACAGACAACTAATTTTTAAAAAAGTGTTTCCTTTCATTTTGCTGTGTCATTAAGATTTTTACAAATAACATAATGACCTGAAAATTATATTAATTCTAAAAAAAACATCAAGCAAATATTGAATATTATGAACTAAAAGCAAAATAATCACCAGAAATAATTTGGTTATAAAAAAATTATAACAAATAAGACTCCTTGTATAAAAGAAAAAAGCAGTATTATCAAAACGATGGATATTATAATTCGAAAAAACACATAATATAGTGTTTTACTTAAAGGATAGAATGAAAACAAATTATACCTAATTTCGGATCTAAATAAAAAAAAAAAAAATTATTAAAATATTTTATATTATATATTAATTATTGTTTCATTTTAGCTGTTTAGTATAGATTCCAAGATTGTGTTTCTCTATGTTTCCTGTTGATTGAATATCTTGAGTTTTGAATACAACTAAACACGTATTCAACATAACCTATGCTTAGAATTATAAAACAAAAATCAATATTAAAAATAGTAATATGAGCTTGAGGAACTTTCGGTATCGATTTCTATAATTTACTTTAATTATATTATTCTATTATAGTCAAGATTTTCTGCTCGTTTTAACTTCCAGTTTCTACTACACATTAAACCAAGATGCTTAGACATGACCAAAAGGACAGTACAGTCAGCCTCATCAAAAGAAAGTGGCGGGGATAAGAGTTTAAATGATAGCTTATATGAATATAGTTATTAACAAGAAGATAAAATGCTGTTCTTTTTACAAAGAAGTCACTACTTATCAAGACAAAGACGCCACTCGAGGATAAGGGTTAAATAGTATACATGAATCAATAGGGCAATATAGTAGTCGCTAGTAGTGCAAACCTTGTAAATTGGACAACCTATGGTGAACGGCTCATCAAGGACCTACCTACGTTGGACCTGAAAACCTCTACACTGCAGTCAGCTAAAAAGCAGGAAAACGGAATAGAGCCCCAGAGCTGTACAGTTCCAAGAGAGAAGCCCCCCCCCGTTGAATCTACGTCCAGGTCTAAGCACACACAAAGATTTGGGAAATTATTGATATTGTTTTCAGCCAAACGAGTTTGTCACTATCGTCTCGTCTTGTAGTAAAGAAATCTGAACTCAAAAAGAGCAAAAAATATTGACTGTTTCTTAATATTCTTTCAAAGATGTTTGGAAATGCCTGATAAAATCCAAACTTATGAAAAAATATTCATTTTTGTTCCGTGCTAATAATTGTCCTTGTCAAATGTTGTTTTCTGATGAAATGAATATAATGTCGTCAGAATTGTTTTTTTTTTAATTTAAAACCCATATCGTATTCAGCTAGAAAGTAAGAACAAATTATATTTAACTTTTGATTAAAAAACGAATTGGCAAGAAAAACAATAAGTGCTCATATATTCTGTAGAAGCTGGTGGTTTCCTGAAGCAATGGACACATACAGCGGTTTTATTCGTCCTATCTTGCAGTCTTCGGGTAAATTCAGGAAGAAAATATACAGGCCATCGCCGTAGGATGTATTTATGGACTGCCTCCTTGACAGGAATAGCGCTCAACTGGTTTATTAAAAAGGGGTTAAATGGTTCTGGTCAGAACCGCAGCATCGAAGGACTACCCTTCAATTAAAGGCAAATGGGCAGAGTGCTTGGCTGTATATTATTTTCGGTGACGGAACGAAAAGCCAATTAAAAGATCGCAGTGTGAGGAGAAGTGAATATTGGTTAAAAATAATCGACAGAATTAAAAAAAAAAACAATCGGTAAATAATTGAGTAAATTGCAGATTTATGATAAAAGTAAAAACTAAACAAATGTTGCGTTTAATTGATGAAATAAACAAGGTTTCCAAAACAACAGCCCATCAACTTAGATTTAGAATTATAATAGAATAACATTCATTTAGATAGAGGATTAATGACGGCAACTGTCTGGCTCTGCTCATGTTTCGGTTAAATTACTCAAACCTATGGCGGAATGGAAATTAAGCTAAAATGTAAAATTGCCTGCTGTCGATTTCTTTTACGAAAATACCATAAATTATGAAATCAACATGATATGTAGAAGCATTATTCATATATATATATATATATATATGTGTGTGTGTGTGTGTGTGTGTGCGTGTGTGCGCGTGTGTTTGTGTGTGTGTGAAAATTTGTGTTTGAGTAATAAACAATAAAGTTATGAGAAACAGTCATTGAAGTAATAAAAATATAGCGTTTTAATTGTCGATCACCCCGGTTTTATAATTACAGGATATATATATATATATATATATATATATATATATATATATATATATATATATATATATACATAAGTGAAAGTGGCTGTTGGTGATTGTGTTTGTGGGTGTGTGTCTGTGCATATTTCCCTAGGCAATAACTGTCAATGTTTAGTCTACAGACTCGAAATTTGATATATAAGGTAGGGAGATTTGGGAAAATAGATGTGATCGGCTTTTGGCCAGAAATTTGGCGATTAAGGGGTCAAAGTTCAATGATTTGACCTTTGAGGACTCTACCAAACTCCTCTGACAATATTGGGTCTACGCACTTGAAATTTTAGATATAGGTTCCTTGGACATGGATCTAACTTAATAACTTGATTTGAGTCCAAAACAAGGATCTAACTTAACATTATTTGAGCCTAAACAATAAATTGTAAGGGCTCATAATAGGGGTCAAAGTTTAAAAAAAAAGACATCTGCGGTCTCTTCCAAATTACTCAGACAATTTTTTGGTCTAAGTATTTGAAATTTAACACAAAGGATATTCAGAGATAGCGCAAGCTTTTTCATCAGTTACCAATATATAAATGTATGTATGTATGTCTGTTTGCATGTCTGCCTTGAAATTTCAATAGAGGCGACGGATTTTACCACGATCAGTCTCATTTTGCAGTTCGACCTTTTATACGACAAATATCGAAAAATTGGCTAAAAGTATTAATTTTTTCCATTTCAACTAGGAACTTTTCTACAGGTGGGGGGGTCACTTTTTTCGCCGATATTTTTTTTAAGTTATCCTCTCCTTTAGATTGTCTAGCCTTAATTTTAAAAAAATATGTCGATTCCGGTTTAGCGGTTGTCGTAACAGCATAAATGTTAGGGTTTACCCCGTTCTTTTCCTCCTTTGCCGTAAGAGTTCGAGCCTGCCTTCCTACTACCATTTTTTTTTTTTTTGCTCAACTTACACATCCAAACACCCGGGCAACGCCGGGCTGAAATGCTAGTATATATATATATATATATATATATATATATATATATATATATATATATATATATATATATTGATTTTGTGGGAAATTAGGATTGATAACATTAAGCAAAATTTCTATTCTTTATTTTGAGCTAGCTGAAAAAACGTTTTCCTTCGATGTCGCAATGCCGGAAAACTGTCTTCACAAGATTAGTAATAACATAATAAACGACTATAATTAAAAGATAACAAAATAAACTACCTATTCTTGAGTATTCTTACAAATATGTAGTAATCCATGGGATCAACGTTCGTTCGATGAACAAGTATGTTTGTGAAATCAATAGAGTTTACACGTTTGAACACTGTTAGTTCATATGCCCGTCAAAGCAGCAGGCGATCGAGATTCAACACTGGCCTGACTATAACTTATAAGCTCGAAGAATCCTAAAGTAGATGAAACGCGGAATATTTTGTGTAGCTTAATCGTCATATATATATCTACTAGCATTTCAGCCCGGCGTTGCCCGGGTGTTTGGAGGTCTATGCTGAGCAAAAAAAAAAAAGAGTATTTTTTTTTTAATTTGACCCCTATTATGACCCCTTAAAATTAATAGTTTCGGGCTCAAATTACTTTATTTAGTAAGATCCAGGTTCAAGAAACCTATATCTAAAATTTCAAGTGTCTAGACGCAAAATTGTCGAAGGAGTTTGGTAGAGTTCTTAAAGGTCAAATCGTTGAAATTTTACCCCTTAACAGCCAAATTTCTGGCTGACACCCGTCATATCGATTTTCCCAAATCTCAGTACCCGGTATTTCAAATTTCGAGTCTATAGACTAAAAATTGACAGAGTTATTGCGTAGGGAAATGTACACAGACAGACAGCCACACAGACACACAGAAAGACAGACAGACAGACATGTTCACTTTTATAGATATATATATATATGCATATTATATATATATATATATATATATATATGTGTGTGTGTGGTGTGCATATCGTGTGTACGTGGGTGCGTGTGTGTGTGCGTGAGAGCTTATGTGTGTGTGTGCGTATGTTTGTATGTGCGCGTGCGCGTGCGCGCGCCTGCGTGTGTAAAAATTAACGGTGTATAGTCGCGAAGGTTTTCAATTTTTATGAGTCGTCTTCAGGCGAGTGATGAATTAAAAAAATTGCGTTTCTGAATTTATTGAAAAAGCAGATTAAAATAGTTTAAAATTGTTAAAAGCACATATGCGTGCCTACCCTCTCATATTGCACCCGGTTGATGATCCAGTTGTTTATGCAAATGAGTAAGGCTTCGATGACTGGGAGGCGCAGTTTACAATGTTTGCTACAAGGTGTTGGTAGATGGGGCTATTATGGAACGACAACTGATATGTAAGCCACCTCTTATTCATGCCGATGTACGAGTTGTTTTTGAAGACACATATCTCTATGAATTTAAAAACATACGTACATATATATATATATATATATATATATATATATATGCATATAAATATATATATATATTGTAGAAATGGTAATTAATTAAAACTGAAGCAAATGCTCAATACTGTTGTAGAGCAAATATGAGTTTTATTTTTTATTACCGTATCTTTCTGTTAAGTTGCATTATTGTTTCAGCTACCCGGCCGTTTTTTTGCCGTCCGTAGTTCCCTCAGACTTTTACAGAAAGTGTCTGTAAAAGTCTGAGGAAGCTACAGACGGCAAAAAAACGGCCGGGTAGCTGAAACAATAATGCAACTTAACAGAAAGTTACGGTATTAAAAAATAAAACGCAACGCAGGAGGAAATAAATATGAACTATGAAACAGATTTCACCGATTTGTTTTGTATCAACGGATGTCTCCATAAAAAGTTAAAACCCTCGTTTATTTAACAAAACCAGTCAATAATGTAGCTTGATTTTATTAAAACTTACGTTCGGTCTCAGAAATTTGCATTTAACAATATGTCGTGTAGTCGTTTCATATGTATTGAAACCCTCCAATAAATATCTCGCTAAAAACTATATAGTCAAATTGATAAAACATCATATATGGAACACTAAATCCAATACAAGAGAATACTATTAAGAAGGTATCACATTAGTTTAACAGTCACGCCTTCAAATGAAAGTGCGACAGTTTTTGTTGCATTACTGACTGAAATCCGGGCGTGTTATTCTAACTCTACTGATGCTGAATTTGGCTCTGAGAATTTTTCAGCCCACAATAATTTAGCAACCACTCTGTACACGTGCATATATATATATTTATATATATATATATATATATATATATATATATATATATATATATATATATATATTCGTTTGGAAGAATAAAAGAAGCAACATAAACCTTAGATGATGTAGATGTAGGAATAAATAAACGACATGATTGAAGGTAAAACGCAGTTGAAGTAATACGAAATGAATATAGGAATCCTGCAATGCATATATTTGCATATTCGTGACACTGAAAAAAATATACATAAGTAAAGACAGTGCGAGGAGCGTTTCCGTACTTCGATCTTTTTATTTCCGATTTTATTTATATTTGCTCATACATTTGTATACCCTAACCCCCACACACACAGACACGTACATACACACTCACATGTTGGAGGAGTTTTGTAGCGTTCTCAAAGGTCAAATCGTTGAAACTTTGCCCCTTAACACTTCAAATTTCTGGCCGAAATCGACCACATACATTTTCCCAAATGTCAGTACACCGTATATCAAATTTCGAGTCAGTAGACTCAAAATTGACAGAGTTATTGTGTAGGGAAATGTACACTGACATACATATTTTTTTAATTTGCCCCCTATTATGATCTCTTAACATTTATTGTTTTGGGCTCACATCAAGTTATTAAGTTAGATCCATGTCCAACGAACCTATATCTAAAAGTGTAAGCGTGCGGACCCAAACTTTTCGGGGAATTTGGTAGAGTTTTCAAAGGTCCAATTGTTGAACTTTGATCGCTTAACAGCCAAATATTTGGCCGAAAACCGATCACATCTATTCTCACAAATCTTAATAACCTGCATATCAAATTTCGAGTCTCTTTAGACTAAAAATTGAGAGAGTTATTGCGTAGGGAAATGTACACAGACATACGGACAGACACAAAGTCAAACAGACACGTTCACTTATATATATATATATATATATATATATATATATATATATATATATATATATATATATATACTTGCATGGGTGCCTGGCGTTGCCCGGGTGTTTAAGGTGTATGCTGAGCAAAAAAAAAAAAAAGACAAAAAACGGCTAATCTTTTTAAATGTGGCCTCTATTATGACCCCTTAAAAATGATTGTTTTGGACTAAAATTAAGTTATTATGTTAGATCTATGTCCAAGGAACGTATATCAAAAATTTCAAGTATTTAGACCCAAAATTGTCGGAGAAGATGGTAGTGTTTTCAAAGGTAAAATCGTTGAACTTTGACTTCTTAAGAGCCAAATTTCTGACCGAACCTCGATCACATAGATTTACCCAAATGTCAATACCCTGTATATCAAATGTCGAGTCTTTAGACTAAAAATGTACAGGGTTATTGCGAAGGAAAATGCCCACTGACACACAGACAAACAGACAGACACGTTTATAGATACACTAGCATGGGTGCCCAGCGTTGCCCGGGTGTTTGGATATTTATGCTGAGCAAAAAAAAAAAAATGGCATTTTTTTTTTAATTTGACCCCTATTGTGACCCCTAACTATTTATTGTTTTAGTCTCAAATTACATCATTAAGTTGGATCCATGTCCAATAAACCTATATCGAAAATTTAAAGTTTTTTTTACCCCAAATGGTAGGAGAATTTCGCAGAACTCTCATAGTTCAAATCGTTTAATTTTGACCCCTTGACAGCCAAATTTCTGTCCGCAAACCGATCACTTTGATTCTCCCAAATCTCAGTGCCCTGTATATCAAATTTCGAATCTGTAGACTGACAATCAACAGAGTTATTGCGAATGAAAATGTACACAGACATACAGAAAGACAGACAGAAAGACACACACACTCACACACACGTACACGTTCACTTTTATAGATATATAGATAGATAGATAGATTAGCATTTACGGCTGGGTTTTCACGGGTGTTTGGAGGGGTAAGTTGAACAAAATAAAAGCGGTCTATTTTTTATAATTTTTCCCCTATTATGACCCCTTAATATTTATTGCTCCGGGCTCAAATCAAGTTACTCAGTTAGATCCATGCCCAAGAAACCTATATCTAAAATTTAAAACGTTTAGACCTTAAATTGTCTGAGGACTTTGGTAGAGTTCTCAAAGGTTAAATCGTTCAATTTTTACCCCTTAATCGCCAAATTACCGGCAGAAACCGATCGCAAATATTGTCTCAAATCTCAGTACCTTTATATTACATTTCGAGTCTGTAAATTTAAAATTGACAGTGGAAAATGTACAAGACACACATACACACAGACACATTCACTATTATATATACACTATCATTTCAGCCCGGCGTTGCCCGGGTATTTGCACGCGTATGTTGAGAAAAAAAACAAAGTGGTAGTCGGAAAGCCGGCCTGAACACGTACCGCAAAGTAAGAAAAGAACTGGAAAGACCTTACGCCAAACCGGAAATGACATTTTTTTTTAAATTATAGCTAAGCAATCGAAAGGAGAGGGTCACGTTCAAATACATCGGAAGAAAAAAGCGACCCCCTTCTGTAGAAAAGTGGCCGGTTTAAGGTGAAGATATTAATGTTTTTAGTCAATTTTTCGATATTTGTCGTATGAAGGTCGAAATTCATCTTGGTAAAATCCGTCGTCTCTGTCGAAACTTTTAGGCAGACATGCAAACATACATACATTTATATATTGGTAACTAAAAAATTTCAACCCAACCCAATGAAAAAGCTTGCCCTATCTCTGAATACCCTTTATGTAAAATTTGAAATCTGTAGACTAGAAATCGTCTGAGTATTTAGGAAGAGACCACAGAGGTCAAATTTTTTAAAACTTTGACCCGTATTATGACACCTTAAAATTTATTGTTTTGGGATCAAATCAAATTAAGTTAGATCCATCTCGAACGAAACTATATCTAAAATTTCAAGTGTTTAAACCCAAAATTGACGGAGGAATTTGGTAGAGTTTTCAAATGTAAAATCGTTACACTTTGACCCCTTAATTGACAAATTTCCGGTCGAAAACGGATCACAAAGATTTTTACCAAATCTCCGTAACCTGAATGTCAAATTTCGAGGCTTTAGAATAAAAATTGACAATGTTATTGCGTAGGGAAATGTATAGAGGCAGACAGACACACAGACATACACACAGACACACCGACATGTTCACTTTTATAGATATATAGATAAACTAGCATGAGTGCCCGACGTTGCCCGGGTGTTTGGAGGTGTATGCTGAAAAAAAATAGCGGTCATTTTTTTAAGATTTGACACTTATTATGACCCCTTAAACTTTATTGTTTTGGGCTCTCATTAAGTTATTAAGTTAGATCCATGTTCAGGGAACCTATATCTAAAATTTCAAGTGTTTAGACCCAAAATTGTCGGAGGAGTTTGGTAGAGTTCTCAAAGGTAAAATCGTTGAACTTTGACCCCTTAACGGGCAAATTTCTGACCGAATCCCGATCACCTCGATTTCCCCAAATCTTAATATATCAAATTTCGAGTCTGTAAACAGAAAATTGTCAGAGCTATTGTGTAGCAAAATGTACACAGACAGACAGACACACAGACACCTCCACTTTTCTAGATAGATAGATCGATAGATAGATCGATCGATCGATAGATAGATAGATAGATAGATAGATTAAACAAAAATATATACGTACTAGCGTTTCAGCCGGCGTTGACCGGGTTTTTGGATGTGTATGTTGGGCAAAAAAAAGAAGATATGTGGTAGTAAGGAGGCAGGCTCGAACCCGTATCGGAAAGGAGGAAAAGAACGGGGTAAAACCTAACGTTTATGCTGTTACGACCACCGCGAAACAGAAAGCGACATTTTTTAAAAATTAACGCTAGACAATCTAAAGGAGAGGATAACTTTAAAAAATATCGGCGAAAAAAGTGGCCCTGCCTGTAAAAAAAGAACCTAGTTGAAGGGGAAGATATTAATGTTTTCAGCCAATTTTTCGATAATATCATATGAAAGGTCGAATTTTAAAACGATTCTGATCTTAGTAAAATCCGTCGCTTCTATTGAAAGTTTAAGGCAGACATGCAAACAAACATACACACATACATTTATATATTGGTAACTAAAAATTTTCGACCCAGACTGATGAAAAAGCTTGCCCTATCTCTGAGTATTCTTTATGTAAAATTTCAAATATTTAGACCAGAAATTGTCTGAGTTATTTGGAAAAGACCGCAGAGATCATTTTTAAAAATTTGACCCCTATTATGACCCCTTAAATTTTTTTCTTTTGGGCTCAAATAAAGTTATTAAGATAGATCCATACCCAAGGAACCTATATCTAAAATTTCAAATGCGTAGAGCCAAAATTGTCGGAGGAGTTTGGTAGAGTTCTCAAAGATCAAATCGTTGAACTTTGACCCTTTAATCGCCAAATGTATGACCAACACCGATCTCATCGATTTTTCAAATCTCAGTGCCATGTATATCAAATTACGAGTCTGTAGACTAAAAATTGAGAGAGTTATTGCGTAGGGAAATGTGCATAGACACACACACATACCCACACAGACACGTTCACTTTTATATATATATATATATATACGTGTGTGTGTGGGGGGGAAATTAATTAAAATGAATGTTTAAAAGCAATATCCAAATTAGCATGATTTTTTTGCTATTGGATGGAATTCCACAAGATGTATATGAGAAAATTGTATTTTCTTTTTAAATAAATAGAAAAGTGGCTTGCATTTTTCTGTTGTTCTTCGCATTCGGGCCGGGATTAAAGTGTAGTATCTGTTCTGCAGATGCTGCAGTTAGGGTAATTTATCCCGTTCAATTGAGGTAAACCCTCTATACTGAAAATGACTATTTTTGGACCAACCAGAGTGGCCCTTTCCCCTTTTTTCGAGGAGCTGGTTTAACCCCACTTGACAAACGACCTCGTGTCACATTTTGCTTTGGTAGTTAAGCAAATAAATACTAATAGAAAAGAGGGTTTTTAATTCGAATATCAATACGCACAAAAGAAAATCGAATTTATAGGAGTATATATATATATTAGTATAATTGTATTTGGTGTGTATTGCTATTCATACACAAATACTTTTTCCTATTTATTTAAAAAGCAAATGCAACTTTATTATATATAGACGGCGGAAAAGATCTAGCTGATTTGTTTATTCTTTAAAACATTCATTTTTATCAATATCCTATTACTTTTCTGGTTGTTTTTTTTCATCTGATGATCATAATTAGTTAACTATTACATACAATTATATTCATGCAGATGTTCTACATGAGTAATACGTAAGTTATATTTGCGTGAAAAGGATATGGTAAACCCAAACCTCTTTGAATATATATTCATGTATACGTAAATATAATTGTTTATGAATGTTTGTCTATCACACTCTTTTGACAGTTTTGGGTCTACAGACATGAAAATTAATATATAGGGTATTCGAACACATGGAAAAGTTTATTTTTCGGTGATAACCAGAATAACTCGGTAAAAATATGTTAGAATTAAAGAAATGGAATTTGCACTTTGAAGGAAGAACGACGGCATTACGAATAATCATGCGAAACGTAATAGATATTGGTTCATGTTATAATTGTAAGCCTTGGTGAAAGCATGTCTTTATAGTTTAGACATTATCGTACAAGGAAAAAGTACAGCTTTAGCTATACGTTTTTTTTTTATTCTCGGTGGTGGCACACGGGCCATTTCTTTTTTAACTTTTAAAATAATAACTACATATTGTGTCCTACTAATATATATATATTAGTAGGACTGCACTGAAGATTCCCGAAAGGATGAAACACTAGTGTCTGTAGGTATTTAATTATTATAGTAAAAAAATAATTATAAATATATATATATATATATATATATATATATATATTTATAATCGAGATAAGACACTGATTAGAAATCAAATGAAATATCCTGATAGATATTACTTGAAGTAATACTTTCAAGGCGATCCTAGCCAAAAAGGAGAAGCTCAATATGTAAGCATAGATCAATATATAAGTTTAGTGGTTATATTAAAATTCGGAAAAAAAAACCTATGGACCCATATATTCGAATTAAGAATTTATTATTTGCAAAAGTAATATATAGAAGGGGGTGTTTTTTTTTCAGAATTTAAATATAACCACTAAACTTATATACACACACACACACACACATATATATATATGTGTGTGTGCATGTGTGTATGTGTGTGTGTTTTTTTAAAGGCATCTACACACCACTTCATAATAAAAATAAACCTGTGTTTATTCATTTGTATCGATTTTCTGTGTAGATTAAAAAAGCATGTTTTTTCAGCCGTACTGTTGTTTTATAAGAACATTTGTTTTGTACGAAATTTACTCAGATCCTTACACGTTTTACTTCCTTCAAAAGCTTAGTCTATATTGCTATGCAATTCTTTCATAAAGTACAGATATTATATACTAAATTTCATAGAGATTTTTTAGGCAATGTTATAAAATCCAATGTTACTTTTATTAAATCTATTACTATATAAGTTTTCTATGAACCGTAATTACTTTATAAATTATTAATTAAAATATATTTTGATATTTTTATATTATGTTTTTTTTTTAATTTGTGATATTATGTTTCTGAATTTCTAATACGTTTCTGAGTTTTCGATATTATATTTCTGAATTGTTTATATTATATTTCTGTAATTTGGATATTATTTTTCTGAAATTTTGATATTATATTTCTGAATATTTTATATTATGTTTATGAATTTTTTATATTATATTTCTTACATTTTTATATTATGTTTCTGACATTTTTATATTATGATTTTGAATTTTAGATATTATGTTTCTGAATTTTATATGATATATATCTGACATTTTTATATAATATTTCTGAAATTCTTATATTATATTTCTGAACTTTTAATATTATGTTTCTGAATTTTTGATATTATGTTTCAGAGATTTTGAGATGAGGATGAGACTTGATTTTGTAATTATTTATCGCTCATTCTTTAAAAGGAATATGAAAATATGTTGACATTTATGTACTCGCAAACATAGGATTACTAGATATAATAACATATCTCACTTATTAATTTTTTAAATAGAAAATATTTTTTAATACAACTGACAGAGCGAAAAATACACCTGATAGATATATTTTATTAAAAAAATATTTATTTTATAATAAAGAAAAAAACCCATAGATATTGATTCACATAATGGCTTTTTGATGTACGATATTTTATTGCCAATAACATAGTAAATAAACTCAAATGAAAATTGACCAGTTTAACGCAAACGGATAATTGTAAACTTTATCCCAAAATGTGAAAATACAATTGCGTTCCCTCATGTCTTCACATATATCTTAGGAGTAAATATGGGGATTTATATTTTTTCTAATAGTCGAAGGCATAACAGTGGACGGACACATAAGCGTAACAGGGCAATTAGTTGATTAGCTAAATTACTACGCACGTCCATCCTCTAATCACAAACAAACGTATATTTATATTCGGCTTAATTAAATGTTGTGAAGCCATGCCCCTCGGGTGATAGAGCAGGAAAAAGAAGTTTTAATTAGTCTGTCGTAATTATCTTTGCAGAGACAAAACATTGAGAGGAGATGTTTAAAAGACAATAGGTAAATTATGTCGGGAAAGATAGAAGGAAAAAGAAACAAACAATGTTATTCTCTCACGTACTTAATATATAAATATGCTTATGTTTTGTCGTCCGCCTAGTTTCATTTCTGAAAACATTCGATAAATTCTTCATACATTTATATAAAAATAATACTGTATCCTCTGAAAATTATATATATATATATATATATATATATATATATATACATATATATACTATATATATATATATATATATATATATATATATATATAACATAGGCATCTCCATTATCAAGGCAAACTTGTCACTCGAGGATAAGGGTTCAAGAGTGTACAGTAGAATTAGACAGTATAGTAATCGTTAGTAACGGAAATTCGTTTAATTTGTTAACTTTTATGGAACGGCTCATCAATAATTTGTTTACGTTAGACTTGAAGACAACCCAATTTTAGTCAGCTAGAAAGCGGGAAATAAAAGACAATTCCAAAGGCGTGCAATTATTACAAAGAAGCTTTGTTCATAGAATCTACGTTTTGTTTTAGGCACATATGAAGAGTGGGGGAAATTATTGATAGTGTTTTCTGCTAGACGAGGGGGACCATAAATTGACGCTCAGTCAAGTACTTGACATGAAAATAATGATAAAGCAGAGACAAACTCGCAACATCTCTTCTGTGAGAAATAGGCTGCAGGGAAGAGAAAAGGGCATCCCCTACGAGGCTATAAAGTCTACTTTGAACTCGATTAACCAGGATATGCACTTTCTAGCATCTCCTGCCCAGATGTTGCCTAGTTGGACGTAACTGGCTCTTAAAGAGATAGAGAATTGCATCAGTAGTAAGATATCTACTGGATAGATAGAAAGGTCGCTCAATTTTTTCCAGCGGCCTTGGAAACGGATTTAATATATGTGTTCCATTTGAGATCAGGAGTAAAGGTCAAGCCCAGAAGTTTGTCAAAACATGAGGTCTCCACAAGACGAGAGCCATTCATTTAAAATGAGTCCAGATGGGGATCATAGCGTTGACGTAAGAAGCTTGGTTTTAGATGCATTACAAGTAACAAGCCGCCTCTTTCCCCATTGTACCACTTGCTTGAGATCAAGTAGAGAAAATCGGAGAGAACTTGGTCGCTAGTGGTCTTAGACGTGCTACTATAGATAGTAGTGTCATCAGCATATATCTATCTATCTATCTATCTACACACATATATTTATATATATGTATATATATATATATATATATATATATATAGCGTAATCGCCATATATGTTTTATAAATTACTATATATATATATATATATATATATATATATATATATATATATATATATATATATACTACGTTGCCCGAGATAGAATAGTTATCAACGACTGTTTCACACTCCTATATTATATTGGTCATTTAAATTACAAAAATCGATCATTTTTCATGCAAATCGATTGCTTACTTGCTCTAATTGGGGATCCATCAAGATGTACTCACAATGTAATTCACATTGATTTTGTTCACAATTTATTGTGAATTATATCCCTAGAACGAACCCCTGTCATATAAAAAAATAACTAATATTGATTTTATGTGTCGGCTCTTTAGACTTGTATGGTTATAAAAAATTATGAATGCCCTTGTGATGTTAGGCTCTGTATTGTGTTAATTTTGGTTGAAATCGGCTACTTCTACTTTCATGGAATTTTTCTGATTATTGATTATCGATACTCATCGGAGAAATTTCGATAATAAACCTTTTTATAAACACTGCCAGGCACACATTCCTTCGTGTGAATGTAGACGAAAATCGGCCAACAGCAGTTTTTGAGTGTATAGGAAACGAAGTCACACAAACAGAAAAAAAAACACTAAGAACATATTTTTTACACATACACACACGGACACACACGCGCACACACATAGGTATGTATATTTATATATATGTATATATATATATATATATGCATATATATATGTATACAGAGAGAGAGAGAGATAGAGAGAGAGAGAGAGAGAGAGAGAGAGAGAGAGAGAGAGAGAGAGAGGTGTAAGTGAGTGTTTGTGTGTATAGTAGTCGTGGTGAAGAAACGGAGCATTCAGTTTTTTCTTAATATTTTTCATTTTCTCATTTATTTTGTGTTTTCAATATGAACATCTTAATAAAAATATAATTTTTTGCCTGAAGAGGTTTTGTCATAACGAAAGTGTAGAGCAAAAGATTGACCGTGTAACAATGTCTCTACATGTCTGTATCACAAACTATTAATATATATACACACATACATGCACACACACACACACACACATATATATATATATATATATATATATATATATATATATATATATATATATATATATATATGCAAAAAGAGAGCACGAGATATTGATACATAAATACATACGATATTCCAATTTTTCATGTCCGATCGTTACGGAACCAATATCTTCTTATTTATTCGATATTTACAAATAAAAATAAAACTACTGAGCAATAATTACAATGTTTCCGGCTTTCATCTCTTCATCAGCATAAAAGGTATATATGTATGCATGTATATGATATTGGCTGTGTGTGCACAGAACAGTTTCTACAAAACGCCTTTGCCAATATTAATTTGCAGATTTGAAAATTGTGTGGAACATTCAATTTTGTGGAACAAATTCGATTCGGATTTTTGCTGGTATAATTAGCTGTTCAGGTGTTAAACAAATTAAAACCGAACTTGGCAACCATAAGCTGATAGAAAATTATTCCTCTGAGCATGCACAAGTATATTGTTTCACTTTAAAGTCGTTTATTTTTTAAAGATTAGATATCAATCGATCGTTTGCTTACATAGTAAGGAATCGTTAAGGCGCTAAATCTTGTTTTCGATTCTAGCCGACAGCATCTTATTAATATATTCTACCTTTTGAAATAACCACTATATATATTGGGTAAAATATGATAATGAAAAGGGAATTGGCTCTATAATAATACGAAAGCTTCATGTATATATTTCAGTGTCCCTACTATTAAAGTATCATGAGGTGGCTTGCTCGGCAACCGACAAGACAAATCTGCTTGCCAGTCGGTTTTCCTCAAACTTCACACTGGACCCGACATACACACACTCCTTCCCCGACTTACCTTTGCGGGCCGACGCCACACTAGAAAATCACCCCTTCTCAGGTGCATGGTATCATAAAAATAACGAGACACCTCAAAAGCATGTGGACCAGATCTCATCCCGGCTGTGCTGATAAAAAAATGCTCTGCAGAGATTGCTCCAGTTCTCTCCAAACTTTACAATAAATGTCTTAAAGAGTCTTGCTTGTACGACTGCTGGAAAACCGCTTCTATGGTACCAGTGTTCAAGAATTCTGGTGAAAGAACTTACCCCCTAAATTATCGCCCCATTAGCCTCCTCCCACTTTTTGCCAAAATATTTGAGTCCTTATTTAATCAAGCCCTAGTCCAACACCTAACAGCTGCTAAACTCCTGACCTACAAACAATATGGATTCAGGCAATCCCGTTCTCTGAACATATATACCGTTCACTGGACAAAACAGAGGAAGGTAGACCGGTAGCCCTTGATATATCTAAGGCTTTTGATAGGGTATAGCATGAGGGTCTTCTAAGGAAAATTAGATCATGTGGTATCACTGGAAGAATACACAATGCAATTAAATCCTTCTTAAGTAAGAGAAAAATCCAGGTTGTCCTCGACGGTCGTATATCTAAAAAGATGATATAAATGCGGGATTACCTTTATTATTCCTGATATTCATAAATTACCTCCCTGATAAAATTGTGTCGGAGATGGGTATATTTGCCGATGACACCACCCTCTATAACAGGCATGGGGGGAAAACAAATGAACACATATCTAAGGAAATGACAGAAACACTAGAGGATGAGCTCCAATCTGTAGTGGAATGCGGACAAAAAATGGATGTTCACATTCAATGCTGCCAAGACTAAGCTTGTTTCATTCCATAACTACAAGAACCTTTTCTACCACCTGCAGCAATGGCTAAGGATACACTATCTGAACGGACTTCCTTTAAACTATTCGGCCTAACGTTTACAGGAAACATGAACTGGAATATATGCATTCAGCGCATTGCCAAGGTTGCTGCAAAGAATGTGGGCTCTCTCTACCATGCTAGAAAATGTCTTAAGCCTGAATTATCCTGCACCTCTATAAAGTCACCATTTGCCCATATATGGAGTATTGCTGTCAAATTGGGGCCGGTGCATCTGCTACTTGTCTCTCACTCCTGGACAGGGTTTAAAAGAGAGTTGACAACCTGATAGGTCCTGAACTGTCATCTAAGCTTCAGCCTCTGTCACATCGCCGAAATGTTGTATCCCTCTGCCTGTTGTACAAATACTTTAATGGTGGCGGCTATGACGATCTGCGAGCACTTGTACCTCCTCGACGTGACTACCCTCGACAAACCCGACAAGCAACTAAGACCCACCCCATTACAGTAGAGATCCCTAGGTGAAGGAAAACCTTGTTACTCCAATAGTTTCTTCCCGAGAACTACAATCCTTTGGAACTCCCTTCCGAGATACTGCTTTCCCAACTGTACTGATATGCAGAAGTGCAAGTGTACTGTGAACAACAGCTTTCTACTCATCTTCCTTCATAACGCCCCCGCAAATTGTCCCGTGATAGTAGCCTCCTATTTCAAAGTGGCACTTGCCTTGTTTGGGGTGAAGATTGAATATATATATATATATATATATATATATATATATATATATATATATATATATGTATGTATGTATGCATATATATATATATATATATATATATATATATATATATATATATATATATATATATATATATATATATATATAAACAGAGTGACGCAAAAAACGAGCCCCAACTCTAATTAGGCCTCGTTTCTTAGTGTTTTGTCCGAATGAAATGAAACGTTGGACATAACTAGTTTATTATATTCAAAACATCACATCAAAACACGAGGGTCTTTGGCCTTTTTTCTCCGTGGACTGTAAAATGCCCAGAAAAATAATTAAATTACCTCTGTTTTTTTTTGTTTTTTTTTTGGTCACCCTGTATAAATATATATATATATATATATATATATATATATATATATATATATATATATATATATATATATATATATATATATATTCATGTGTGCGCGCGCGCGTGTGTGTGTATTTAAAAAGTACGTTTATCTTAAGAAGCACATTATATTAAATAAAATATACTAAAAAACTACTATGTATAAAGTAAATTTACAAGCAGCAATAACATACTGAAATAGTTAATGTTATTAAAATAAATAAGCTATTAAATGCGCATAGACGTTATTTAAACTTATATAAATCATCCAAAACAAATTCGTTTAATCTATTCCTGACGACAAATATGGCGATTACATCAACTAGTTTCTGCCATAAGTATAGACCGTTATACAGAAGGTGGAAATTGTCAATTACAGAAATAATAAACAAATTAGTATTTTTTTTTTATTATATATATATATACTAGCATTTCAGCCCGGCGTTGCCCGGGTATTTGGAGGTGTATGTTGAGCAAAAAAAAAAAACGGTCAATTATTTTAAAATTTGACCCTATTAAGACACCCTTAAAATTTATTTTTGGGGGTCAAATCAAGTTATTAAGTTAGATCCATGTCAAAGGAACCTATATCTAAAATTTCAAGTGTTTAGACCAAAAATTGTCGGAGGAGTTTGGTAGAGTTCTCAAAAGTAAAATCGTTGAACTTTAACCCCTTAATCGCCAAATTTTTGGCTGAAATCCGGTCACATCGATTTTCCTAAATCTCATTACCCTGTATCTCAAATTTCCAGTCTGTAGACTTAAAATTGACAGAGTTATTGCGTATGGAAATATACACAGACAGACAGACAGACACTTTCACTTTCATATATATATATATATATATATATATATATATATACTAGCAGGGGTGCCCAGCGTTGCTCGGGTGTTTGGAGGTGTATGCTGTGCAAAAAAAGTAAAAAACAAAAAAATTGTTAATTCTTTAAAATTTTGACCCCTATTATGACCCCTTAAAATTTATAGTTTCGGGATCAAATCACTTTATTAAGTTAGATCCAGGTTCAAGGAACCTATATCTAAAATTTCAAGTGTCTAGACCCAAAATTGTCGGAGGAGTTTGGTAGAGTTTTTAAAGGTCGAATCGTTGAAATTTGACCCCTTAACAGCCAAATTTCTCGCTGACACCCGTCACATCGATTTTCCCACATCTCAGTACCCGCTATTTCAAATTTAGAGTCTATAGACTAAAAATTGACAGAGTTATTGCGTAGGGAAATGTACACAGACAGACATACACACATGCACACAGACAGACAGACAGACAGACACGTTCACTTTTATATATACATAAATATATATATATATATATATATATATATATATATATATATATTTGTCATTTTGGAATTCATTATATATATATATATATATATATATTTGTCATTTTGGAATTCATTATATATATATATATATATATATATATATAAATATATATATATATATATATATATATATATATATATATATATATATATATATATATATATCGGGGGAGAAAGACAAGAAAAGATTGCGCGCGAAAGTAGGACTGATACATATCTGCAATTCTTTTACAGACACATAAAAAATATGTGGTAATCCATTATACTTTAAAACAAAACAAAATCAAAACTGGCGTGTACGTAAAACATTCGATTGTTATGTAAATATTTAGATTTTCATTCAAATCATCCATTCAGAAAATGAACGGAATTGAATTGTGACGTGTTTCTGTAGAAAAATTACGACGAGAATGTAAAAAAGCTGAAAACAATACAATCGAAAAATTAAAAAAAAAAAAAAAAAAAAAAAACAGAGAAAAAATTGTACACATTTTGAAAATCAATGCTTGTTTGTACAACTGATATTCTGATTGTATTTTCAGAAAAAAAGATATATTTATTTAAGCATAGAGAAGAAACATTGTTCCTATTTAAATTTTCTTTTTCTCGAAAATGTATATCTATAAGGACTGTTGCAGAAATAATACTTCCCATATTTTATTCCATCAACATGTTTATGATAAGTATCTCATGCATTTAAGATCTGAATATTTCATCTATCTGTTGCAGATATTTATGGTGGAAGCCTCAGGGAAATAAAACATTGAAATGGATGTTTGTCAGAAGCTGAGATACGGCATTGCACACTTTAAAACGTGCAGTGAAAATGTTAGTGATTTTGTTAAAAAATAAATCCTACATCACAAAATTGTTCGTTTTATTAATTTTACACCGATCTCCCTTGCTTAGGTAGTAACGAATCTTGCTCGAACGCTAAATCTTACGTTTTTTTTTTCTAGCTGACAGCAACTTAGTCATATATTCTACCTTTTGCAATCACCACTATGGATATTGGGTAAAATATAATAATAGAAAAGAGAATTGGCGCTCTAATAAATACAACATCTTCATGAATATATTTAAGTGTACTTTACAAATGTGCAGCGCTGGACAATTATACTATGCATAAATACATACATACATATATATATATATATATATATATATATATATATAAAATATATTTTAGTCATCGACATACAGACCTGTTTCGTTGTTTCACAACTCATCAGTGCCGCTAGACTAACACCTCTCCCAAGCCGAGGATCAAACCTAGAACCGTCGTGATGACAGTCGGCAGTCCTACCCCCAGACTACGGAATCGGTGGCCGAAATTACACTGTCCGAATGCGTATTTAAATAAACATCCGTCCGCTACTCGTAGAGGGCTCAAACGTTTTGTTTGTAAACAAATTGCGAGCTTATATATATATAAATAAATATGTATATATATATTGTGTACAGAAAGTTGTTAGTTGAGACAGATCATTGGAACCGTCGGTTTCAAGCCCGGTAATAAGGTCCGTTTAAGGTATCCTTATCAAGCTCTCTTCCGCCAATATTCGTCTGACGAATATTGGCGGAAGAGAGCTTGATAAGGATACCTTAAACGGACCTTATTACCGGGCTTGAAACCGACGGTTCCAATGATCTGTCTCAACTAACAACTTTCTGTACACAAAATATAAATACGCTCTTACAATTTGGATTTTCCTTTTAATTGAGCACTCTGCTGGAATTCTTTTTCCAAAAAAAAAACTAATCATATATGTATATATATATATATATATATATATATGTTTGTGTATATGTGTGTTTTTATTTGTGTATGTGTGTGTGAGTGAATGTGTGTCTGTGTAAGAGTGTGTGTGTGTGCGTGTGTGTGTAATTAGGTAGCACTTTTCTCCTAAACACATTATGTAAAATAAAATCATTTATAGATGTGTTTTAGTAAAACATATCATTGGGAATGATGATTGTATAACAAAGCGCGCTCCAGACACGCATGCACAGACAGCGTATATCGATGGCCAAAGTTCAACTTGAATTGCGGTGAAGTTGTAAACTAAATAAAATATGTAGCACAAAATATCGCCTGCTTTAATGACAACACTCTCGTCTTCGTAGCTCTTCAACTTTTCGAGTTCAGACATAGGAGTCGTTACTATTGATAACACCCCCGTATTTACAGACAAAGAATAAACAAAATAATTTATTTAAGCATTTGAGAATATCGAAACGTGCGTAAAATGTAAACACGCTAATGGCTTATGTCCAATTTTTGAACAGAGGAGAAACCATATATGCTGCCTTTTGAGGACTATGCGGGCCAAAATTAAAAAAAAAAAACATTAAATTGGCTTAGAAACATGTGTTGAATAACTGTTTAAAAAAATGTAAATAACAGGACTAGGAAACAGGATTAACAGACTATTTCCAAATCGGAATCAGTGCCGATTTTTCTGAAAAAAAAAGTAGCATTTGAAAATCTTTTCAATTCTATCATTATTTTATTTTTTATTATTTTTTACATTGTTTGAAATGAGGCATTATATTTTGGGTATTCATTTTTTTAGGACTGTTATACTTATCTTCATAGTTGTTATGGTTTCATAACTTTTCGACACAACTTATTCATTGACTGTCCTCAGGTAGTTAGCCGGGACGGGATAAGAATGCTGAGTCTTTTAACATAGTTGTTGTTGTCTCATCACGTTTTCGGCTAACTACTCCTCTGGCCTGTTTTTGGTAGGGTTGAAACCGCTATTTTCAGACAATGCTCATATGGAAACGTAGAGACTCAACACTGCGTCACGATGAAGGTCGAATTTTTTTGGTCTTTTAACTCTAATTTTATGTTTTTATTTTGACCCTCCATTGTCAGAACCGTACTGAATAGTATTATATGTTATTTTATGTTTAGTTTTTTTAATCCGTTGAAAAGATGCTTTATGATAACTGTATGTGTATGCTTTGTGTTCGTGAATTGTTGTTCTCATCGTCAAAGGTGTGTATTACGAGGACGAAGCCAACAGTATTACATTTTCAAGGATTAAATAAGTCCATTTCTGGCATAATTATCTAGGAGTAGGTGGCGATTGTAATTTCTGTGCTATTTCAGTAGTCCATCCATTCTATTAAGTAAATCTACATATTTTTCAATAAAGAAAAATGTCTCGGATACTATGCGCATGCGCAAAGGACAAGTGAAAAAGAGGGCCACCAGCATAGATTCAAGATAAAGAAGAAAACACGGCATATCTATACAAGAGGGAATGTTTTATTTTGTTTTGCTGATTAGTTTTATTTTTCTAAACACCATACTTTTATTTTACTTCTACATTAACAGAAAATTTACTACACTATAATCACAATTTTCATTTTTATATTTTCTACATTTGGCATAAAAGCTCTTCGGACCGGATAAATAAAACTGGTGTGCTGGATTAGATATATATTAGATATGTATATAGATAGCGGATTTAGAGAATCGCCTTCTTTTCTACAGATAAAAAGATAAATTAAATCTTTGTAATCTTTCCAAAGATTTGAATGTAAAGCAGCAATGAAGTAACGCTTGTTTAAAAAATTGTCTTGATACTAAATTTTCTAGTATCTTATTTTTGTTTTAGTTTTTAATTGCTCTGCAATTACATATTAGTAACTAACAGGTGCTTTATGCATATTACGGTTTGACAACAAAGCTATTCTTCCCCTGTTTCCTTCTGTCTCTTATATATAACTGCTACATGGTAAAAGGGCTGTTCCCTTTTTCATGTACGTAAAAAAGGGGGAATTAGTTAAATGTAAATATTAAATAGGATAGTCAAGGATTCGAACTTGCGAAGCTAGATTTGGAATTGAAAATTCCAATCATGTTAAAATAAATAAAGAATGTTATTGAAATAAGGAAATGCAATTGTTTGGCTTACGTATCTGTATATGGAAAAGGAATGTAATAATGAAATTTGTTTCTGTGAAAATTTAAAAAAAGGAATTTAATCGTTAATTGAAATTGTAAACATGTTGTTTGAAAAATAGGTTATTGAACTCAGAGTAATGTCATGTTTGGTAACGTGACGCATGCCAGCCAACGTGCTTTATGAGCACGAGCACATGTTTAATCATGCGTTGACGTGACGAGTTCTCAATATAGGAAAGAGTTCGAAGTTAGATAGAGGGGGTAGATCAGTCAAGTCACAGGGGCAGAGAGGTTCAGACCGATTCTCGGCACCCTCTGGAAGCGAGGGGGGTAGATATAACGATGTAACAACTTTGAGTCCCTAAAATACAAAATCATGTCCGACCGCTCGAAGAAGAAATAACCGTATCATCATGTGGATTTGTATCTGCGTCTTCTGTGTTCATCATTACAACGAGAAAGGTAACGTGTGTATATTAAATGTGCAACTGTCAACGTAAATGTCAAACCCTCGGTCTGTCTCTATATATATTAAATCTCCTCACATTGTGTAGTAACATGTACATTGTCTATTATATATTGTCAAAAATGTCTCTCTCTTTATGTATACCTGTTTATTTCTCGAATATGCTATCTCTTACAACATGGACCTCTTAAGGCATATGAACACTCAACACATGAACACTCTTAGGACTCTAATCTCTCTCACTAAGACTCTCCTAAAACGAACAAGAATAACAGCAATACAGAATATACGTTCTTAAAATAACACCCCTATGCAACATAACTTGCCTGCGTGCCCGGTGTTGCCCGGGTGTTTTGAGGTGTGTGTTGAACAAAAATAAAATCAAAAAGTGGTAGAAAGGTAGGCTTGAACCTGTACCGCGAAGGCGGGAAAGAAGGTGAAAAAACAAAACGTGACGCGTTTGCTGGTGCGCCCATCTCCAATCTGGAAGCTAGTGAATCGCAAAGAAGGGGATGACTTTCACAAACATCGGCAAAAAATTGACCCTTCGCTGCAGAAAAGTGCCCAGTTGAGGGTGAATGAATTACTGTTTTAGCCTATTTTTTTTTCGATATTTGTAGTTCTAATGGCCGAGTTTAAACACGATACCAATCTTGTGAAATCTGTTGACTCTGTCAAAAGTTTAGGCATACATATATGATGATCGCAACGTCTTGTCAAACGAGTGACGTCCCTCAGACATTTAAAATCCATGAGCCCAACTGCCTGAGGGAGTATCTATACAAATATGATGTTACAGAGTCTTAGCTTTGTACGACAGCTAAGTCTCTCTCTCTCTCGGTTCAAAATGTTGAGATCCAGCAACAAGCAAGAGCAAGATAGCCAGCAACAAATTAAACTGCAGACCAGCTTATTGCGGGTACTGGTTTCCCGCTTTATGGTTTTTTAAATCAGAGATTTGCTTCTCCTAGAAAGGTTGCCTTCACCACGGCTTACGGGAGCCCTCTCCACCTCAATACACATATACATACACACACACACACACAAATATACATGGTGCTAGTTGGCCGTTGACCCAGAAAAATAGTTAATTCGCCCGTTGGAAAGTCTTGTTTTTAATCCTCGAGGGAGACTAGCCGCCCTCCTCACCAAACAAATCTGGTGGGGGAACCAGTTTAGTCGCCGGTGATCCGACCATGAGGCAGGTAGTACTGGGTTACATGGTACCAGTAGCATATGACATGACCTGCCAAACATACATACATACATAGATTAAAACAGACAACAGAGATTTATATTATAGACTAGCCTGGGTGCCCGATGTTGCCCGGGTGTTTGTAGTTGTGTGTTGAGCAAAAAAAAGTTGAAATCGGAAGGCAGTGACGCGAAGGCGGAGAAGAAAGTGGACGTGTGTGTAAAAGTTGTAAGTTGAGCAAATTAAGATAAAGGTAAATTGAGAGCGCAAAAGACAAAAAAAAGTGGTAGTAAGCAGGCAGGCTCGAACCCGTATCACGGAGGATGAAAAGAAGTAAAGGGATGCCTTAGCCATGCGCCTATCGCCAACCCGGACTTGACGGAGGTTAAAATTAAGGCTACACAACTATGTGGGTCGAATAACATAAATATTGGAGGGAAGAGTCCAACAACACGTACCTAGCAAAATCGGAAATGGTACATATCAAACAATAGACGTGATGGCTAATACATACGGGTGTTCAATTACTGGCCACCTTATAAAAAACCGTCTTGTGCAACTTTAGCACGAATTCTTTTACAATTTGTAGTCGTGCTCACTCATTTCATTTAAAGATCTTGGAAACTGTTCACGTTCGGTTGAGAAGGCGTTCGCTCTGTAAGCAGAAGGAATGACTCTTAGGTTTGAGCGTTATAAGTCTCTACGATCTTCGAGTAATATAACGTGGCTCTATTTCAATCGCTTTCCCTCATTTTTTCCCATACATAACGTAACGCAACGTTATTTTTATCTGTGCATAATTTCGCTTCCCATTCGTGTTTTCTTTTTCTCTCAAGTATCTCGATACAGCTCTGATAAAGCGAGGGCGAAACCGGTCAGCTGAAATCCCCATTTTTCCTCTTTTTATTCTCTTCACCCCGTTAAATTTATTTTAAACGTTTAATCATGAACTTTCATACTTCTTTCATGATTGCATTATACCTTTTGTACCCCTAAAAAAATCATGACATGTTATATATATATATATATATATATATATATATATATATATAAATATATATATATATATATATATATAATGGTGTTTGGCGTAGAAAGAATATTTGATCAAAGAATTATGTATTGAACCACACATAAAGAAATATACAAGCGTAAACAGATTTCATTATGCTTATTCATTAATAAAAGCCTCTAAAACAGTCCAACCGCCATGAAAGAATCTGTTATAGGAGAATCGGATATAGAATAATAATATTCTTCATCTCCCGTGAAATCCAATAAACAGCTACTATTGATGGTCAATGAATTAAGTTTAGCAAGCCTTGACAACTGCCCTAAAGTGGCAAGTAAGTTAACCACTGTTGGAATAAGGGAAGCTAATCAATGTCTTCTCTGTCGGGTTAGAATGAGACGCGTTGATTATGCGCCCGTGTCTTGTGGCGTTTTTTCTGAGCATGCGCAGATCGTCTGCTCATTCATTAGGTGTCTTTCCACTCGTTCTATTGTTCTTAACAACATAGATGTTTTCCAGGCACAGAATTTTATTAAAGTAAGACTATTATATGTATATATATATATATATATATATTATTGCATCTATGCACGTATGATATTATAAGGAACTACAATGCTTTTTGTTTTGATTTACAGTATTTACTTCCAGAGTACTCAGTAGGTGCGAATGCCTAGTTAGTAAGTTATGACGATTTCATTGTAATTCAGCAAAAATAATGTATTAGGTTTCATACTTGTAAAGCATTATCCAAGGCTGAGTTTTTTTAATATTAAATAAATAATCATAATAAGCTAAAACACACACACACATGCACACACACACACATATGTATATATGCCTATATGTCTGTATATATAT
Source organism: Euprymna scolopes (assembly GCF_053919585.1). Taxonomy (NCBI): domain Eukaryota; kingdom Metazoa; phylum Mollusca; class Cephalopoda; order Sepiida; family Sepiolidae; genus Euprymna; species Euprymna scolopes. The sequence goes on from NC_136515.1 coordinate 62,055,359, forward strand.
ATATATATATATATATATATATATATATATATCCATATTGAGCCACATATATGTATAGAGCACTATTGAAGAAATACTGAAAATTTACGCATAAAATTATGTTTTATATTATTTTATGTCATGTAATGAAGTAGTTGCATATATATATATATATATATATATATATATATATATGTATATATATATATATGTATACACACACACACATATATATATATATATATATATATATATATATATATATATATATATATATACATATACATCTCAATTGCGTAGTAGGCTATGTGCCATTTGCCCTTAACGTCGCACATTAAGATAATCCAGAGCCTATATTTGACAATTTTACAGTCATATAACGTTACAAGAGTTCTCCTAGACTTTGTCTTGGAATTACACTATATTTGTTATTTCTCCCCCAAAACATATATCCCTGATGTAACGGGAACGAAAACTTGTGCCGTTGTTACAAATCATCTTTAATAACGGAAACGGAGACTTGATTTCAAATATTTCATATATGTTATATTTTCCCTCTTTGGTTTTCACACATAAAGTAAATTTATTCGTGTTTAATCGTTTATTTCATGCTGAAGATATACATAATCTTACTTATTTTTGTTAAAAAGGACAGATATAATGTATCAGAAATATGAGGAATCAAGTCCCCTCTTGCTAATAATTACGATTATTTGAAACAATAGCAGCAAGTGTTATTCTTTCCTCCATCTGCCAGATGTTTTGAGTGTGGGAATCTAATATATAAAAGTCCATATGGCCGACTGTTAGCCTGTCTGTCTGTCTGCCTGCCTTTCTGTTTCTCTCAATTTTCCATATTTTCAAATTATTTCATCATGAAGGAAAAAGAAGAAGAGCCGCACTAGGAATCTCAGATAATTGAAGTTTTTATGGACTGTCTTTTAAGTGGCCTGTAGCCGGTTAAAATAAATTTCAAAATTGAAACAAAAGCTGTTATACATTTTGTATATTCACATTAGTTTATTTTCCTTCTTTCATTTTACATCAGTTTATAGCAATGTCATAGGTGTACGGTTGTGGCGTCTCCAGCTCTGAATGCGGCAGTGTTGCTTTCGGTTTCGATTCTAGCTGGTGGTATAAAATATTTTGTTTTTGTTTTATTTTTACTTTTGAAATCACGATTCTATAATAACATAAACGAAATCTGGGTAAATAAAAATATTATATTTAAGCGGTATTTGCCACCGGGAATATTCAGTGCAGGGTGTCACGATTAACACCAGTCGAACGATTCAAACTCGGTAACACGAGACATCGCTGGCTCGATTAGTAAAGACCGTATCCTTTCGGCTACCATTAACCGCGTGAAGTAATGTTGAATTTAAACATTTTAATATTAAATGTTCCTTACATCAGCCTAACAGTGATCTAATCATTATACGATTATCTATGCATAAAAGCTCAATTGACCGACATTAATTCAACTGAAAGTGCTCAACGATAAGAAACGAATTTCTTAAGGGGGCTGTCATAATTATTTTTTTACTACATTAATTTAATACCTACAGACACTAGTGTTTTATCCTTTCGGAAATCGTCAGTGCAGGGTGTCACGATTAACACCAGTCGAACGATTCAACTCGGGAACACGAGACAATTTCTTAAACGGGATGCCATATATATATATATATATATATATATATATATATATATATATATATATATATATATATATATATATATATATATATATATATATCGATATTCGTAGCCACATTCAATGCTGACATGGTCATATCTTTGGTCTTCTGAGGTAAAACTACATAATAATTTGCAGGCATTTTAGAGATTAAAACACTATCCTCTGCTTAAAAATTTCCGACCATTGGTGAAAAAAAAAGAACCTATATTTTCAAACCATTAAAATATTCCTGAATTTGCTAACATTTGTATATATCCTGTGTCCTGGTAAGCTAGCTTCAGTCTTGTAGCTTAAACATTGATGTTGCTTAGGTATTTTTTGCTTCGTTGATCAACATTTGACATTGCCAAATCATTTATATATATATATGTATATATATATATATATATATATATATATATATATATATATTATGCAATGACAATAAAAAAAACAAAATTCGTAAAATGCCGATAAAAAAGCAGATATTAGCATATCTTAAACGACAAAAAATGCCCATAAAAAGGTGTTGATGACTTTGTTATCATGTAAGTACGAATGCGCAATAATCTCAAACGCGATGGATAATTTAAACGCTGACATATTATCATATTAAAGCATAAATTACGACGGTATATATATATATATATATATATATATATATATATATATACATATATATATATATATATATTTATATATATATATACATATATATATATATGTATCGGGAAAGCAAGAGAAATTAAAGTTGGTTGATCGATAGCTAGCTAGCTAGCTAGATAGATAGATAGCTTGATAAATTACTATTTGAACATACGAATAAAAACATTTTGCTGAAGACGGCGTTGATCCGTTTGATCTCGTTATTTGTAATTATTTTTTTTCGTTTATTTTTTAGTTTTGTGTTTGCTATTAATCCGTTGTCCTTTGCATTATAACTTTATATACAATTATATATATATATATATATATATATATATATATATATATATATATATATATATATATATAATTATACAGACATAATTAAATTTATTTTTAGTAATTATATTTAATTGCTGCTCTGGACCGTGATGAGCTTTTTCTATAAAGGTACACTCGTTTGGTGAAGTTATTTTCGCTGCTAGCCGTATTTACTATACATATATCTTTGGGTTTGCATGTACATCTATCTATATATCTATATATATATTTATATATATATATATATATATATATATATATATATATATATTTATTTATTTATATATATATTATTATTATTATTTGGGGCTAAACTGTTATATATTATCGTTACAAATAGCCGTCTGTTTCAGTCAAAGAGACTTCCTCAGGCTACTAAGAACTTCTCGACGCCAAAAAGGTTAATGGGAAAGATTGGAAAGAAATTTAAGAGGGCAAATGGAGCTCTTCAACAAATGTACAAATTATCATTTTATACTTTTTCAATGTCTTTCTAATCTATTCCATTTTTTCTGTTTGGAGTCGAAGGTTCTAGGTCGCCTGAGGAAGTCTCTTTGACTGAAACAGACGGCTATTTGTAGCGACGATATGTAACTGCTTACCCTCAAATAATAAAAATAAATATTTCGCTCTTTTTAATGAGCACTATTTAACAACCCCTGTGTCTTCATTTGTCCCGACTTTTGAACTCCCAAACCTCTCTCTCTCTCTCTCTCTCTCTCTCTCTCTCTCTATATATATATATATATATATATATATATATATATATATATATATATATATATATATATATATATATATATCTAGGGAGAGAGAGACTGATCGATCAAATATGTTTATAGCTGTGCTCAAAGAATTGTCTCTTTTTAAAAATGTCTTCTTTTGTTCGTCTATCTATTTTAGCCGGGTTCCAACGCAAAAAGCATTTTCGTCGGCCGTTAAACTCTTTGGTTATAAAAAAAACTGAAATAGCCACGGGTGATTCCAGCATGGAAATGTTCTGACATAGCGTAGTCACCTACTAATCAAACATCTGATTTCATTGGTATCTAAGTGCTCAACTACAAAAGGACCATTTTTATTATTAGTTTTGTACGGCACCGAACAATGGTAACCTCTGAAAGAAACAGCAGTTCTAAAGACATGCATTGAAGCAAGGCTTAAAAGTCTTGGACAAGATGTCTACGAGACATCGAATCATTAATGTGTTTTTCCCTTATCTATTTTTCTATTCTTTGTTTAGGTAGTTTTACGTGAGTCCACGCGTTTATTATGAAGTGTTGTCAGCCATTTTGTAGAACATTCATCTGCGTATTTGTTTACTGATACGTTGCAACTTATTTAGGCAAAAGCACCTGGAGGATGAACATTATTCTGATTCAGCGATTTTCAATGGACTGAAGATGATGAATCGAAATAAACGAAAGTTATATTTATATTGAGCGTCTCAAACGGATGTGTGTGACATTAGATTTGAAGGCAACCTTGCTGTAATATTCATCTTATGAAACTTATGGACAATTTTAAAATAGCCTTTTCATTAGTAAAGGATAGGTTTTAATGGATATCAACTTTTATTCTATAACTAACTTGAGTACCCGGCGTTGGCTGGGTGTTTGGAGGTGTGTCTTGAACAAAAACAAAAATAGTGGTTAGTAGACAGGAAGGCAGGCTCGAAACCGTACCGTGATGGAGGAAAACAACGTGCAAATAAGATACATCTTTGCTGTTGATCACGTCACAAAACTGAAGTGAAGTAGGTTTAAATTAAGGCTAGTCACTCGAAAAGGAGGATGACTTTCCATAATATCAGCCAAAAAACGACTCCTCCTTGTAAAAAAGTGTCCAGTTAAGGGTGGAGGAATTAATTTTTTTAGGCGCTTTTCCGATATTTGTCGTTCGAAAGGCCGACCTTCAAAATGATATAAATCTCGTGAAAATTCGTCGCCTCTGTCCAAAGCTTTAGGCATACAAACATACATACATACACACATACATACATACATTTAAACAAACAAGGGGAATTTATAATATAGATTAGCAAAAAATCATGAACGCATCCAGCAGGAAGTTTTCCTTCATCAATCAATTTACTACATTTAATTTATAATAGGTATACCACAATTTTGGTTGAAATAACATTTTCTAGTTTGTCCAATTATGATGGCCGGATGTACGTAACACTAACTCGGACAGCAGATAAACGAATATATGATGTTTATCACCATACATGAGGCTTGTTCAAAAAGTAAACTTAAGTCAAAATATCAGAGACCTGCAAATACAGGATTCCATTAATACGAGCGATATTTTATACTCTAGAAAACATATTTGTACGTCGTCGCTGCAATTTTAATGCATTTTCGCTAACCAGTTTTCATGTTTACCTCGTAAGAGTCCGTTTACAACTCAAATCTCTGTGCCATATATATATATATATATATATATATATATATATATACATACATATATATATATGTATATATATATATATATACATACATATATATGTATATATATATATATATATATATGTGTGTGTACTAGCAAAAGTATCCGTCGTTGACTGGGTTCAAAAACAGCCTACAGAAAATGGACTCTGATTTATGAAAGTATGATAGGTTATGAAAAGGAAGGGTTGTAAAGAGATACCTTCGAATTTGCGGATATCAAAACCAAAGCAAAATATGATGAAAGTAAAAATAGAATAGATAAATCCCATAATTTATTATACTATACCTGTTCACACTGAAACACTTATCACAATATTTTGTGGATCTATATTAAAAAACCGTGTTAAACTTTCTGACATATTTCCATTCTATGGAGATCAGGCGCGAATGAACACCCCCTAATTTTATTATTACTATATTTCTTCAAACTGAAACATAATTATCAAAGTATACTTACACAGATAGATATGAAACGTCTTTATTAATGTGTGTGCCTATTTCCATTCTATGGAGGTCACGCGGGAGCGCAGACCCCACAATTTTATTATACCATCCCTATTTATGTTAAAACATATTTATCAAAGTATTATTATGTACATCTATATCAAAAACACTTGTAAACGATATTTTTTTAATTTTTAATTTTTTTTATTTCCATATTTTGTGGACCAGGAGCGTACGCAGACCCCACCATTTTTATGAATAATCAGTATGCCGGATCAAACATACCAATTTTTGAGTTTCAATACATCTTATATCATTATATGTTATCACTTTTCTGTAATAGTCAACCATATAGGAGCCTATTCGTGACAAGACACACACACACACACACACATACTTTCAGCTTCACCGAAAATCAGAATCAAAACCTTTGGCTTACGATTTTTCCTTTGAGGTATCCTGAACTACAAGACATGTTTGCTGCAATGATAAAAATTAACACATGAACTAATAGCTATTAAGTTACACATGCATATTCTTTAATTCCGTCGTTCGACCTTCACCTGGCAATTTTTCACACTTATTCACTGATTTTCCTTGGCTAAAACCCAAATATAAAGTTTCGCTTGTTTTCGAATACTCGATATATTAAGTATTACGTTAGTAGACTAAAAACTAACAGAAGATTTTTCTACGCAACAATTTTTAAACATATATATATATATATATATATATATATATATATATATATATATATAGGCATACATAAACATATGTGGATGGATGTTTGTGTTTGCTATAACCGTAAGTCTGCTTGTGTTCGAATACTCTGCATAATAATTTTCATGAAGCAGTACCGTATGTTGATGACTATATATATATATATATATATATATATATATATATATATATATATATATATATATAGGGTGTGTGTGTGTGTGTGTGTGTGCGGGTGTCGATTTAATTACTACCACGAATAAATAATGTCGGTTTATTACAAATAAAGAATTTGGTCAGAAACAAAGTATAGTATTTGTTTTTATCCTGAACTTCAATATTTCTGCTTTCGGTCAGTGTGGGAGAAATATTTAATGACTAGTGATATGACAAGAGAATATTTTTCCATAATTTTTACCCTCGAGTATATATCAGTTAATATCTAGGTTGTTTTTTTTATAGAGTGATGTGGTTCTCGATTTGTTACAATTGGTAAAGAGGGGCATTGATTGGAGCTCCATAGATTGGAGCTCATAGATTGGAGCTCATATGCGCATTTGACAACAAAATAACGATAGAGCAGAGAAAGGCTTACACTATCTCTTCTTAAGGAAATTAGTTTGCAGGAAGAAGAAAAGGGCATCACCTACTAGGTCTCGAATCCGGTTTTGAACCCCGTTAACGCATAATAGGATGCTTCGGGCAGCTCCTTCTCAGAAATGAAAACAGTGAGCTCTCTTATGACGTACTTAGCTCTTATACAGGTAGAGGTTTCCTCAGCAATGAGATATCTAGCGGAGCGGTAGAATGATGTAGATATTTTTTTCGGCGAACTTGGCAAGTGATTTGATGAATGTGTTTCATTTTAAATCCCGGACGAAAGTCAACTCCAGTAGCTTGTCAAAACGTTATGCTTCACCAAGACGAAAGCTATTCATTCAGTCATATTTCAAGTAAGTAGTTGTGCAGCGGGATATTTATTTGCATTTAAATTTTCTACATGTTAGTATTGTGGAAGCAACAGCGAGTCTTCGGTGAAAGGAATGCACATCTTGCTGCTTGCTGGATTGATCGAACGTACTGAAGTTTAGGAGGGGTGCAAGTACTTCATTTAAAATAGTTCGCCCTAGCTTACCTCTTGTTTGTTGCAATCTCTATATATTCGTTATCTCCCTATTCTGTTGCATTCGCTGCAACCCCAGGCCAAGTCCTTTCCTTTTTCCTACCTTTCTTTGTAATTCTCGTTTCCTTTTTTCTTTTTGCCCCCAGATCAATATGCAGTGTGTACTGAATTGTGTTGAACGGATGTCCTATACGCCATCGATTGCGCAATGTACGGTGCAAAGCCGCTCGCATTGAAAAGGCGAGAAAACTTAATTAAATTGTGGAATCGACACATTCAGGGCGTTCGCACGTTAGTCCCGTATTCGCTCACTTATTACGGAGAGAATCAAAGGCTAAGAAGGCTTTTCGCTTAGTTCGTCGTTCGCAATTAAAACTATACAATATCTCGATAATAATCTATGCACCTATAATACCATATCTTATTTAGGAAACGTTTAAATTTGAGATAATATTCTTACAATATCGCGTATTTTAAAACCTTAATTCTAATTCTAAATTCTTACACTTACTGTATATATTCTTTCAACCTCTTATTATACAAGAACAATGAGTTGTATTATTTTTACTAAGGAACCCTCCTTTATCAAGGCTAAAAACCACTAGACCATACGTATAAAAAAGAATAAGTACCGTGTCATTTTCATGATTAGTAATGATAGAAAGGATTAATGAATTTATTAGTAACTAGTCTGGGTTTCCCGGGAGTTTTGGAAGTGTGTGTTGAGCAAAAAAAAAGTTGTAGTTTGCAGGTTCGATTCCGTGATGCGAAGACGTAAAAGAAAGAGAGAAAACATTACAGGTCTTACGGCTACTCTATGACGCGCCAGAAAGTCCAGAGCGTAAAAAGTAGACAAAATCAATTCAACCGACACGATGACTTGCAAAAGTGTCTCGCAAAAATTGACCTCTCCTTGTAGAAACCTGCCTAGTTGAGAGTGAAGGAATTAATATTCTGGGCCAATTATTCGATAGTTGTTGTCCGAAACGTCGAGCTAAAAAATTATACCAATTTAGTAAAAGTTCGTCGCCTCTGTCGAAAGTTTTAGGCACACATACATACATACATATATACATACATACATACATACATGTGATTGAGATTGTCGGACTGACTTCCTCATCTTGGTTGTTATTGTCACAACGTTTAAGCCGTTTTGCCCTCCGGCCTTCGTCAGGTGTTTTGTATCGAACTGGGAAACCGTTTGTTAGGAGTCTCGAACCCAACCCTTTATTATTATTATGGGGTACCGTGTTCGGACTCCAGCTAGGATTTGGAACATAGTTGCTGATTCTCTGTTTTGAATGTTAGTTTTTCACTGCCTTTGTTCAGGATTGAACTCAGCACCTTTGGATAACTGTAAACTTTGATACAACGTATAGGACCACTCGGCCATATATCACTAGAACATGTTCAATTTTTTGTCTAAGCATTTGAAATTTTACCTAACGTGTATTCGGACATAGGCCAAGTATTTAATCGGATTTAGGCCGAAAATTTAACTACGAAGATTGAAAAGAGTTGACTATTACGGTATATAGCAAACTATTCAGCTAATTTTTATTCTAAAACTTTGAAATATTACATAAAGTGTATTCAGACGTGCAGCAAGCTTTATAATCAGTTTTTGGACGAAAATTTGGCTGCCAACAGGTCAAAGCTGAAATAGTTTATCTATGCAGACTCTACCAAACTCCTCCGTCAATTTTGGGTCTTGACATTTAAAATTTTAGATATAGGTTACCTAGACATGAACCAATTTTTTAAATATGTATATACATATGCGCATAAAGTTATGAACTTTATATCGGGCCCAGCAAAGCTGGGCTAAACTGTTAGCTATCTATATGCATGTGAATTTAGGTTAACGAAGTGAGACGATAATGCCTCTAACGTCGTGACAGAAAACGATTCGCTACGGTGAATCTTGCAAAAGTTGGAGCTAATGATTTCACTTGCATGTTCACAGGGTTTCAAGTGATGCCACGTTTCCTGTTTTAACCTCAATCGAATTGTAGGCAATGCCTGGAAAATAAATTTTACTCGTTTTTTTTATTACGACGAAATTTATTTTACCATTTTGTCGTAACGGCTCTGACGTCTCACATGTGGCCGTTCTCTGGAACGTCATCCACCTCTCTCACGTAATCTCGAATGATTTCATAGTCTCTAACATTCTCCCTTTTGTTTTAAATTTCATTTGCTTTGTCAATGACATAATTTTTCATGCATTTGAATACGCCGGTCCGCGCTATTTTACACCTTTCGATATATAGATCGGCCTCTCCCGGAGCGGGGTATATTTATATTGAACTTGCAAACCTTAACATGCTCACTTTAGTCAATCCATGGAGGTAGATTGTCCTCGATATATAAGTCATGACCAGGTAGTAATACAAATTATGATCAAAATAAGATAAAAAAAAATTCCACGCAATGTTAAAAACGGAAGTGAAAAGACTTAAGATCTCGACCACGTTTCGTTCCGTTTTTAATATATATATATATATATATATATATATATATATATATATATATATATATATATATATATATATATATATATATACGTTTCGTGGTTTAATTTTAAATTCGGAAAAAACACATATAGAGGCATATATTCGATTTAAGAATTTATTGCTTGACAAAGAAATATATAAACAGGGTTTCCTTAATCCAAGGATTTTCAACAATGGCTTATGTCATCAGAGGAAATGAAATGCAGTTAGCAAAATGTTCAGCTTCGAATGGACGCTATTTTGCTTTTCAGCAGAATTATTGAAAATAGTTTTTGGGTAGTTGTGGATAATTATATGAAGAAAATTATACGAAAAGAGAAGTTGATACAACCTGGGTAGCCCATTATCGGAAGGAGTCCAATGTCATTCGGGGTTACAAATCCGGGTGGGCAGAAAATAGGCCCATGGGAGAAAGTGATATTCCCATTTTGCTAACTGCATTTCATTTCCTCTGATGATATGAGCCATTGTTGAAAATCCATGGATTAAGGAAATTAAAATAACCCCTTCTATGTATTCTTTGTCAAGTAATAAATTCTTAAATCGAATATATGCCTCCATATGTTTTTTTTTTCAGAATTTGAAATTAAACTACGAAACTTATATATTGCTCTATTCTTAAATATAAAGCTCCTTCTTTTTGGCTAGGATCTCATTGAAAGTATTACTTCAATAATATCTATCAGGAGTTTCATCTGAATTCTATCAGTATCTAATCTCGCTTATATATATATATATATATATATATATATATATATATATATATATATATATATATATATATATATATACATTATACATATACATTATATATATATATATATGTATATATATTTATAAAATGTTTCGGCAAAAATTTGGCAGCCAACAGGTGTATATATATGTATATATATATATATATATATATATATATATATATATATATATATATATATATATATATATATATATATATAAGAATAAAAATTACAATAAGTTTACCAAAGTAATCAAAATGGTAAACTTAAAATATATAATAAATATTAAAGAGTTAATATTTACAAGTAAAATAAACTAAAATAAAGGTTTTTTAAATTAAATATATTTTCAACTCTTTTTCAAGATGTCTTTTAACATGTTTTATAAATCATCTGTTCATATATATGTATATATATATATATATATATATATATTATAAATGTACTATGTCAATGAGGAAAAGATTGGAATGTAGGAAACCATGTATTTATTTATAATTTCAAACTTCGATCTATATTTTATAGAATCATTTGAATAATACCATATAACCAGTTACGACATATCGGACCAGAGGAATCAATTAAAACAGCAACATTAACTTCAATATCAAATATTTCCAATATGATATCAGGTTGATGAGAAAGCTCATGCGATTTTTTAACTTTTAAAGTCAGATGAATATATTATGGCCCAAACAAACAATTATTGATCGCAATAACGTCCATGAGCATCAACACACTTTTGCCAAACAGAAAACAAGTATATTTATGCTAGTAACGTAAAAATATCGTGTTCTGTCGGTGGTAAATTCACTGAAGGTGTTATCGAAAAGAAAGAAATTGCTTGTCGGAAGGTGGGATTTCTTGAGAGTATGGCGGATGAGGCAGTTGTTCGTTGTACTCTTTACGCCAGTTTAACAACGTACAGTCCAGAATTGTCGTTGAGGAGTATTGTGCGTTTCTGTTGATTAATGTTGTTGTTGAAGTTTCTAGTGCATGTCATACATTTGTTGACAGTACACCTCCGCTGTAATTGTTTCGTTTGCATTCAAAATGCAACAGTTGCGACCGGTCGCAGGCCAGCAAACAATCAGAATGAACTGCTTTTGGTGCAACTATGGCTTCCGGAAGTGCCTCAAACATTTTTGCACCACTTATTTATGAGCAAGTTTTTATTTTTCAAATAAAAACTAAATCCAAAGTAATATGTAAAAGGATTTTGTTGTGTTTTTTGACATTTACCTATATCAAATTATTCTATTATTTGTATATGATTATATATTTCTACGTATTGGATTCACTCCTAAACTAATTAACCTATCCTTATTAATTGTAATTATGTGGATATGAATATATATTTATATTATAGATTCCATTCCTAAACTAATTAACCGATCATTATGAATTTTAATTATGTGGCGGTTCATCAGGAATTTGATTATGTTGGACTTGAAGACATCCAGATTGTAGTTAGGTGAGAAACGCGCAGACGGTACATAGTTCCACAGGCGTGCACTTCAAAGAAAAACATCTTTGTTCATGGAATCTACGTTTTGGTTTTGGCACAGATAAATAGTGGGGGAAATTTTTTACAGTGATTTCAGCTAAATGGGTGTTTTTCGTGAAAGATCGGCCAGGGAGACCAGAGATTGGAGCTCAGACGAACACCTGCCATGGAAGTAACGAGGAAACAAAGACAAGCTCGCAACGTCTCTCCTGTGGTAGAAAGGTTGCAGATCGAGATAAGGTCATCCTCACCAAGCCACGAAGCCTATTTTATACTCTGTCAAGGCAGGATAGAGTGTTTTTTAGCAGCTCCTGCCCAGGTGTGGCAACAGTACTGCATCCTTGGACATACTTGGCTTTTATATAAGTAAAGAATCGCGTCAGCAGTGAGATATCTTCTTGAGCGGTAGAAGGATCCCACCATTTTTCCAGCGACCTTGGCAATAGACGATGTACCTGTTCCATTTCAGGTCAAGAGTAAAGGTCAAGCGCAGAAGCTTAACAAAGCATGGAGCTTCCCCTACTCGAGAGCCGTCCATGTTAATTGATGCCAGATGGGGAAATGAGCGTTGATGATGTAAGGATAGAAGTTTGGTTTTAGATGCATTTAAAGTAACCAGCCATCTCTTCCTCCAGAGTACCAAGCGCTCAAGAGTGAGAATTAGAGAGAACTTTGTCATTTATGGCCTTTGATGTGTTGCCATAGATGGTCGTGCCATCAGCATAGATGGGTGATCATTGATGTAAATCAGGAAGAGAGTTGGGCCCAGGATCGACCCCTGACGGACCCCAGCATTAATGCTGAGGGCCTCTGTTTTCTGCCCATCAACCACTACTCTGATGAGCCTATCAGAGAGAAATAAGTTTATGATCGACAACACATTTCCAGTGATACCATAGCTGGAAATCTTGTGAAGTAGGCCCTTTTGACATACCTTATTGAAGGCTTTTGATATGTAAAGAGCAATTGTCCTAGAGAGGAAGCCTTTGTCGAGATATTCACTAATCATATGAGATATAACCGTTAGCACATGTTCTGTAGATTTAGCAGAACGAAAACCATATTGCATGTCACTAAGATTGTGGTTGACTACTTATTTAATATGGATTGTAGCAACTTACTCATGACACACAAGAGACTTATTGGGCTGTACTGAGAGAGTAACGACTTATCACCTGAACTCTTCAATACAGGGCATACTGATGACGTTTTCCATGGTGTTCGGAAGCACTTCTCTTCAAGGCAACGCTTAAACTGTTTTGTAAGTATGGGGGCAAGTTCTGGTTGCAGCTTTTTTAACACTATAATTGGAATGCCGTCAGGGCCAGTTGTTTTACTGGAATCAGTGTTCTTGATTAGCTTAGTGCCCTCACGCACAGATATTTGTATGTTGCATAGCGTGTTGTCCGATATAGGAAGAAATACAGCGAATTGATGGCCTACGTCGTGTAGGGTAGAATTAGCTGCACAGTTCTTGGCAAATAGTTTAACCTTGTCTAATGCTGACGAGGTGGCCTCAGGTCAATTGATGATGGTTGGGATAGAACGCACACTTCTGTTCAGGATCCTGTTTTCTATTTGCCAAAACTGGTGGGAACCAATCCGCTGGTCAGAAACTTTGTATTTAACGGACTGAGAATATAGCTCTCTTGCATTTTTATTACTATTTTACAATGGTTGCTGGCGTTCCTGAAAACAGGTCTACATCCAGTGCATCTATTACGTTGGTAGCTATGGAAAAAGTGATTTCTGTGCGTAATGGCAGCAGCATATTCTGGGGAGAACCATGGCTGGCTGTTAGGTTTTTGTTTGAATTTTTTGGATGGTATGAATCGGTATATGCCTACAATTAACCATTCGGTCAGGATGATACTATGGAGGACACATCCTTTTTAAACATGGAATGTATGGGTAAATCAGATATAAATGTATGGAAGCTATCCCAGTCAGCCCTAGAGTATCGATATACCATACGGTGGAGATGTACGTCTGAAGACGTATTGCATTTCGTTTTTATCTTAACTGATACAACCGAGTGGTCGGAAGATCTTAGAGTAGAAAGAACGGAACATGAAGATAGCTCAGGGGAAGTTGTGAGAAAAAGGTCTAGAAGACTAGCATACTGACAGGAATATCAGCCACACGGGTGGGTTCGAGAACAATCTGGGTGAGGTCATAGGCAATGGCGAAATCATGACAGAACCTCCCCTCATCATCTGTCTTGTTCGAGTTGGTCAATCATTCCACATGATGGACATTGAAGTCAGCACAGATGTGGATGTTAGCCGAAGGATGAGCAGACATGATGTGGTCAATTTTCTCATATATGCTCTTAAAGATAGTAAGTCCGCTGTTGTTGGGGCGATAGACGGCAAGTATAAATGCAGTGGTGTAAGCAAGTGCCAGCCTGAAGCACATATAAGGTAAATTAGGGTCTTCACTGGAGATAGCCCTACCACATGGTAAACCATCTTAAATGTAGGCACATATTCGATACCCATGGCGATCGAGGGTCAGATTTAGATGTTAAGTTAAAGTATTTTTTAATTATGAATTCGTCTAGGGAGGTGGTCGGCCCTATTCCAGCTTCACTTAGAAATAATGTGTCCGGTTTCGTCTCCTGTAATCGAGTTTGAACCATGGCTGGCTGTTAGGTTTTTGTTTGAATTTTTTGGATGGTATGAATCGGTCTATGCCTACAATTAACCATTCGGTCAGGTGTGATACTATGGAGGACACATCCTTTTTAAACATGGAATGTATGGGTAGATCAGATATAAATGTATGGAAGCTATCCCAGTCAGCCCTAGAGTTGAACGTTGGAACGTAGACCCCTTATGTTGGAGAAATATCCAAAGAGAAATAAGGTACTTTTGCAGTATAGTACTCACATGAAAAAACAAAGCATATCTTACCTGTGACTTACATAAGTTATTAAAACTGTAAATCCCGTTTAATATTCGAGTAGTATGACTTATATATTAAAAATAAGGTGCTTCTTAACTGTAGCACCCACATAAAAAAAACAAAATTCGCACCCTGACGTACAGAAATATATATATATATATATATATATATATATATATATATATATATATATATATATATATACAGTTAATAAATGTAAAAATACTATATTCCAATCTTCAGGGTATTGTCATCTTATAATGTTTTCCTTTAATTCAGTTGACATTCATAATTTCTGTTTCGTATCACAATATCAACCTCGTAATTATTATAATATTTGCAAAAAATCAATTCGTCAAAAATAAATTAATGTACGTGTTGACATGAATAAAATCCGAAAATTAGAATATTCCTTATAATATGATTTCATTACGCCATTTTTAATTACCGATTTTCGGATTTTGATCATGTCAACACACACTTTTTTTTACGCATTGATAGTTTAATTTTTTCTGATGAGTTAAGGGCAAAATAAATTGACTGATTGATATAATAATTAAGTGATTTATTTTGCGCTACGAAACAGATACTGTCAAGAATTGCAAATGCAAACTGAATTAAAGAATATATTATGAAGTGGTCAGCAGCATTACCTTTGGAGTATAGTCGTTTATTATTTATACACTATATTGCTCTGTAATTACATTCAGCGTCTTAAGTAAGTATTGATATATATTATAAGGAAATAAAATATATTTCCACAGTAACACACACACACACACACACATATATATATTTATATATATATATTTATATATATTTTTTCCTCGATACGCACTTATGTCATTAAAATGCGACCATTGTTATTACATAATTTTAAACTGTATCGCCAGTATTTATTAATTCATTTTCGTAAAATGTGTTAAACTGTGTCCGTTTAACAGTCACCACGAAACAAAAAGCGCACTAAAATTAGTACAAAAAGTTTTTTATTCATTATGCAACTGCCATTTTCGTCCATTTCACCGAAAAGAAATTGAATTTATTCCGGTGAGAAGCTTTCGTTTTGTTGGATTACGAGTCGCTTTAGGTGTCAGATAGTGATTGCTTGCCAGAGTTATGTCTACTCATATTTGTAAATGAGATTTTCTAGTCTCTATCTATAGACAAAAAGAAATAAATAAACGATACGCTAATTCGTGTAACGAAAATTCGAAATTATATACGAGCAAAGAATACAAGTTCCTTTCGCCGAGAGAACGCTATTGGCGGCCATGTTAGCCGGAAGTGACAGGTAGATTAGAAACGGTTATGCTATTAACGAGAATATCTATTGTCTACGCGCGCCGTAATTGCTTAAGTGTCTTTTTTTTGGTTAGTGTTGAACCTTTCCACAGCATAAAGATAATGTAATAAAACAAATTATACGTTCTGACGAGGAAGAACTTCAGAATGAGGAGCTTAACAGAAATAAAAGATATCGATACAAAAATAATAGCCATCTATACTTTTTTCACCTTCAACTTTAAACAGCGCTTATTTATATTAAATATATTTTTTGAATGATAGTTGAACGGGTATTTATTTAGACCCTTCGAATTTTTAGGAAACTGTTGTTTAAGCCGGTAAAATTTATATATATATATATATATATATATATATATATATATATATATATATATATATATATATACTTTAAAGGAGATTAGAACAATAGTCTACAGAGCTGAGTGCATTTTAATGTAATAATGAAATTACTAGTTTCATTAAAATACAGGAAAGAAAAAGTGCTCGTTGTAATTTACATATATAATAAGCTCGATAGGTAAATATCCTAGAGCTAATTCAATATTAAGTAAGGTGATTGATAATTTAAAATTTAAAAAAACAAATTATAATTAAATTAAAAATCAGTTCCACAAGAAGGAACAACAACAAAATCAATCATCTGTACGATCGTTTCGGAAAACCATGTTTTTATTGTGGTAGACATCAAGTTACGGACAATAATTATTACATATAGTTTTTTTAATAAACAAGGTCTCCTCATCAGCAAATTTTAAAGGGTTTTTATTAAATCTAAAAGACACCGTAAATAAACCTAGCATTAAAAGTAATGCAGATGTATCTTTTAGTTTTTCGCTTTTTAAAATCAGGAACTATGGTTAAGATATTCATATGTGATGTTTGTTATAGCTTTTCACCTTATTATTCTTGTGAAACTGATTTTTAATTTAATTATAATTTGTTTTTTAAATTTTAAATTATCAATCACGTTACTTAATATATATATATATATATATATATATATATATATATATATATATATATATATATATATATATATCTTGCTAATATCTCGTTAATCTAAACAAAAATTCAAGATGATATTTTAATTTTTAATTTTAAATATTAAAAATGACAGTTTGCTAATGCCATTTATCCTTATAGTCGAGGTGCTTTTTATCCTTGATAAAGGAGGACTCCTAAGTAAAAATGATCAAATGAATGTATTTATATCATAATAGGTTGAAATAATACGTGTATTTTATGTAATTATTAAGAATTAGCATTAGCATTCGAAAATACGCTATTTATTAGGTATATCATTTCAAATTTAAACGTTCACTAAATGAGGGATAAATTATTATACGTGCATATATTATTATCGATGTAGTGTATAGTCTTAATTGCGAAGGACAAAGTAAGTGAAGGTTTTAATTTATTCTACAGTGAAAGAATGTGTATTGATGGCAACATGATCATTTATATATATATATAAATAAATAAATATATATATATATATATATATATATATATATATATATATATATATATATATATATATATATAAGTGATGGGAGGATTCCGAATTTTGTCTTGATTCCGATCCAATTACGTATTCTGTTCTAAATGTCCGATTCTTTTATATTTTATAAATATTTTATTAGAGTTTCTTGATCTTTTTTGTAACTTTTCAAGTTATTACATGTACTCCGCAGAATTTCCGAGTATATTTTTTCTCAAATGTTTTCGTTGTAATTGATAAAAAAATTGTAACACAAAAAAGATTCATATGGATTTAAAACAAAGCCAGATTTTATTAGTTCGTTGTTATTTAATTTAATAGGCGCTAATCACGGTCGACGTAAAACTAAAAATTCTACTTGAAAGTTTTCAAAAACAGTTAACAATAGTCGACGATTGGTAGGCAAATTTAGAAAACGGTGTAAGAAAAAAATTTTAACAATATCCCCTTATCTTGTTACGAACGAATTTCTAAATTATAATATTACTATTTAGTAAACCATGGTAAGGCGTGGCCATTGGTAACTATTATGACCCTTCCTTCTATGAATGAAGTTTGAACTGTTGTTTTATTATAACAATTTGGTGGCCGATAAAATTGATTTGCCTTGCTGTAAAAAAACAAAAAGGAAATGCAAATATAAAGAGTGGATGATCAGTTTCGAATATAAATTTAACGTAAAATAATCGGTAATTCATTTTTTGGATGCCAGCACACAAGATTGAAATCCGCAATTTTGGTTTGGCAAAAAGTAGGCCAATAAGCCAAATTTCGTTCTGCCATAACAACAAATTTCTAAAGAAAGAAAAAACTTATTTGTACATTTTTATCCAGCCAATCAACATAAAATAAAAGGGGGAAAACGCATTTATGATTTTTTTATCACACAACGGAGCGAAAGTAAATGTTTTGCTTCTAAAAAGAAAACTGAACTGTTGATAGCTCTCTCCGTGGCGTAGCAGGAACATATTTTTCTAATGGAATACAAATGAATAACGTTTATTTTTACAAGGATATTTATACATTTATCTAGACTATAAATAAAGTTACACATGAAAAAGCTACGTTTATTATTCTTAAAAATCCAACTTATATTCTAATAAGAATTTAGATAAAAATGGCACCTGTAAATATGTCAGCGGTAAAAATGGTAGCGGTAGAAATGTGCAAACGTTAATAAATAGGTGAAAATGGCACGTTGACCACAGAAATTTAGAAACGTTCGAGAAGTGTAAAAGTCTGCCTCAAAAGAGTAGACATTTACACAGGTAGTTAAAGAGGTTATGTTTTTTAAATAGGCGCTAATCACGGTCGACTTAAAATTAAACATGCCTTCTGTTAGTTTGACTGATTATTTTAGCATGCCAGTGTGAAAACTCATTAGAGTAGTAGAGATAGGGCGTATAAAAAATATATTGCTATTATATCCACTCTTTTTTTTACTTTATCTGTTTAACTGTTCGTTTCATCATAACCCTGGCAAAACAATTATCAAAGCACCAGCGGAAAGCTAAACATATACAATAAACATTGGGTATGACAGGGGCGCCTCTGAACTATGTTATGTTTAGAGCACAATTGAAAGATGATAATTGACTTTTGGGTTTTAACTTTAATTCAATCCGTAATATAAAAATAATTTTATAAACTCAACAATAGATTCTCTACAGTGCATTGTAGACTACAACGTGTTGTGGACTGAGTCATTGCGAAGAGGCATGTAAAGCTCTCTCCGGAGCACCTCGGCGCGTCTCCAACAAGAGCAGATAATCAATAGATTTGATTGAAAAAAAACAAACAAACAATGAAAATATAGCATTGTGAAACATTCGTTGATCCGCATTCCATCCCGGGCAATGGAGGGTCTCTCTGCTAGTAATGGCTAATTTTCTTTCACAACATAAAACGTTATAATTGCGAATTGGAGAAAAACATAAACAAACATAAACAAAACAAAAGCAATGATAATTTCATAAATATTGGAAAACCAGATTAGTACCCTGTTAAAAGCTAGCGACAAACGGTGTTTGGTCATATACTTTTCATGATATTAAGCTTCATCAGTAATATAACATCCATCGAGTTTCAATTTGCAAAGAATATTTATTTATTAAATGTTTAAGTACAGAATAGTTTAGAAATAACTTTCCTCTATATGTTAAGCGTGGCTTTCTAAATAATGTTATTATTTAGCACGGTCAATAATCTTTATTGGGTGGATTTCTATCAGTATTTTGTTATTATTTATTTATAAGTCATTATTGAGACTTTCGTGGCGTTTATATATCCTTATTCTCAGGTAACGCTCGACACTAATTGTTTTTCGAACCGAGTAAACATTTTAAAATCTATTGTTAATCAAGCCCAATATTCCTATTACATTACCGAAAAGTTTTATTTGATTATGCGTAAATGTAAATTTGTAATCCACTTTTGCAATAGTCTGTGTAATAATATGTTAGGTAATAAGGAAAAATCGTTTAGTTCAAAAACAAATTAAAACAGTGGCCGCCAACGATTAAATCTTAAAATTAAGTTTCCATTTTCAGGACTTAAAAATGACTTGAAAATATGGCAATGGTAAAAATTTATTCAGAGTTTTTTAGATTATTATACATAAGTATTTATGATAGGATAATTATTAAATAAAACGCTATAATTATATTTTTTTTAAATATTGAAATGTATTTTCTTTTGGTGGGTGGCAGCTTTTTTTAATACGAAATATCCCTCACTAGTTTTAATTTATGAGAGATAATTTTCAATAGCGCTAACATGCAATCCCCTAATGTCGGACATTATTTCTCGTTCTCACTCGACGCTACATTTTTTAACACAATAAACGCCTTAAAATAAATTAAACTATTCACAATTTAGCCAGCTAAATAGAAACATCGACTTTGTCCTTTTAAAACCAACAGTAACTAAGTATAAATATTTTTAAAAATACTATGCGGTCTCCAGTCTTTTTTAAAACTTATAAACGCTTTAAAACAAGTGAAACCACTATTTATATATTAATAGCGGGGGTACCCGGTGTTGCCCGGGTGTTTGGAATAGTGTGTGGTTTTGGGTAAATCAAAACACCCGGTTTCATTGTGTCCGGGGGCGGGGTAAAGTAAAAAAAAAAAAAAAAAATTGGTACGTAAGTATGAAGGATCGCACCCGAACTTTTATGTCGAAATTTTAAATTAAAGTGTGAAAAAAAAAGTGCGATGTTAACCACTGGACCACCAGGAAATAGTAACTAAAACATGTTTGAAGTCATTTAAATATTAAAAGTTGGCAGGTGCCCGTTTTAATGAGGTCAACTTTGATTGCGGGACAGTATTTCATTTACTGCGGGGTAGGATTGTTTTATTTTTTTGTTTCCCCATGTGAGTGTGGAGAAAACATGCTCCCCATAAAAAGGGGATTGTACAAATTGAATAGCAATTGTCTGATATAAGGAGAACCCCATATTGATCTAAAGCTGATTGCTTTCTGGACGTCCAGACGTGAAAGCAACGTTTTAATTAGTTTCACTTTATTTATACTTAAAAGTCGAACAAACAGGTGACACGGCGAAATAGCGCGATTTTTATAAAAGTCGATGTGAATAAATATAGACGCGACGTGCGTTCACAAAGCCTCGATATTATGATTTAGACAGTATATGAAAAGTTTAAAGACATACTAACCCCGTCGAAAATGCCGGCGAAAAAAGCCTTTGCAAGACACAAATAAAATGATCACACACATTGTGTCTTTTATATATATATATATATATATATATATATATATATATATATATATATATATATATATATATATATGCTAGCGGAGGGTACTCGGCGTTGCCCGGGTGTTTGTAGATTTGTTTAGGGGGGTAAGCAATGGTCCTGTTTAAATATTACAGAAAAACGATGTTAAACAATCGGAAAAACCAACCCCTCCGAAAAAAACAGCGAAAAAAAAAAACCGGAAAAAATGGCATAAATAATTCTGTTGGATCGAGCCTGCAATCTTAATATAACAACGCTGTGTGTATAGCGGGGGGGGGTTAAACTAAAGAATAAGCGAAGTAATAACCCTGTTTGAAAAACGTTACCTGGGTGTTTAAAGGTGTAAAAGAAAAAAATAGTTTTGGTCGGGAGGAGGGATTGAACCCGAAAGCCTTGACGCGGAGGTAGAAACGAATTGATTAGCGTGTTAAGTTAAGGCTTATAAAGCGAGTGAAAGCGGTTTGTTTGACAGACGTGGCAGTATTTTTAGTTTTCGCTTCCCCAAGCGGGGAGCAACTCCCCATTGAAAGGGGATTGTCCAAATAGAATAGCAATTGTCTGATATAAGGAGAAACTCAATATTGATTTAAAGCTGATTGCTTTCTGGACGTTTTGGCGCGAACGCTAAGAACACGAACCGTTTGAATTTAGTTTCGGCGTATTTATACTAAAAAGCCAAACAAACAGGCGACGCAGCGAAATAGAACGAATCTTATAAAAGCCGATGCAAATAACTCTAGACGCGACGCGCGTTCGCAAATCGTAGATATTATTATTCATACGGTATATAAAAATTCTAAGACATAGTAACCCCGTCGAAAATGCCGGCGAAAAAAAACCTTTGCAAGACATACATAAAATGATCACACACATTTTACCTTTTATATATAAAGATGGGGGTTATAGAATATTTTAAGAACACTTTTTGCTTCAAAAACGGTCATAAAATGTGGTTTACATCATTATTTATTCAATAATCAACAAGTTCTCTTACCTAGCAATAATGGACGTTTTCAGAGGACGAGTTTTCTGGTGATAGGTTTTCAGGACACCACTAAAAACACACCTTAAAAGAAGTTTAAACAAATAAATTCATTCAGGTATGTAGAAAAGTCTTATGTTTGGTAGCATGTGTGTTTTTTTTAGTATGTGTTTATTAAGTCTTTCCTTTTCTGTTAATTACAGTAATAAATGCCCAAGTCAATTTCTTCTTTTTCATGTACGTGTATAAGTTTTAATGTAGATATGATTTCCTATTTAATTAATACAATCCTCAGAATGGTTTTTATTTATATATCTCAACCAAGATTTTTATGAACCCAACGAAGATTTTTATCTATAATTTTCATTCGCTTCCAAAGAGAAGTGCCATAAACTTTAATTATTTCGGAAGAAGCCGATGGAAGACACTGTTAACGAAATTAAAAAAAAAAATCCTTCCAGAGGATTTAGAACCTTCTAATAATCACGTGAACTTCCTAGGATGGGGGCATATAGTAATTAAGCGAATAGATGCCAAATATTTACAAAAGGAACAGGCAAGGTATCACTTGATAAATGATCAATAAATAAAATTAATTAAACTGTGTGAATAAATGTTCAATCTATTAATGAGATGTATAACTGATTTTGTGGCCCTTCTCAGTTGTACGTTGTAAATGAACAACTGATAACAAAATTGCTTGTTTCATTTTTATTGTCAACAAAATGAAAAGAATCGGTTTGCAATCGAAAATTAGGGTATTTCCGATTCCGATACCCCAAATAGTTCCGATTTTTCCAATTTCCAACCCAATATATATATATATATATATATATATATATATATATATATATATATATATATATGCGGTTTGACCCCCCCCCCCAAAAAAAAATAAAACAAAAGCTTAATGGAGGCGATCATATGCTGTAGACCAGAGAAAAAAAAGGCAAAATACCCTAGTGTTTTGATGCGATGTTTTCAATATAATAAACTAGTTATGACCAAAGTTTCATTTCATTCGGACAACACACAAAGAAACGGGTCCTAATGAGAGTTGGGCCCCGTGTTTTGGGGTCACCCTGTATATATATATATATATATATATATATATATATATATATATATATATATATATATATATTATAGCCTCTTGTGAGTATTAGTACTTCAGTTGCTAGAAGTAGAACACGTAAGACTGATTATAACATTAAGAACTTTATCTGCTTCGTCATGTGTTTATTAGAAAAAGAGCTCAGTTTGAAATTCCATAAACATTATTTAGTTAAGCAAAATGCACTAAAGATAATCGGACGTAACATAACCCCATGTGTGTGAATTATATCCACAAAGAAAACTGATGTGTGAATTATCACGGGAAAAAATATTTTACCTTTACAAGACATTCAAAAGACAGTATTGTAGAATGACATCCATAACTAATTATGTACTGCGCCAGACAAATTCATGGGTTTTACATACGTTATCAACATCAATTCGTTTTTAAAATATGCGGTAGTCAAGGATGTGTTACAGATCGCAAACGCTTTCGAAATGACGTCACCTCTAGAGAAAAAATATATAAACACGAATATAAGCACGTTATAGAAAACGTCCACGTCCGAGATTAGGATAAAGACGTGAGTGACGTCACAACCCAATCGAGGAATTACGCGTGGCAGGCGAATGCGGAAATAAATATAGTTCTGTTACAACGCGGAAAAGTGAGTTGATGTTCTTTCCTATTCTTTGTCTACTTAGTGACTGACGCTACAATGTTACAGGTTAACGTTACAGATGTAATGCAAATAAATATTTTGAATTTCATCTGATGACTCTCTTCTGTCGATCCTGACACTGGAACATTCAAGAATAAACGTACAGTGTATGTAGCGTTCAAAGATAGCACAGCGTGCCCCAAAAGAAGCTGAACGTTTTAAAAAAATTCTATTTTTCTTAATTTTTGATATTTTTCTTTTCTTTTTTTCAGATCCTCTAGAGTAATCCTTCCAAGGTCATCCTCACCCGTACACTACCGAGGAGAGGATATTATCGTATAGCCCCTATTTTCAGTTAAATGAGTCAATATCAGAAATTCAAAGAGAATTTCGACGAACCTTCAACACAAGAAATTCCCTTACTCCCAAAGCAATAAAACCAGCCACAATAAAGGTCCTTAAAAACAATATAGAGGAGGAAATTAGGGCCATCATCCGTGATATATCCAGTGATGTGATATGCTGGACAATGCCCGGCAGAGAGCACAAGAGTGTGAAAAGTAAAATGTTGAACATTTGAGAAACATCATTTTTCATAATCTGAATTTGACCTTGTGAAAAACACCCTAAATTAAGCTGTGTACATAAAATTAGAATAAGTACATTATGCAATTTAACTATATCTCAAAAAATAACGGAGAGGCTCGTCTATCTACATGTCATAGTCAGTAAGCATAACTTAAATATTGAGGAAGTTATTGACATTTAAAACTAGTCAGCTTATTTTGGGACAGCCTGTACACTATTTTTGTCAAAAGATGATAATATCTTGAGGAGTTTCGTTACTGACAAACTAATATAGTTTTTAACATTGATCTGTTCTATATCATTAGTTTTATAGGCAACCCACAAAAATATTAATTCTGAACTACTTAAGTTCGAATTGTTATATGAGTATATTATAGTGTTAACGTTTTAAAAGGGGACGGTTCTAATAAGCAGATGCTGTTAGTGTTTTACGGAGATGACATAAAATAAGAATATTTTAAGTATGGAATTAATATACGTAAGATAAAGGATACACATTTTATATATTTATAGACCCGTAATTCTTTTTATGAATGCATTTGCTGTAATAAGGCACACAAGGCAGTGGTGTTTGGTTTTGGGATTTGTTCCCCTAGTCTTCGCCCAACCAAGGACACCCACAAGAGAGTGTGGTAGGGGTTGGTAGTGTGCCAGGGCATGTTCACACGTCGGTGGGCCATAACGCACCATCTCTGCGATCCGCTACTACTCCGAGATCTCCTACAAGTATAGCCTGGGGCCGCAAGTGGTCAACGTGGAGGCACTGTAGTAGTCTTGATGATGGAAAGGCTATGTACTGGCAGGGAAGACTCATGCAGTGCTGCTCCCTTTTCACCACTAGGTTAGCCAGCGGTGTTAGCTGGAAGCAAGAAGGCATGCAAACATGAACTTAACACTAACTTATACCTAATACATTAGACGTATCACATCTCCCTGCCGGATTAAGAATGGAAACGGACACAGCATACCTATATTTTAGTGATATCATAAAACTGCATAACTCGGGATCCTAAAGCGAAATTTCAAAGTGTATCGTTCACGTAATCCATCCACCAACAATTGCTGATGCAGATAATATTACTAAAACGTCTTAGATAACAACTCTTCTGGTAAAAAAACATGTTAAAATGCTGTACAAATGTCACTTTAGACTTTGTGATAGTCCTTGCATGATTCCAATCCCTCCGCGAAATTGGTGAAAAAAAAATCAGATATCACCGTGCGTCGCTGGCCTGAAGAGAAATTGCAAACAAATACAAGCTTCTTCGCGACCCTTTTCTAGGTATCTGAACTAAAATGAACAAAAAAAAGTGCTTCTGCACTAATGAGGGAAGTTTTCATAACAGATGCACTTTCATTTATTAGGATAAATATCCATAAAGCTGTCATTCGTCTTGGACCTTGGACGAGCCTTCTCAGCCCCAGCAGCTTCATACTGGTACGTTAGCTTATTATTTACTTCAAATGTATCTAGAAATTTAAATGCATAAATTTTGGGTATTAATCTGTTTTATTTTAAATGTTTGTTTCCGAAATTTGGAAATGATAATATGCATTATTTGAGTTATTCTAACTACTGTGTTCAACTTAATTTGTATTCTTTTCATAATGTTTCAACTAATGTGTCCACTAACCTTTCCTAGATTTGTCTTGTTAAAACCCAAGCATCTTTTTGTGTGTAGTTCGGGAATTCGTAGCTTGGTGAAGGATACCCTTTTCTCTTCCCTGCAACCTCTCTCCCACGGAAGAGACGTTGCGAGCCTGTCTCTGTTTTATCGTTATTTCCATGGCCAGTGCTCGTCTGAGCTCTATTCTCTCTCCCCCCGCTAATCTTTCACGAAAAACACCCGACTAGCTGAGCCACTGTCAATAATTTTCCCCACTCTTTATCCGCGCCTAAATCAAAACGTAGATTCCATGAACAAAGCTTCTTTCTTAGAACTGCACGGCTGTGGAACTCTCTGCTGCTTGCTTCCCCCCCCCCCCCGAATTCAACTTTGATGTCTTCAAGTTCAACACAAACAAATTCCTGATGAACCGCATCCTTAAGTAATGACACCTTATCAAATCCCCAATACTAACTATTACTACGATACTATCCCATTGGTTACTGTACACACAATAACCCTTACCCCCGACTGGCTAATGGGCCTCGATAAGTGGTGACACCCATGTAAAAAAAAATTTCGAACGGAAATTATTGTTTAATCCACATACTATCGTTAGGTATGACCATCCAACGTTTAATGCATAACGAATAAAATACTTAGTGAACTTTATTTATAATTGACACTCTTTCTGAATGTTTATGGTTCAGCAAGATGCATGTTAAGATAGTCTGATGTAACATAATCCCACGTTCTGTGTGAATAACATCGACAAAAAAAACTCTAGTCGAAAGTATGCAGATAAAATTCACTTTTATATTTACAAGAAATTAAAAATACGGAGTCAGTTGATAGAGTATCACATTCATAACTACTTATCTCATACTCCAGACCCGGTTTTGGTGGTTATTAACACCTCCCTCCCCAACATGACCGGGAGGTGATTTGTCCGTAATCGGAGGGATACAAAGAAATGAGCAACCCGAATGCAATCCCACAATTCACTTTATTTCTCGATCTTTTTTTTCGTCCGGACAGCATGGGGTAGGACGTATATTTTTGTCTCTCTGTAAATGAGAGGAGGAAACACCCCCTCCTTCAGCACTTGTTCATGTTAGTTAGTTGTAATTGTGAATATTAATTATCAAATGTATATTGTTTTTGTAAAAACATATTGTAATATTTTCTTGTAAAAAAAATAGTTAATTATATTGCTCATATATTACGACTGCCTCGTGCGTCGTTTTGTGTGCCTGCCTTAAATGCCTACATTAATAAACGAAGCGAACTCGAGAAAGAAGAATCGAACCGTTTCAAACCCTCAAGGAACACGACATCATTCTGAGAGCAGAACGAGCCAGCTACATGCAGCATCTCAAGCATGCTTTTTCTCTTCATCTTAGCAGACAGTCGTCTAATCGACAGATCATCATACGCGGACCGTTTACAGGACATTTTATGTAACACGTGGGTCGGTCACACGTCAAAGACCGGCCTATAATTGTACATAATACGCCACTCAAATTATCCTTTTACTACGTACGTAATCAACATCAATACGTTTTTTAAAACATATAAGCTTTGGGAATGTGTAACAGATCGCGAACGCGCGTATGAAAATTATCAGTGCGGGCGATAACCATGATACAATTACGATATGCTAAGGTTTCTATCCGGTCATGGCTTACGAAAACAGAGCGTGCCACTTCCGTGTATAAAATAAAGGGATCAGTTCTAAAGTTTCGGGACCGATATAAATGTTCCCGATTTTTACAAGACATATCTGAAGAAGCTCGAATTTACATTGGACATCAACTTCCAAAATGTAAACTCATGATAAGATATGCAGCTTTTTCTTTGTTGATACTCAGTACATAATATCTAAAAGTTATTTTACGAATTAAATCATAAACCTAACTTATCGAGGGAACGACAAACAAAACCTCGCGTTCAGATGCAATGATGTATATAAGTAATAGACTAGTTCGCTGAAATTATATAAGAGAAAAGAATATAATGTAATGGCGGCAATCTAAGTCGGAAGTGACAAGTAGATTTACGATGGGAAATACTATTAATCCTTATGTCTATTATCTTCGTGCAGCGTCATTGGCGAAGTTTTTCCTTGTTTTGTTTACGATAGAACTTTTTCACATCATCAACATGATGTCATAAAATGATTTATCCGATCTGCCGAGTCACTATCAATGCAGAAGTGAATTACTAAAAACACAACATGTAATACACAATAAACTTCAAATGTAGATACGTTATACGTAATGCATCTCCCCCAAAATACGAAAATATATATATATATATATATATATATATATATATATAGTAATTTATAAAATATATATGGCGATTAAGTGAATGAAACGCGGAATATTCAGTGTAGCTTAATCGCCGTATATATTTTATAAATTACTAACTAGCTCTACCTACGTATTGAGCACTTTTGAAGTAAACACTAAAAGTGTACGCATAAATCTATACTTTCGTATATTCATTTTATGTGAGTAAATTAAGTATATATATATATATATATATATATATATATATATATATATATATATATATATATATATATATATAATGAAATACTCGGCGTTGTTATGTGAGAAACACTATGGTTTTCTACGTGCATTTTATTAAAAACAATTACGTAATATATCATTTTTTTACATTTTATTACATTCATCTCATTTTTTTTTACAAAGTAAACACCACACATCAATGCCAAGAAGTCACTCGAGGATAAAGTTTAAAGGGGGTGTAGACAATGTGACAATCATGTAATCCTTAGTAATGAAAATTCAGTAAATTTGTTAACTTATTTGGAACGGCCTCAAGACACCCATATTGTAGTCAATTGGAAAGCAGCAAAACGGAAGACAATTCCATAGGCGTGAAGTTCTAAGAAAGAAGCTTTGTTCATGGAATCTACGTTTAGGTTTTGGCACAGATAAAGAGTGGGGGAAATTATTGATAGTGTTTTCTGCTAGACGGGTGTTTCTTTTGAAAGTTTGGCGAGGGAGGATCGTAGATTGGAGCTCAGTAGAGCACTTGCCATGTAAATACCAATAGAACGGGGACAAACTCGCAACGTCTCTTCTATGAGAAAGAGGTTGCAGGGAAGAGAAAAGAACATTCCCTACGAGGCTACGAAGTCAATTCTGAACTCTATCAAGGCAGGATAATTATTTTCTAACAGCTCCTCCCCAGGTGTGGTAAAAGTATTCCATCCTTGGACGTATCTGGCTTTTATATAGATGGAGAATTGCATCAGCAGTAACATATCTTATGTTATAATACGCACGATGTATCATTTCTAAAACTAGATAACCATTAATTTCTGTGTGGGGGTAATTCACTATACAAGCAAAACTGGAAATTCAGGGAAATTTTTTGTCTGGACTTTAATGCTGATTGAGCAAATTCATTGCAAAATTTAAATATCGATTTTTTTTTACACAACTTAACATTACAAGCGCAACAGGGAAGTTTTATTACAAAACACGCGAAATGGTCGACGTATAAAATCAACAGTAGGTGTAATAATAAACAGGGGTTCGTCCGAAATGATGGTTTCTATTTAAAGCAAAATTGAACCATGAATTTTGACATATTAATGTTAAACTTAATTCCAAGCCATTATAACCGCGCAAGCAGTACAGCCAGTTTTATGAAATCAATAATAAAATTTTTGATATGAGCGTTCGAAATGAATATTTCTGTTTAGAGAATAATTAAAGCTTGTCACTTTGCTTTTGCGTTTTAAACTTTAATTCAAAATATTATATATAAAATTACTTTAGACTATATGTATTGTTAACTTTGTAAAATTTGGGATATTATGTTGCACAAAGATGGCGGCGTAGTTCATCAGATCCTTATTGTAAGATAACGGGCAAGAATGAAATGCGGTCTGTGGCGTAGTTAACAGCGAACTTGTATTTAGTCGTTACGGCCCCGACCTTGGCATTATCTACTGCCAAGGCCTTATTTGGGGTCCGTAACAACTTAGGCACCAGGGCCAGTAGGGGGAAGTGGGGAAAAATAGGGGTCTTTGCTAGTCCTAGGCTAGACTTGCGTTTGATAGCAAGTACTTTATTAAGTAAAACCTATACTAGAGTTTCTATCACGCACTATTTGCATAACCGCCTTACATTCTTACCAGGACCTACTTAAAATAACAGCTCCCCAGCTTACACGGATGGCGGGCGACATTCACGCTGAAAAAATTTAAAACAAATATATACAGGAACAAAACAAAACTTATTTATATACAAAATAAAGTATTTTTTTTTTTTTTAATTTATTATATTATAATTAAAATGGGGGTGAAATGATGGGGAGGGGGGCAAACTAGAAAACACCCTAAAAGAAAGAAAAAGAAAGCAAATAAACAAAATGCCTATGGGGGCAGGTTAGTAAGGGACCCTCTCTACCTAATAGCTGGTCTGTCGTGTGAAACGCCCACTGTCTTCCGCTCCTCTCCCCCGGGGGGAAGAGGTGAAAGCAAGCAGGTCGTTCCCTAGAGGAGAGTGGAGGACCTAAGGGTATGTGTGAAAAATAACTTGGGGTTGGGGTAAACCGGGGTGGATGGCGTCTTCCAAGATAAAAGTGCGTAATGGGCAAAAATAGGCCGGGGGCAAAATAAACAAGTGGACTGGCCATCTTTGGAAGCTCTCTTAGTGCCAATCTAACGAAAAAATAAAAGACTACGGGAACAGGATAACATGCATACTACCCTAATCTAGGCCCTAATAAAGCATATGCTATCCACTCTTGGTGGTTACACACCTACCTAGCCTACTCCTACCCATCGTATAAGGTTAACCTTATATTACTTTACATAAGGGGCTGGGTTCCGAGAAAACCAAACCTCAGCACCTTAGGAACAATACCACTAGGGTGGAAACACGAACTCGAACCTAGCTCCTCGTCGGATGCACAAACTAGTGTTGTGCACCCATCTCCTATCAAAGTCTATGCGGGACAATCTCTTCCAATCACATCTGATTTTTATTTTTAGTTGATGCTTAAAATAAACAACCAGATCCTGATCGGAAAAAGATCGCCCCTCATAGACAATGCCCAGACGTGTATACCACGTTACTAACCGAGCTACCCCTAGGATCGCTAGAAACACCAACCGTTTCTCCCTGTCAAACGGCGGGTCCACATTGTCGACTACGTACGCTAAATCAAGTGGCACCGACCGCTCGGGGTCGATGCGAGCCGTTACCCCTTCGACATACTCCCAGAGACTCCGCACCCCGCTGCAAAGAAAGAACGCGTGTTCTCTCGTTTCCTCCTCCTCTTCATCATTGCAGCGTGGGCACGGGGGATAATAATATTCGCTATCCCTACAATCCCTGGCTAGTCTGCCAAAGAGTGGCAGCGCGTCCCGGACTAGCCTCCACGTTATTGAAAATTCAGAATTATTGATGTAGCTACTGGCAGGCGCCCAATTCCAAAGCGAGAGAACTTCCCCCCTCGACAGATGTAGCCGCTTCACCAGCGGGTCTTTTGCAGTCCCCACCACTAATTCCTCATATAGCCTCCACCTAGGCCGTGCAAGGTCCCTGGACCTCGGCAATGCCCTAAGGGCGGCTCGGCATTCGGTCAGGAAACACCGTTCCCCCGCTGGTCTTTTGCGACCTTCAGCGGCAGGGGCGGATATGAGCCGTGGAAAAGCCTGTTCCACGACTGGTACCCATGGCGTTTCCTCCATCAGTGTCCGACTCAGGAACGCCAATCTTTCTGCATGTTTATGGCTTTGCAGATCAGGCATCCCCAAGCCTCCCTCGCTAAGCTTCTGCGTACAGACCTGTCTACGGACAAACGGCTTTCCTCCCTTCCATAGCAGTTTGAAAAGGAGGCGCTCTAAAGCCTTACAGCGGTCCGCAGGCAGGGGAAGAACAGATAAACGGTAAAGGATCAAAGGAAACACGTACGTAGCACATGCCTCCGCGCGACCCTTTAAGGACAATTTCCTCCGAATCCAAGTCCCAACCGACGACTCGACCTTAGTCTGTACTTCCGACCAATTCTTGTCCAACTGGAGGTCCGGCCCGAACCACACACCAATGATTTTTACTGGGCCATCAGTCCAGCCGAACGCACCTGGAAGCGAGTTTACCCCGGTCCAGGCGCTCAACCGCAGGCCAACGGACTTGCTGCGATTGATCACGGCCCCTGTAACAACTTCATACTCAGCGATCGCCTCTATCACCGCTCTAATATCGCTACGGCGCGCAGCGAACACGGTGACGTCATCGGCGTACGCGGACACCCTGGCAAATTTACCGCCAGGCAGAGCTATGCCGCGCAGGACTGGTCTCGCCGCCTCGTCCCTTAATTTGCGAAGGAAGGGCTCCAACGCCAGGACATACAGCAGAGGCGACAGCGGGCAACCCTGCCGCACCGACCGGGAGACCCCAAAGGGCTCCGACAACCTACCATTTACCTGCACCACTACCGCGGGATCACGATACAGGGCGGAAATCCACTTGCGGAAGTCCGGACCAAAGCCGGCGGTTTCCACAACAGCCCTCAGGAACCCATGGCCCACCCTGTCGAATGCCTTGGACTGATCTAAATTGATCAGCGCGGCTTCAGCGTCGTCTTCTAACCCCTCTATGATCGTGCGAATCAAGTGCAGATTGTTCTGAATTGATCGACCCTTCACAGCGTAGTTCTGATCCGGTTCGACCAAGTCACCGATAACAACCTGCAGTCGGTTCGCAAGAACGCGGGCCAAAATCTTGAAATCTGCGTTAAGCAGAGTAATGGGCCTATAATCGTCTAGATTCCCCCCTCCATGTTGGTCCCCCTTCTTCAGAAGCGTGACCACTCCTTTGGTTACCTGCCTCGGGATCGAATCCTGGGCAAACCAGTGGTTAAACACGCCCGTCAGAAGGGGCACAAACATGGGCGACAGCCTCAAGAACAATTCGTAGGGCAAACCATCAAGCCCCGGAGATTTGTTGTGGCCAACCTGCTTAAACGCAGTAATGACCTCACGCTCCGTAACCATCCCCTCGCAGCTAGCCGCTCGGGCCGCAGTAAGGCGGGGCGAGCCAGCTAAATAGCCGCCAAACTCCTGGCCGCGGAGTCTGGGTAGTTGGGTGAAGCGTTCCTCCAAATGTTGCCGAACCCCATTGCAGATCTCCCGTGCCGACACGAGAGAACGCCCTTCCAGGTTTTTCACCTCCCGAATGTACCCATCCGAGCCACGTCTTAGAGCAGCCTTACGCTCAACAGCGTCAACATTCACGGCTTCGTTGGAGACTCTGTTTAACCTAGCCCTAACTACTTGACCTTCATATCGCTCGCTAGCCAAGCGATTGAGGTCCCCCTTAACTAGAGCTAGATCTAGGGAATCCCCCCCTGCCACCGCCCGGGTCAGTCTATCATCTAGGTGCCTTTTGGTCCGAGCCCTATCTAGCGCGAGGCGTTGGCTGTATTGGACACAAAAGTGCCTAATGGTGACCTTAAGTTTAACCCACCAGCTACTCCCGGTAACCGCCCCCACTAACTCCCTCTGAATTAGTGTTGTCAGCTGCTCCCGAAAGTCGTTCGACTCCAACAAGGAGCCGTTCATCTTCCAGTAGCCCGCCAACCTAGGCCTATTACCTAATTTCAAACGGGCCAACACAAGTTTGTGGTCCGAATGACCTAGCCAGTGGAACGTGGGACAAGATAGAAAATCTACGTCGCCCCTTCTGATTAACATCCGGTCCAAGTATGTACTTGGACCGGCGGCCGAACTAGATTGCCACGTCCACATCTCCCTCCCTGGGTGATCCAGACGGAACCTGTCGACTAGATCGCTCGAGGCCATAAAGCCAGACAGGGTGTTGTCACACCTTTCCAACCCACTAGCCCCCCCCGACCTTATCTATCTTGGGGTCCAGGATGGCATTCCAGTCCCCCATTAACACTACCCGCTCCGGACCCGAAGAGAGAAACACCTCCACCCGCCGAAAAAAGGAAACCCTCTCGCTTTGGATATTAGGCGCATAAACTGCCACGATCCGGAACGCGCCGCTTTTAACGGCAACATCGACCACGACCAGCCTCCCATGAGCGTCCGCGTGAACAAGCGTAACCGTCGCAGCCAGAGTGCGACTCACTAGTACAGAAACCCCCCGGCTATGGAGGCTGCCATATGCTGAGTAAACATGAAAATCGTCCACCAGCACATCGCAGTCCCCATCCCCAACAAAGTGGGCTTCTTGTAGGGCAACTACGTCTACCTCAAGGGCCACGAGATCCCTCAGCACGCGAGCAGCCTTGCTTCGAGATCTCATGCCCCTCGCATTAAAACTAGCTAGGTTCAAGGCCATGTTTCCCTAACTAGTAATATTCTTCTACTAAGGGTCTAAAGTCCTCGGGAGTGAGGACGTCGAAGGCCTGACCAAGACTGCCCGTGAGCAGGTCGGACGTAAGCCGTCCGTCTCGAGCCAGGCCCCCCACGTCCAAGGGGAACGTCATTTTCAGAGCCCTATAAAGGGAGGGGTGAACATAAAGCGGGACCCTCCCTTCACATTGTGTTGTTATTTTTCCAAGTGATGGGTGCTCCCCGTCCACGATTTTGAGGCCCCCGAAGGCCGACTTGGCTGCTTCTATCATGCGCCATAGCGCTTTCGCTCTTCCTCCCCTATTCACCCGGACGAAAGTGATGATAGACGGAGCATCCTGGAAGTTCCTGGGGTCTGTCACCTCTTTTCCGTCTACTTTCCGGAGACTTTCCAGTTCCTTTAAGTATCGCCTCTGTCTCCCATTTAAATCCGAGACCGCGTTACTTAAGTCGGCGTTGCATAATTGTTCCCCGGGAAGGAAATGGTGCTTCCTGGTTTTCCCCTCCCTCGGGGCTGCCGACTTTTGTTTCCAGCCTTTTCTCCTTTGCTTCTTCCTCTTGGGCTTCTTGGACAACTTCTTCTACTGGAGCTTCCATTTGCTCCGTTTCCTCGTTAGGAGTGGTGAATAGGGGAGGGGTTTGCTGCTCTTCTTCCTGTGGGCTTTGTGGCTGAAGCTCAGTAATCTGGTCTTGCTTGTCGTCTTTCTTCTCTCTCTTCTCCCTCTGTTTGTCCTCGGCCCCTTCGCTGTCTGAGCCCGAGGAGCTTCCTCTCGCCTTTCTTTTTGTAGCCGTTGCCACCGTTCTTGTTGTAGTTTGTGGAGCCGGCTCTTATTTCTTTGCCCCCTTTTTGGCCGCCACTGTGCTCCACTTTTCTTTTGCTGGGGCTGCTTCCTCTTTCCTTGTCTCTGTTGGGGGGTTTTTCTCCGCCGATTTGCCCGTCTCGGCTATTCCGGCTTGTCTTTGAGGGCAGAACCTCGCTACGTGGCCTGTTTTTTGGCATTGCCAACACTGGGGTCTTCTGCCCTCCACAATGACGGCGAGTGACCAGCCCTCGCAGGTGAATTGGGCCGGGATCCCGTGGAATTCCTTGCGGGACAGCCTCATTTTGATCTTGTAGTCTCCCGACATTATATTCCGGGGGCCCTTTACCGCCTCGATACCTTCGACTTCTCCATATTGGGACATGATTGCCCCCAGCTGCTCCTCCTCAAGAAAGCACGGCACCCCTGTAATTGTGACCAGCGTCCTCCTCTTTGAAAGGTACTCTGGCCGTACCTTGATGTTTTTACCATGTGAGATCCCCTCTTGCCAGCTTCTCTGCATCGTCCTTTGTTGGCAAGAGGACCTCCCACATGGCGTTAAAGCGTCTAACGGCGTACTGAGCGGGGATCCTCAGTTCCCCCAGCAGCTCCATCATGCGGTCTTTCGGTACTCCCAGAAGGCCCTTTCCGGTGGCATTCAGAGTCAGCAGGGACACTGATCTCTCCCTTATCTTCGTCAGTGTCTCTGGAACCACCTCTATCTGGTTCCCTTTTGTCAGGTTCTTATATTTGTCCTCAAAAAGCCTTCTGTAGTACTCTGGGGACTTCGCTGGTGCTGATTGCTTTGGCCCCCAACTCTGCTTTGTCTCATTCGCTGTTGCCTCCACTGTCACCGCTGCTGCTGGGGTCCTCTGTGCTGGGGTCCTCTGTGCTGCCGGTATCGGGGAATCCGTAAATGAGAGAGCTGGCCACTCCTCTTTCTTTTCGACTCCACCATCTTCGATCCCCCCACACCCGGGGAGCACCCATCCACTACAAACACGTCCATGGACCTCGTTCTCCTCAGGCTATCTTCCGCCGACTTTCTGGGGCTACTCCTAGCCGACTGCGAAACCGTTGGCGTTTCCTTGTCCCAACGCCTTGCGGGACGCCTACTTCTCTTTCCTTTCCACGGTCCACCTCGGGTTTCTTCAACAAATCTTTTCCAGGCCTCGATCTCCTCCTCCCTGGACGTTGCTGTTCCCATATCAGGCATGATCCACGGCCATCCTGAATTTACTGATCTAGGGATGTCCTCCTGGGAGGTCATCCCCGTGCCCGAAACCCAACCGGGCGCACCTGCACTGGGGGTGCCCTGCACGGCGTCTGCAACCCTGCCAGACGCTATTGGGGTGGAAAGCGACCGCGACGCAACCGAAAACGACCCTTCTGAGTTGGGGGTGGCGACCCCCGGAACCGCACCGGCACTCGACCCTTCCGAACTGGGGGTGGCGACCCCCGAAAACCTTCTCGACCTCGACAAGGGGCTGCCTTTCGGGACGGCACCCCCCAAACCCTTCTCGGCACCTACACCTGGGGCGTCCCCCAAGGTGGCAGGAGCAGCGGCCTGCTCCATCTATTTTGATGGCCCAAGGCCCAACTAGATGCCCGCCGATTTGGAAGCCAAGGGGACCTTCGCCTAAAAAGGCACGTCGGTTTCCCTTGGTCCTGCCGGCTGCTTAAGCACTAGCTGGACCCCGGACTACCTGCAATAAAAACGAAAACAAGAACAGTTAGTAATTTGCCCGAGGGCAATAACAAAAACAATCAGAATTAAACAATGAAAAGCGAAACTTTGCTGGTCCAAATCCCCAAGAAGGGGCTGGTCCTTGCGAAGTCAAGCGGAAAAAAAAAGAACTCAGACTCTTAGAGCGTGGACTGCAGTGTGAACTTTAGTCTTGGCCGGCAGAGACCGAGCGTTGCCGTCACTAACGAGTAGGAAACGGCGAACTTGTATTTAGTCGTTACGGCCCCGACCTTGGCATTATCTACTGCCAAGGCCTTATTTGGGGTCCGTAACAACTTAGGCACCAGGGCCAGTAGGGGGAAGTGGGGAAAAATAGGGGTCTTTGCTAGTCCTAGGCTAGACTTGCGTTTGATAGCAAGTACTTTATTAAGTAAAACCTATACTAGAGTTTCTATCACGCACTATTTGCATAACAACCTTACTTTCTTACCAGGACCTACTTAAAATAACAGCTCCCCAGCTTACACGGATGGCGAGCGACATTCACGCTGAAAAATTTTAAAACAAATATATACAGGAACAAAACACAACTTATTTATATACAAAAATAATTTTTTTTTTTTTTTTTATAATAAAAATGGGGGTGAAATGATGGGGAGGGGGGCAAACTAGAAAACACCCAAAAAAAAAGAAAGAAAAAGAAAGCAAATAAACAAAATGCCTATGGGGGCAGGTTAGTAAGGGACCCTCCCTACCTAATAGCTGGTCTGTCGTGTGAAACTCCCACTGTCTTCCGCTCCTCTCCCCCGGGGGGAAGAGGTGAAAGCAAGCAGGTCGTTCCCTAGAGGAGAGTGGAGGACCTAAGGGTATGTGTGAAAAATAACTTGGGGTTGGGGTAAACCGGGGTGGATGGTGTCTTCCAAGATAAGAGTGCGTACTGGGCAAAAAATAGGCCGGGGACAAAATAAACAAGTGGACTGGGCATCTTTGGAAGCTCTCTTAGTGCCAATCTAACGAAAAAATAAAAGACTACGGGAACAGGATAACATGCATACTACCCTAGTCTAGGCCCTAATAAAGCATATGCTATCCACTCTTGGTGGTTACACACCTACCTAGCCTACTCCTACCCATCGTATAAGGTTAACCTTATATTACTTTACATAAGGGGCTGGGTTCCGAGAAAACCAAACCTCAGCACCTTAGGAACAATACCACTAGGGTGGAAACACGAACTCGAACCTAGCTCCTCGTCGGATGCACAAACTAGTGTTGTGCACCCATCTCCTATCAAAGTCTATGCGGGACAATCTCTTCCAATCACATCTGATTTTTATTTTTAGTTGATGCTTAAAATAAACAACCAGATCCTGATCGGAAAAAGATCGCCCCTCATAGACAATGCCCAGACGTGTATACCACGTCACTAATCGAGCTACCGCTAGGATCGCTAGAAACACCAACCGTTTCTCCCTGTCAAACGGCGGGTCCACATTGTCGACTACGTACGCTAAATCAAGTGGCACCGATCGCTCGGGGTCGATGCGAGCCGTTACCCCTTCGACATACTTCCAGAGACTCCGCACCCCGCTGCAGAGAAAGAACGCGTGTACTCTTGTTTCCTCTTCCTCTTCATCATTGCAGCGTGTGCACGGGGGATAATAATATTCGCTATCCCTACAATCCCTGGCTAGTCTGCCAAAGAGTGGCAGCGCGTCCCGGACTAGCCTCCACGTTATTGAAAATTCAGAATTATTGATGTAGCTACTGGCAGGCGCCCAATTCCAAAGCGAGAGAACTTCCCCCCTCGACAGATGTAGCCGCTCCACCAGCGGGTCTTTTGCAGTCCCCACCACTAATTCCTCATATAGCCTCCACCTAGGCCGTGCAAGGTCCCTGGACCTCGGCAATGCCCTAAGGGCGGCTCGGCATTCGGTCAGGAAACACCGTTCCCCCGCTGGTCTTTTGCGACCTTCAGCGGCAGGGGCGGATATGAGCCGTGGAAAAGCCTGTTCCACGACTGGTACCCATGGCGTTTCCTCCATCAGTGTCCGACTCAGGAACGCCAATCTTTCTGCATGTTTATGGCTTTGCAGATCAGGCATCCCCAAGCCTCCCTCGCTAAGCTTCTGAGTACAGACCTGTCTACAGACAAACGGCTTTCCTCCCTTCCATAGCAGTTTGAAAAGGAGGCGCTCTAAAGCCTTACAGCGGTCCGCAGGCAGGGGAAGAACAGATAAACGGTAAAGGATCAAAGGAAACACGTACGTAGCACATGCCTCCGCGCGACCCTTTAAGGACAATTTCCTCCAAATCCAAGTCCCAACCGACGACTCGACCTTTGTCTGTACTTCCGACCAATTCTTTTCCAACTGGAGGTCCGGCCCGAACCACACACCGAGGATTTTTACTGGGCCATCAGTCCAGCCGAACGCACCTGGAAGCGAGTTTACCCCGGTCCAGGCGCTCAACCGCAGGCCAACGGACTTGCTGCGATTGATCACGGCCCCTGTAACAACTTCATACTCAGCGATCGCCTCTATCACCGCTCTAATATCGCTACGGCGCGTAGCGAACACGGTGACGTCATCGGCGTACGCGGACACCCTGGCAAATTTGCCGCCAGGCAGAGCTATGCCGCGCAGGACTGGTCTCGCCGCCTCGTCCCTTAATTTGCGAAGGAAGGGCTCCAACGCCAGGACATACAGCAGAGGCGACAGCGGGCAACCCTGCCGCACCGACCGGGAGACCCCAAAGGGCTCCGACAACCTACCATTTACCTGCTCCACTACCGCGGGATCACGATACAGGGCGGAGATCCACTTGCGGAAGTCCGGACCAAAGCCGGCGGTTTCCACAACAGCCCTCAGGAACCCATGGTCCACCCTGTCGAATGCCTTGGACTGATCTAAATTGATCAGCGCGGCTTCAGCGTCGTCTTCTAACCCCTCTATGATCGTGCGAATCAAGTGCAGATTGTTCTGAATTGATCGACCCTTCACAGCGTAGTTCTGATCCGGTTCGACCAAGTCACCGATAACAACCTGCAGTCGGTTCGCAAGAACGCGGGCCAAAATCTTGAAATCTGCGTTAAGCAGAGTAATGGGCCTATAATCGTCTAGATTCCCCCCTCCATGTTGGTCCCCCTTCTTCAGAAGCGTGACCACTCCTTTGGTTACCTGCCTCGGGATCGAATCCTGGGCAAACCAGTGGTTAAACACGCCCGTCAGAAGGGGCACAAACATGGGCGACAGCCTCAAGAACAATTCGTAGGGCAAACCATCAAGCCCCGGAGATTTGTTGTGGCCAACCTGCTTCAACGCAGTAATGACCTCACGCTCCGTAACCATCCCCTCGCAGCTAGCCGCTCGGGCCGCAGTAAGGCGGGGCGAGCCAGCTAAATAGCCGCCAAACGCCTGGCCGCGGAGTCTGGGTAGTTGGGTGAAGCGTTCCTCCAAATGTTGCCGAAACCCATTGCAGATCTCCCGTGCCGACACGAGAGAACGCCCTTCCAGGTTTTTCACCTCCCGAATGTACCCATCCGAGCCACGTCTTAGAGCAGCCTTACGCTCAACAGCGTCAACATTCACGGCTTCGTTGGAGACTCTGTTTAACCTAGCCCTAACTACTTGACCTTCATATCGCTCGCTAGCCAAGCGATTGAGGTCCCCCTTAACTAGAGC
The DNA here is from genome assembly GCF_053919585.1 of Euprymna scolopes. Lineage (NCBI taxonomy): Eukaryota > Metazoa > Mollusca > Cephalopoda > Sepiida > Sepiolidae > Euprymna > Euprymna scolopes. The sequence goes on from NC_136515.1 coordinate 62,096,404, forward strand.
TAGATCTAGGGAATCCCCCCCTGCCACCGCCCGGGTCAGTCTATCATCTAGGTGCCTTTTGGTCCGAGCCCTATCTAGCGCGAGGCGTTGGCTGTATTGGACACAAAAGTGCCTAATGGTGACCTTAAGTTTAACCCACCAGCTACTCCCGGTAACCGCCCCCACTAACTCCCTCTGAATTAGTGTTGTCAGCTGCTCCCGAAAGTCGTTCGACTCCAACAAGGAGCTGTTCATCTTCCAGTAGCCCGCCAACCTAGGCCTATTACCTAATTTCAAACGGGCCAACACAAGTTTGTGGTCCGAATGACCTAGCCAGTGGAACGTGGGACAAGATAGAAAATCTACGTCGCCCCTTCTGATTAACATCCGGTCCAAGTATGTACTTGGACCGGCGGCCGAACTAGATTGCCACGTCCACATCTCCCTCCCTGGGTGATCCAGACGGAACCTGTCGACTAGATCGCTCGAGGCCATAAAGCCAGACAGGGTGTTGTCACACCTTTCCAACCCACTAGCCCCCCCGACCTTATCTATCTTGGGGTCCAGGATGGCATTCCAGTCCCCCATTAACACTACCCGCTCCGGACCCGAAGAGAGAAACACCTCCACCCGCCGAAAAAAGGAAACCCTCTCGCTTTGGATATCAGGCGCATAAACTGCCACGATCCGGAACGCGCCGCTTTTAACGGCAACATCGACCACGACCAGCCTCCCATGAGCGTCCGCGTGAACAAGCGTAACCGTCGCAGCCAGAGTGCGACTCACTAGTACAGAAACCCCCCGGCTATGGAGGCTGCCATATGCTGAGTAAACATGAAAATCGTCTACCAGCACATCGCAGTCCCCATCCCCAACAAAGTGGGTTTCTTGTAGGGCAGCTACGTCTACCTCAAGGGCCACGAGATCCCTCAGCACGCGAGCAGCCTTGCTTCGAGATCTCATGCCCCTCGCATTAAAACTAGCTAGGTTCAAGGCCATGTTTCCCTAACTAGTAATATTCTTCTACTAAGGGTCTAAAGTCCTCGGGAGTGAGGACGTCGAAGGCCTGACCAAGACTGCCCGTGAGCAGGTCGGACGTAAGCCGTCCGTCTCGAGCCAGGCCCCCCACGTCCAAGGGGAACGTCATTTTCAGAGCCCTATAAAGGGAGGGGTGAACATAAAGCGGGACCCTCCCTTCACATTGTGTTGTTATTTTTCCAAGTGATGGGTGCTCCCCGTCCACGATTTTGAGGCCCCCGAAAGCCGACTTGGCTGCTTCTATCATGCGCCATAGCGCTTTCGCTCTTCCTCCCCTATTCACCCGGACGAAAGTGATGATAGACGGAGCATCCTGGAAGTTCCTGGGGTCTGTCACCTCTTTTCCGTCTACTTTCCGGAGACTTTCCAGCTCCTTTAAGTATCGCCTCTGTCTCCCATTTAAATCAGAGACCGCGTTACTTAAGTCGGCGTTGCATAATTGTTCCCCGGGAAGGAAAGGGTGCTTCCTGGTTTTCCCCTCCCTCGGGGCTGCCGACTTTTGTTCCAGCCTTTTCTCCTTTGCTTCTTCCTCTTGGGCTTCTTGGACAACTTCTTCTACTGGAGCTTCCATTTGCTCCGTTTCCTCGTTAGGAGTGGTGAATAGGGGAGGGGTTTGCTGCTCTTCTTCCTGGGGGATTTGCGGCTGAAGCTCAGTAATCTGGTCTTGCTTGTCGTCTTTTTTCTCTCTCTTCTCCCTCTGTTTGTCCTCGGCCCCTTCGGTGTCTGAGCCCGAGGAGCTTCCTCTCGCCTTTCTTTTTGTAGCTGTTGCCACCGTTCTTGTTGTGGTTTGTGGAGCCGGCTCTTGTTTCTTTGCCCCCTTTTTGGCCGCCACTGTGCTCCACTTTTCTTTTGCTGGGGCTGCTTCCTCCTTCCTCGTCTCCGTTGGGGGGTTTTTCTGCGCTGATTTGCCCGTCTCGGCTATTCCGGCTTGTCTTTGAGGGCAGAACCTCGCTGATTGCCCCCAGCTGCACCTCCTCAAGAAAGCACGGCACCCCTGTAATTGTGACCAGCGTCCTCCTCTTTGAAAGGTACTCTGGCCGTACCTTGATGTTTTTCCATGTGAGATCCCCTCTTGCCAGCTTCTCTGCATCGTCCTTTGTTGGCAAGAGGACCTCCCACATGGCGTTAAAGCGTCTAACGGCGTACTGAGCGGGGATCCTCAGTTCCCCCAGCAGCTCCATCATGCGGTCTTTCGGTACTCCCAGAAGGCCCTTTCCGGTGGCATTCAGAGTCAGCAGGGACACTGATCTCTCCCTTATCTTCGTCAGTGTCTCTGGAACCACCTCTATCTGGTTCCCTTTTGTCAGGTTCTTATATTTGTCCTCAAAAAGCCTTCTGTAGTACTCTGGGGACTTCACTGGTGCTGATTGCTTTGGCCCCCAACTCTGCTTTGTCTCATTCGCTGTTGCCTCCACTGTCACCGCTGCTGCTGGGGTCCTCTGTGCTGGGGTCCTCTGTGCTGCCGGTATCGGGGAATCCGTAAATGAGAGAGCTGGCCACTCCTCTTTCTTTTCCGACTCCACCATCTTCGATCCCCCCACACCCGGGGAGCACCCATCCACTACAAACACGTCCATGGACCTCGTTCTCCTCAGGCTATCTTCCGCCGACTTTCTGGGGCTACTCCTAGCCGACTGCGAAACCGTTGGCGTTTCCTTGTCCCAACGCCTTGCGGGACGCCTACTTCTCTTTCCTTTCCACGGTCCACCTCGGGTTTCTTCAACAAATCTTTTCCAGGCCTCGATCTCCTCCTCCCTGGACGTTGCTGTTCCCATATCAGGCATGATCCACGGCCATCCTGAATTTACTGATCTAGGGATGTCCTCCTGGGAGGTCATCCCCGTGCCCGAAACCCAACCGGGCGCACCTGCACTGGGGGTGCCCTGCACGGCGTCTGCAACCCTGCCAGACGCTATTGGGGTGGAAAGCGACCGCGACGCAACCGAAAACGACCCTTCTGAGTTGGGGGTGGCGACCCCCGGAACCGCACCGGCACTCGACCCTTCTGAACTGGGGGTGGCGACCCCCGAAAACCTTCTCGACCTCGACAAGGGGCTGCCTTTCGGGACGGCACCCCCCAAACCCTTCTCGGCACCTACACCTGGGGCGTCCCCCAAGGTGGCAGGAGCAGCGGCCTGCTCCATCTATTTTGATGGCCCAAGGCCCAACTAGATGCCCGCCGATTTGGAAGCCAAGGGGACCTTCGCCTAAAAAGGCACGTCGGTTTCCCTTGGTCCTGCCGGCTGCTTAAGCACTAGCTGGACCCCGGACTACCTGTAAGAAAAACGAAAACAAGAACAGTTAGTAATTTGCCCGAGGGCAATAACAAAAACAATCAGAATAAAACAATGAAAAGCGAAACTTTGCTGGTCCAAATCCCCAAGAAGGGGCTGGTCCTTGCGAAGTCAAGCGGAAAAAAAAAAAAAAAAAAAAAGAACTCGGACTCTTAGAGCGTGGACTGCAGTGTGAACTTTAGTCTTGGCCGGCAGAGACCGAGCGTTGCCGTCACTAACGAGTAGGAAACGGCGAACTGATTGTATCCGAAATAGGACAATTTTTATAGTGACTTTGAAATGTTTTCATTGGTTGTTTAGCAAAGCCGGTGGTTATAAAAAAAAAAAAAAAAAATTGGCGAATACATTCGTCTAATACACGCATTATGATTCTAATGGGGAATGTCTCCAAGCGACTTCGGTTGCAGGGAAGAGTACTCGTCAAAGATACGTTAACAGAAGAGGTGGGGGGCCTAGATTCGGCGCAGCACTTGTCTGACTGAAGTACACCGCTTGGGTACTACCTAGGAGGTCCTCAATCCCAAGCCTTGCCACCGGACTTTCCGGTGGTTCAAATTAAATGCTTGTCACTTGAGGCGCCCCTAACGGGTAATGCGACGGTGTTACTCAGGCAATTCTTGTAGAGGCCAGAGTGCCCCTTTTTGGGGGGGGCTCGCCTGTTCTGAACCTTCCGGCCTTGTGCCACCTTTTGCTGCGATGCCGAGCAAATAAATATCTACCCCCATTACGAGTGAAAAACATTTTATAGCTTGACACTTGGCTTTTGCGTTTTAAAATTTAATTCAAAATATTATATATAAAAATACTTTGACTATATGTATTGTAAACTTCCCTTCTATGCACGGCGATTAGTCGCCAATAAAAGCAGGTAATAAATCGATTGGATTAAAAGAAATGGTCATGACACCCATTTCAATGACAAATATAATGTCAGAGTGTGAAATATTCATTTATCCTCCTTTCATATCGGGCAAAGTTCGATCCCCAAGCACACACATACACACACCCACACACACACCCACCCACCCACACACACACATATATATATATATATATATATATATATATATATATATATATATATATATATATATACGCATTAATCTTTATTTATACAACCGCTAAAAAGAGACGGAAGATATAAGAAGATTTCGAAGACTAAGTAACTGATATCTAAAAAATAAAATATACAGAAGGTTGGATATTTTTTCTAATAGAATAAAAATAACTAAATAAGCAAAATTAGTCACAAAAACGCATTGCAACTTCCTTTCAAAATTAATAATAATTGATTAAGTATTTAACGATTGATTTCAATACATAAAATTATATCATATCTCAAATTGTATATGTATATATATATATATATATATATATATATATATATATATATATATATATATATAAATATATATATATATATTATGGGGATTAGAACCCCAGTTTAAAAAGCAGGGTATAGTTAAATGTATTAGTAAATTCATTAATACAATTAAAATAAAACAAAAGAAAACAGTGTTCTTTTAGTGAAGATATATAATAAGCTCGATATATATATATATATATACATATATATATATATATATATATATATATATATATATATATATATATATATGTATATATATACCCTAGCGCTATTTTAATAATGAGTAAAATTATTGTAATTTATAATTAAAATTAACATTAAAAATCGGTTTCACAAGAAAGAACAAACAAAATCAATAAGTTGCACGATCGTTTCGGAAACGATGTATTTACTGAGATTGACAATAAGTCTTGGACAGTAATTTTATGGTATAGTTTTGGGAAACAAATTGCCCTCATCAGCAAAAATATTAGGTGTGTTTTTTTTTAAAGACATCAAAAATGAACCTAGCATTTTTTTTTAAAGTAAGGCAGATGTATCTGGAAAATATTTAAAATATAAAGGAAAATAGTTACTTTTTTCATGTTGATAAACAAAGTAAGATAGAATGAAAAACAAATTAAATATAAAAATAAAATAAAATCGGGTTGAAAGGTTAGGTTGAGATAGGACATTTTAAATATTTCTAACAAAAATATATATATACTTTTTCATGGTGCGCCTTCTAAAATTCGTAAGTATCATCGTCAATGCAAACATTGGGATGGTACATGTAGTTTATGAATACTTGAGAATGTTGATATATACAAACTTTCAAAGGTAACACCAATAGAATAATAATACCAGTTTAAAATCTTAAGTAAGGCTAAATTTGAGATCAACTTAAATATTTCAATTACAAAGGGAGATAATTATAGTCAAATAGAAAAATGAAGAAGTTAACGGTTAAAAGGGAGATAACCACTAATTAGTTATGAGTTGAATATTTTATATAGAGATAAACTAGCGGGGGTACCCGGCGTTGCCCGAGTGTTTGTTTCCGGGACGGGGGGAGTTTTAAAAAATGTTATGGTAGGTAAGTAGGAAGGATCAAACCCGGAGTCATGAGTAAAAGTAGGATAATAAAGTGTGAAAAAAAACAAAAAAAAACATCTGCAACGTTAACAGTTCGGCCACCAAGAAAAGTCCATTCCAGTTGTTTAGGAAAAAAAAACGACTACGGTAGGTCGGCGCGAACGTGAAAATATAATGCGAATTGTCTAGCACGCTAACCACTACGCCACAGAGCACTGCAGCTTAGTTTAGTGATTTTAAATAACTTCACATGAAAGAACTACGAAGTCAAACCGGGGTTCTCTTCTCAACTGTTCCTTGTGAACGATCCCCAAACGGTGTTAAGTGGTGGCAGGGGGAGGAGGGATTTATTAGAGAGAAAATATTTTACCACTTCCATTGATCTTAACCGATTTTGGCCGTGACTTCTTAGCAGAAAAAGTATAGAAATCTAAGATTATCGAGGAAT
>NC_136515.1:62112605-62175105 GCF_053919585.1 Euprymna scolopes
GTTTTACTTGGTTTTAGAACAGGGCGTTTCCGTCGTCATACGTTTTTTTCTATATTTACATTTTTTGATACCTATGAACACATTTACAACGCGCATATACCCCTTCAAAAAAACAAAAACAAAAAAAAAAACAACCCTGAAACTCACGTTTTTTTCGCGTTTCCATTTTTTCTTTGCGTTTCCTGCATTAGCAACTTTGAATTCAGTTGTCGACCAAATATCGTAATCATGTATATTATTGTACACAAATTAGAGATGCACTTTCCTTTAACATGGTAACTTTTTTTTTCCTTTTGATGCTTAGTATTTGCGCTTCCAGATCCTTACAGCGATTATCAGCTTAAATATGGAACAAATATTCTGACATCCATCTCTTATTCACTACTCACAGGATAGGGGTGTCTATTGGGAGAACCGTTCTAAATATGGGCATGTTGCTGGTGACAGAGGAAGTCGGAGCTTACGTTCGTAAAGTCGGTCTAACATGAAGAGGGTGGAGAGTTCGGCAACAATAATTACATCAACAACCGTACTTGAACTTTTGAACAAATCGGTATCCGACCGACACTACCACCCCCGAATTTATTTGTTGGTTCATAATATTCGAGCGTTTATTATGGTTAAATTTGTGGCAATTATTTGGACAGTCACATCCACTACCAAAATGCGGGGTCTATTCCATAAGCTGTTCTTAACAGGCGGATGTTGCGGGTGACAATTGCGAAATCCGTTCTTACCATGCAGAAGCTGGGGCTGTTAATTCAACAAGCAGTTCTTTACATGAGGAACAACAGTAACAACACCCCCACCAACAACAACAACCATATTTTAATTTTTCTTTGAGAGAAGGTCATGCTTTCACCGGTCAATGCCGGTGAACCAGTTCCGGTAGTTTGATTATACACACGTATTATGTATTATATGCTGTAATGTACTTTGGAATGTTTATGCCGCATTCCGGAGTTCTACCGTATATAATATATTTCTGTCAAAATGTGTTATTTTTTCAAGTATGTGTCAAGTTTTATTCATGCAAATCCTTGTTTATGAAACTCAATGGAATTACAGAGCATATAACAAATAAAAGAAAAATATCTATATTCTAAATTTCATTATGTTGACCATCTTACAATTTATAAATTTCAGTACGTTTCATTCACGTTTCTTGACAGCACATGTTAGTAGTGCTAAATCATTCATTCATTTATTATCTCAATCAATGAATATCATCTGCACTTAACTTCTCGGAAGAAATATCACATATAATTTCATCAAGCGAAAATAAAAATTCTCTCCGAATTTTCGGATTTGGACATAATGCACTTATGCATATGTTTTCTTTTAATGAATGGATAGCTGCTTATTTTCCCAAGGATTTAAGGGTAGAATAGATTCATTGATTAATATAAAAATGAAATAAATTATTTTGAGCTGCGAAACAGGTGCTGTCAAAGTATTCGCATGTCAACATGTGTAATGGTATGAACTGTAAGATAGTAAGCATCATTAAATTTGATATTATGTATATATATGTGTATGTATATATATATATATATATATATATATATATATATATATGTTTGTGTGTATGTATGTATATCACAACAGATCCTGCATTTAAAACTGCTAGAGCTATATTTTTTTTCTCTTAAACTGTCTGGAAACTTTTAATTTTTGAATTTTAATTTTTCTTGCCTGTTAAAATCAAATATGATTGAAACGGCCTGCATATCGTAGCAACTTATGATTGTAATACATAAGGAATAGAAATATAATTTGCTCTCTTCGATTGACCACTATCAACGAACTTTGTTGAAATTCATTTATTCTTAATTTTTTGATATCTCTCAACCAGTGTTTGTGTATATATATATATATATATATATATATATATATATATATATATATATATATATATATATGTGTGTGTGCGTGTGTGTGTGTATGTGTGTGTTTTCCTTATGTGTGTCTGTCCTTGTGTGTGTATATGTGCCTTTTATCACTCTCTTTGTCTTTATTTTCTATCTTTCACTCTCTCGTGTAATTCCCGAAAGTTAAGCTTATCAAACTCCGGCTAAAAAGGAAGCCTGAAGCTGCTTTTTCCAACAACTTTTAAATTCTCTAATGCATGCAAGCGCGAGTGTCAGGTTTATTGGAAGGGTCGGGGTCGCTTGACAAGGAGATCTAGCCCGAAGACCGTTCGAATTTCCAATCTAGTCTCAAACCCTGAATACTTAGAGAGACGTTGGGGAAAAAAAGGTTCAGATTAAACTTCCCAATACCTTTAGGGCATTTCTCTAGGTGATAAGGCTACATCTTGTAAATCCCACTTTGACTTCTCGTTTACATAAATAGATATACATACAAAAATATACACAGGAAAGAAAAATCCAATTGTCGAAATTGGTAGAGATTAAACAGATGTATAATAATAATAATAATAGTCAAGCAGGATTGATTGGAGTAAAATAGTAGACTCGATAATTTTATTATGGATTTCCAAACAAATTAAAATTGAAAAGCGAGTTTTAACGATGTATATATATTTTTAATTTTCCATAATCCGAGCCTGTGCCGTTAGTTATAAGGACAAGATTATTCAATACATGAGTTTGTTTCTATCCAAACAATTGTTGGTAACCAGTTTATTCGATATTTAGGTTAGATTCTGCGTCTTTGTTTAGGTGTTTTATTTCAATACTAGCGGGGACTGCCCAGCGTTGCCCGGCGTTGCCCGGCGTTGCCAGGCGTTGCCCGGCGTTGCCCTGGTTTTTAGATGCGTGGGTGGTTGGGGGTGGTAAAATGAAAACAAACGAAGTCATAACCCTGTTAAAATATGATAAAAACAAAAATGTTAAAAATATTTTTTAAAAATCATGTAAAAAAAGCAATTAAAAAATGAAGGTGATGCAATACGAACGGTCCGGCGGTGCTCGTGTGTTTGAAAAATCCCAAAAAGGTTTGAAGAGGGAAGGGGTTCGAACTCGAATCATTGAGGCGAAAGCACCCCCCCCCCGAAAAAAAAGAACGTGATGAATTAATAAAAAAGTTAATTAGGTCAAATATCAATTCCGCAATGAAGTTTGTTTTGGTTTAGTTTCAGTAGTCACATCACACTCCAATTCTAAATTAACTTTTTTGGTTTTCTCGAATTCTAAATCAATTTATTTGTTTCAATTTTAATTTAGTGTAATACAAGTGAAATCACGATATCGTTGCGTTGGAATCTTCATGCAAAAGTAAGTGTTGAGTTGAAAGTACTAATAAATAAAGGTCATAGTTAGATTTCACGGTTAGAGTTGTTAAAACCGGAAGTAAAATCAGGTTAGTCTCGCAGATTGCGTCTTACACTAACGAAAAAAATGGCAAAAAGAAAGCAATAATAGTAATCACGTTTGCGCGTTTTTATTTTAAAAAAATGTTATTTCTATTTTATTATCGAAAAAACAGAAATCATGAATCAGGGAAAAAAGATTAAAAACAAAAGAAACGGCATAAGTAACCTTGTGCGATACCAAACCGGTGTGTTTCCTCGTAGTGTTCGTAGTGTCTCTTGTGAACGCATCCGCTGCGGTGTAAGTGAAGAGAGGGGGAGGATGAATCTAATAGAGAGAAAGGATGTTTCCACTTCCATTGAATCTAAGCGATTTTGGCAGGTGATTCTCACCGGAAAAATATAGGAATGTTCCATTGTCGAGGAGCTGAATAGGCAATAGACCTATAGCAAACTTCAGATAATGTGCTACAGTCTGTACGCATTACATTTGCATGTAATGCCATGATTTTTAATCCTATGCAGATCAAAGTTTGAGGGAAAATGAGTTCATTTTATTCATATGAGAGACACTTTTAGGTTATAATCATCTGAGCCAGTCTAGCCGATTTGAGTTACTAGAGCTATGCCAATCAGTGGACAATTCATGCAATTTTATTACATTTGGGTTGTCACAGTATTTTTAACCGAGGGGGTCTATCACCAAACGCAAATATTTCTTGACTTACTCAATTTTATATAGGCAAAATATTGTTTATATAATTAACTCAGTCGATAAGTCGATCTGCTATGCTTAAATTTTTAATAAGTCTATCGTTGGACTTGCCTTGGTCATATTCGCTTTCTTTACAAAGGGTCACTACATATCAAAGCCCGAAGGCCACTCGAAAATGGAGGTTTATGTGCATTATAATCATTGCGAGAGTAACGAAGTAATAACTACTCGTAGAAATTTGGTATAAGCCTATTATGTACTATGACAATACAATGAGACTTTGTTTAAATTCTGCATGACGACTACAATATTATAGTCAGTTTGAAAACAGATCACCACAAACGAGGTTCATCATTTAATTATGCAGAAAACAATTGCCAAAAAAATTTTAAAAACATTTATTTTTAAATAGATCTTTATAAACAAAAGCTTTGGAATTCCCTGGGAAGATAATTGAGGATTTTTAAAAAAAAGCACTTACTTAGAAATCTGTGGAAATTCCAATAAGTGATAAGTGAAACAATGAAATTAAAATTCCAACAATAAATGCCGACCATTCAATTGGAACCGGATGGAATTCTTCAACTATAATCTTAAGAAAACAAGAAAAAACGCAGTTTAAAAAAGTTTAAATTGTGAAGAACCATTTTTACGAACAAAAGAAATCAGGAATATCTATACTACACTTTCAAGACCATTGAAAACGGGCAAAAGTGTTGAGTTAGAATGAGTGCTTTGTGTCAAATTGATGTTTGTATATGGTTAAATTCACGCTCAGTTTTGAATTAAATACTCGTCCAATTAATTGTTACATGTGAATCTAAAGGATACCATAATACTTTGTTTACTATACCTTACAAAAATTAAAAAAAATCATCTCACTCGATCCAGTAGTTTCTGAGCTAATGTGGAACAGACAAACAGACTAAAAGAAATATAATATAGATAGCTTATTTAAACAGACTCAATACATAGAATCTATTCAAATCTCATTAAACAACTGTTCTAGGGTTTACTTAAAAAAAACAAATTTAGAAAAAAAAGCAACCTGCAAATAAATACTTGTTTTGCTTTCTAGGAAAATTTTTTTATGATAGAATACACGTTTATGTTTAAGTTTTGTAATATATTTGTAATAAAGTCACCATCTTTTTGTCTAACAGACCTAATGAGGCGTAGTTAACAGCAGCAACCATATAACACGTATGCAAACGACCAAGCCGGTGCGTGAGCTGGAGTCACAGCGAAAGGAAGAGAAGGGGATACAAAAGTTCAAAGAATAAAGAAAACACACATACGCTAGACGTAACCGAAAAACACATATGCTGCCAAAGCGAGGTATCACGTTGGCGACAAATACATTCGGAAGTACAAGTCAGTGCAAGAGGAACATTTAAGAGATGAGGCAATTGGAATTTTGGACAAAGAAAATGTCGAACGAACATGTCAGGTTGTGAAAACTGCAGACATTAGAAAAACGAAAAAAAAACGAAAATTCAATAAAAATGTATGACAGGACAACGGGGCGAAGTAATGTCGACGTGTAATGGACGTGTGGTCACGTTGAAGGCATGATCGTTTTTGTGGGGCTCACGTGTTCCCCACGGCAGAATTTCGTTAATACATAGTGAACTAAGTTACTTTAAAAAACAAGGTACATACTATGCGTTATTTTTGAAAATACTATGTATAAATATTAACTTTAAAAACGTTGCGTTAAATTCCCCCTTTTTTGTTCTTTTGCGACTGTCTCTGCATGCTAAGTGTGTCCGAGTGAAAATGTAACGATAAGTCACACACGTTATTGTTTACTCTTAAATAGTCTTTGCTTTGATCTTTTCAGCAAATACTTTTATACTTAAAATAGCATTATCCTTAATCCGCGATCCTATTTTTGAAATACATACTTTTGATTCATTATGATTGGGTTTAAAATATTTTTTTAATTACAATAGTTATTATTTGACAACAAATCCTATGTTTGAAATACATACTTTTGATCCATTATGATTGTGTTTAAAATATTTTTTTTAATTACAATAGTTAATATTTGACAACAAATTGTTCTTGATCCGTTCTGCTTATGTTTGTTGGCTTCATATTCCCATTTTAACCGTTTGTCTGAATTAGAATGATCTTTTGATCCGTCATGCTTGTATTAAGAAATAGAAATGCGTATACGTTACACTTATGTTTCGAAACGTAGCTTCTCTGATCCATTTTACTTGTGTTTTATGTGGCATTTTCTAAAAATCCGTAGTTTATGTTTAAAAATAGAATACAAATTCGGTCGTTAGGCTTAAGGTGAAATAGTATTTTGTGGTGACGTTTCGCTTAAATCTGAATATTTTTATGAGTATTCGTAATGTTCATTTGTACATTTGCATAAATAAACTTTACATAGTGGGGCAGGTTATCTCATTATTCCATGAGAATCTTTCACTTAGTGAATCAAGCACCAAGTTAAAGATGGTTTCAGCAATCTGCCCACGAACTAGAAAATCAACTGTTTTGACGACGACATAACATTAACCGTGGAATAATTGAAAGCTTAACATAAATTGTAGAATAATGTATATATATATATATATATATATATATATATATATATATATATATATATATATATAGAGAGAGAGAGAGAGAGAGATATGCATATATACACATACATTATTCAACAATATATATATATATACATTATTCAACAATATGCATATATATATGCATATATATACATTATTCAACAGTGTATATATATATATATATATACACATTATTCAACAATATGCATATATATATATATATATATATATATATATATATATATATATATAACTGGTTTTTGAAAATATTCCAAGAATTATGTTTTTTCAGTAATAGTTGGATCGACAACAATAAAATGTAGATAGTACAGTACCAAATCTACTACATTTGTCTGATTCTAAATGATATTCAGAGCATACCTGACTATAGTCACTGGGTGTGACATGTAAACATTGTGTTTGAATATGTTATTCTTTTCTTCTTAGAATTGTTTGACAAGTTTTCGACATTCAAATATACATTATAACATATTTCTACTGTTTGATCACGATTGCAAACAAAATAGATCTGCAATACATTGTCTTACGAGAAAATAAAAGAACATGTGTTTTCACAAATTGTGAATGAAACATTAAAAATACAAATATATATATACATATATATATATTTGTATTTTTAATGTATGTATGTCGATGACTAAAATAACTTTAAAATAACTATGACTATTTTTAATGTCTGTATGTCGATGACTAAAATATATTTTATAAAGCTCCCCTCTTTGGTAGAGCACTCTTGTAAATTATCTTACTCGCTACTTAATTTAGCTGAAATAATGCGAAGCTCGCGATTTGTTTACAAACAAACGTTTGAGCCCTCTACGAGTAGCGGACGGATGTTTATTTAAATAATCGTTCGGACAGGTTAGATCGGCAACCGATTCCGTAGTCAAGGGGTAGGACTGCCGACTGTCATCACGACGGTTCTAGGTTCGATCCTCGGCTTGGGAGAGGTGTTAGTCTAGCGGCACTGATGAGTTGTGAAACAACGAAACAGGTCTGTATGTCGATGACTAAAATATATTTTATAAAGCTCCCCTCTTTGGTAGAGCACTCTTGTAAATTATCTTACTCGCTACTTAATTTAGCTGAAATAATGCGAAGCTCGCGATTTGTTTACAAACAAACGTTTGAGCCCTCTACGAGTAGCGGACGGATGTTTATTTAAATAATCGTTCGGACAGGTTAGATCGGCCACCGATTCCGTAGTCAAGGGGTAGGACTGCCGACTGTCATCACGACGGTTCTAGGTTCGATCCTCGGCTTGGGAGAGGTGTTAGTCTAGCGGCACTGATGAGTTGTGAAACAACAAAACAGGTCTGTATGTCGATGACTAAAATATATTTTATAAAGCTCCCCTCTTTGGTAGAGCACTCTTGTAAATTATCTTACTCGCTACTTAATTTAGCTGAAATAATGCGAAGCTCGCGATTTGTTTACAAACAAACGTTTGATCCCTCTACGAGTAGCGGACGGATGTTTATTTAAATAATCGTTCGGACAGGTTAATTTCGGCCACCGATTCCGTAGTCAAGGGGTAGGGCTGCCGACTGTCATCACGACTGTTCTAGGTTCGATCCTCGGCTTGGGAGAGGTGTTAGTCTAGCGGCACTGATGAGTTGTGAAACAACGAAACATGTCTGTATGTCGATGACTAAAATATATTTTATATATATATATATATATACAGGCGGCAAAAAGAAAGTCCGAACTTGTAATCTTTTCAAACACTGCTAATGTAAGCTTAATTTAATGTAAATGTTTAAACAAAATATACATCATCTGATTGACCTGTTATTCTTCTATATTTTGCTTATAATTGAAATATTATTGTGCTCACGTCAATTAAAAAATAAGTTCAAATTGAGGAGGCAAAGTGAAAGTCTGCACAATAGAATTTTGTTATTTAAATGTAACTTTAGGGCATTAATGCAACACAAATACATCAAGAACACAATGAACTCGTTAATATTTTGTAGCATAGCCCTTCTGCGATTTGACAATTTGTAAGCTTTTGGGAATGCCTTGAATTAGACTGCAGCAATACTCCGGGGAAGGGGCATCCCACTTTCCTTTAATTTTTGTCCAAAGTTCTTCCAAATTTAAAATTTTAGCATTGCGTTTCTGTTACTTGATGCAATGCCATATTATTTCGATAGGATTGAGGTTTTGAGATCGATCAGGTCAACCCATAAACGTAATATCCTGCTCTTCCAGGAACCTCTTGATATTGTCAGCTGTTTGGATGGGAGCATTATCCTTCATGAAGATGGGATTATTATCCAAATTTATATCAAAGTAGGATATAAAATGCTCAGTCAACATATTAATGTACTTCGTCGAGTTAATTCGGCCTTGCAAGCGACCTATAACCCAAGACCATTGCTAATAATATGCCCCCACCAAAACTGAACCTCCACCACCTTGCAACTTTGAGAGTTTGCACCTAGGACTAAATTCTCCGTTTTTCCCCCGACGGGCGTACTGCCTACCATCATTGCCCAGCCTATTGAACTTGTTTTCATGGCTAAAAAAGCACTTTGGATTAACATGAAGAGTCATATATATATCGACAAGAGGAGGGGCTAGCTATGGGCTCGCCATTATCACCAGTGATGGTGAACATATACATGGAATAGTTCGAAGACATGGCCTTAGATTCAGCTCCCTTAAAGCCAACCATGTGGCTAAGATACTGTGATGAGACCTTCATATTCCGGCCCTATCAGGAAGACATCCAGGCTCTCCTAAACCATGTGAACTCAATAAGGGCATCGATACAGTTCACAATGGGGAAAGAAAAAGGTGACTAACTGGCCTTCCTTGATATACTCATATCACGCACAGAGCATGGGTTTAAGAAATCCATATATCGCAAGCCTACCTTAACTTCAACTCCTATGACCCATACAGTATCAAACATGGAATCGCACGCTGCTTACAACATCGAGCAGAGAAAATAAGTAGCGACATCATTACATACCACCAAGAAATGGTCAGATTGAAGCATACCCTCCGTCGTAACAACTACCCCGATAGCATACTATCCACCAGACGTGTTAATAGTACAAGAGAGGAGAATGAAACCCAAAAACCTTCAACAGTCTGCCACATACGAGGCATTTCCGAAAAGATTCAGAGAATATATGCCCCCTACAACATCAGGACGGTATTCAAGTGCAAGTCAACACTCAGACGACACCTGGTACGAGTGAAGCCCCACATGGAGGAGAACATGACCAAAAACTGCATATACTCCATCCTATGCAGTTGCAGAAAGGTTTACAAGGGTGAAACATGCGGCCTCCTTAAAGTAAGTTTGGAAGAACTCTGAAAAGCGGTAACTAAAGGGGAGACGGAACAATCGGGCATAGCCAACCATGTCTGGATGGAGAGGGGGACCATCGCCCCCTATGGGATAATGTAAAAATAATAACAGAGAGACCCACTGGAAAGTTAGAAAACTTAAAGAAACAGCTCACATGCTCGGACACAAAAACCTACTGAGCAAACCAAGCATAGAGATAAATGTAATTTGGACACCTCCGATAGAGAGAGAAAACATTGAATAAATACATAGGTTAAACATTAACAAAAACCAACTGTGACATATGGCCGAGTGGTCCTAGACGTTGTATCAAAGTTTACAGTTACCCACAGGTGCTGAGTTCAATCTTGAACGAAGGCAGTAAAAAGTAACATTCAAAAGAGAGAACCAGCAACTATCTCCCAGAGCCTAGCGTGAGTGCGAACACGGTACCCCCGTAATAATAGTAAAGGGTTGGGTTCGAAACTCCTAACAAACGGTTACCCAGTTCGATACAAAATACCTGATGAAGGGCAAAACGGCCGAAACTTTGTGACTATACCAACCAAGATAAGGAAATCAATCTCAATCAATGAAAACACCTCATCTCAAAAATACAGAATATTACTATGAAGAGTCACGATCTCCATTGCATCTGACGAAGTCCAGACGACGCTTTCCGTTCTTTACAGAAATCATTGGCTTGCGTCTTACAAATTAAAAATAATCTGTGCTTGACAATGGAAAGAGAGGAATTTTTAACAAGATTGCACTGTTGTTGGATTTGGAGAGCAGATCTTGATAGTATTGTCTTCTCTGTTAAAAGTAACTCTAGTACGAAAAGATTTAAGGGCGTCACGAACACTGCCGGTGATTTGATGCTTTTTTATAGTCTTTCGTACCGTTTTCTTATCACATTTAAATCTGCGGGAAATTTCTGTATTGGATGAACCAGAAAGGTGGAAATTAATGAGCTCCTGACGATCATTAAAAGACAGTCGTGGCATAAGGACTAAATGTTACGTTGTATAACCTGGAACAGCAACAATTACGATTAAAGATGCTTAGTGTCCTGTTGGTGTATATTTAAAACTGATTTAGGTTCGATAATTTTAGCTGGTTTTAAGCGAATTTGTTGTTGCAGACATTCTTTTTGCCTCCTCAATTTGAAATTATTTTTTTTAAATTGACGTGAACTTTAAAATATTTCATTTAAAAGTCAAATATGAACAGGTAAAATTATAGGGGCATAAAAGGCGAATCAAATGAAGTATAAGTTATTTAAACAGTTACATAAAATTTAGATTAAATTTTCAGTTTCTGAAAACATTACAAGTGCGGACGTTATTTTTGCCCGCATTTTATATATATATATATATATATATATATATATATATATATATATATATATATATATATATATATATATATGTATATGGAATGAAAAAATGTACCAGCGGTGGTTGACGTTATGTTTAAAGAAAAAATAGAAAAAACCGAATGAAATTATTAAAAAATCAACGTTTCGTCCTTGTCTCAGAGGACATCTTCAGGATAATTGAAATAAAAATGTGATAAAAGAAAAAGTCATAGATCGTGCGAAAAAAGACAGTTTTTTTTAAATCCAACCCATGTCGAGAAACTTTCTCGACATGGGTTGGATTTTAAAAAACTGTCTTTTTTCGCACGATCTATGACTTTTTCTTTTATCACATTTTTATTTCAATTATCCTGAAGATGTCCTCTGAGACAAGGACGAAACGTTGATTTTTTAATAATTTCATTCGTTTTTTTTCTATTTTTTCTTTAAACATATATATATATATATATATATATATATATATATATATATATACATATATAATTGATTCCTGTTGACTTATGAGTATTGTCTGCAAAAGTAATGATTAAATTTGGTTACGGTTGAGCTCATTTTACCATTGGATAATAATTTCTATAAACCTCCAATTACTCGAGCCTTACATTCAACTGATAACATAAGACGTAATCATGTACGCTTAAACATAGTTATATACAAAAAAGCAATCAGATTGGCAACGTATTTTTCGATAAAATGTAAAATGGACCGACAGAAAAAATCGCAGACAAAACCAAAACGAAATGATATGATACATTTACTTATATTGAAATTCACGCAAGCACTCGTATATATATATATATATATATATATATATATATATATATATATATATATATATATATATATATATATAATTGTAATTAGTAATAACATGAACAAATTGGTCCATGATATTGCATAGCAAATATATATACTTTTATATTACCGTTTTATCTTCTTAGTTACACATGTTTCTGTTACTTCATCAGAATTTAAAATAAAAAATAATAACCATGCTTGTTAATGTCCGATGAAGTTACTGGGTCGTTGATTCCGTTCAGTAACCGGAACTTGTGTAACTAAGCAGATGAAACGCTTATATATATATATATATATATATATATATATATATATATATATATATATATATATAATTAAATAATATTAACAGATTCTTTACGTAGAGATTTATAAGATTAATGAAATTGCAGACTAGATAAATTTAATATTGGTATATATGAATTTATTTGTTAGTTTTATAACGTTTAAGCTTATAGAAAAAGAGGATATAAACGCGTTACGCCTATAGACACAGTGCGACATCTCGCTTAAATATACTTAGAAATTATCACATAGATCGAAAGTAGATGAACTATGAAACACTAAGATGAAAAAATGTTGGGAGATAGAGTTTGTTGAATAAGTGAGGAAGTATTTTCAGACTAGAGGTTGTTATATAGTTGAATAAAGTTGTTTTGCTACTAAAATGGGGGAATATGTATAAGTGATAATAATTTAATCTGGAAAAAACTATAAAGATAATATCGCATGGTTGATAATGGAACGCAAACCAAAATAAGTATCTATAATATAAATCTTACTTATCGGTTTAAATGTATGTATGTATGTACATGTCCCTAAAACTTTCGACAGAGGAAACAGATTTTCACGATATCGGTATCGTTATAATCGTGACCCTTCGGATGACAAATATCGAAATATTCGCTAAAAACATTTTTCCTTCACCCTAAACTGGGCATGTTTCTCCAAGGCGGGACCGCTTTTTTCGCTGATATTTTCGAAAGTCAGCCCCTTTTTCTTCCGATGACCTGCCCTAAATTAAACCTTCACCACTTCAGGTTTGGCGATGGATGAAATGGCAAAGACATCGTGCCCACCCCTTGTTATTTTCATCCTTTGCGGCACGGGTTCGAGCCTAGCTGCCTACTACCGCTTAAAAAACAACAACATTTTTTTGTTGTTCAACCCGCACCTCAAAACACCAGGTCAGTGCCAGGCACCCGCGATAGTTAAATGAATAAAAGGATTAATAAAAGTAATTAAATGAATAAAACATGAGTGATCAGTTTCATTACATAATAATAGGGCCGCTCAACCTCGTTACATTTTTTCTAAATCACTATGTTGTATAATTAATTTATCCCCCCTCAAAGTTTTATATTTATGATTAAGTTTGTTCTTATATTAGCTAAACGACCGGCGTTGCCCGGTTTTACAATGCACTTAAGCATGGTATTTTAATTTATGCATATTACGTATGAATTATAATAGGATCAATCCTCTATTGATTATTATATATTACGAATAATAGTTTGTCCGGTTGATTAGTCCCCCCCAAAAAAAAATAAACAAAAAAAAAGTAATAATGATAATATTCTTCATCAAATTTCGTCCGTGTTTGTTTACAATATCACTTCAGGTTATATTTGGGCTTGACTTTTTTCTTGTCTTGTAGATAATAAGAGGACTTTTTACAGCGGAATATTTTACATTGCACGGGGAAAGTTTACACCGGCATAAACGTAACATATTTTACAGTATTTTGTTTTTATCTATAACAGAAAAAAAGACTATTATAAAGAGTTGGTCTTTTTTCGATATCGGATGAATTCCTTTACAGAACATATCTCAGAACACCGCCAGAAATATAAATTACATTTGTGTGTAATTTGCAAAACAATACGCTCATCCATTTTGGAACCTATGAGTCACACACACAAAATGACTTTTATATAATTCAATCCTAGACGTCGCATTTTCATATATTTTCAACCTGCCTCTTTTATCCACCTGTAATGAGAAGCATGACACTTTGAAATGCCAAGATATAAACTATGTTGATTACTCGTCTTTGTAAGGATCTTTCTTTTTTGTTGGATTGGCTAATAAATTCATATGTAATTATATCTACATTATCTTGTTTTTGATTGACTTTGATTTCATTTTTTTTTGTTTGTTTATAAAAACTGTAGACGTTAAATTGACAGAATTATTGCGTATAGAAATTACACTAACAGACAGATAAAAAACAGGCAGCTACACAGGCACCTTAACTTTTATAGATATATAGATAGATTACGTGTAAGTATATTCATGAAAATATTCTACTTGCTTAATACTGGCATAATATTTGTGTAAAAGTTTATAGTAAACACAAAATTGTTTCCATATATATTTATGTATACGTATATATGTTGTCTAATTTATCTATCTATCTATCTATCTATCTATCTATCTATCTATGTATAAAAGTAAACGTGTCGGTGTGTGTGTCTCTGTGTGTCTATGTGTGTATGTGTGTGTGTACATTTCCCTACGCAATAACTTTGTAAATTCTAAGTCTCGAAATTTGATATACAGGGTAATGAGATTGAGAAAATCTGTGTAATTCGTTTTCGGCCAGAAATATGACTATTAAGCGGTCAAAGTTCAACCATTTGACCTTTGAGAACCTTACCAAACTCCTCCGAGAATTTTGGGTCTAAACACTTGAAAGTTTAGATATAGATTCCTTGAACATGGATCTAACATAATAATTTAATTTGAGCCCCCAAAAATAACTGTTAAGTGGTCATAATAGGGGGCCCATTTTTAAAAAATGTGACTTCTAAAGTTTCTACCAAATTACTCATACACTTTCTAGTCTAAACATTTGAAATTTAACATTAAGGGTATTCAGAGACAGGGCAAGCTTTTTTTTATCGGTTTGGGTCGAAAATTTTTAGTTACCAATACCTAAATGTATGTGTTTATGTGTTTATGTATGCATGTATATGTATGCATGTATGTTTGCTAGTGTGCCTAAAACTTTCGACACAAGCGACGAATTTTTACAAGATCAGTATCGTTTTAGGAGTCCGACCTTTCAGGCAACAGATATTTAAAAATTCGCTAAAACATCAATATCTTCACCTTCAACTGAGCACTTTTCTAGAGAAGAGTCTCCTTTTTCTATATGTTTTATATATATAAATGAACGTGCCTGTGTTAATGTGTGTGTGTCTGTGTACATTTCCCTACAAAATAACTCTGTCAATATTCCATCTACAGACTCGAAATTCGATACACAGGTTAGTGAGATTTGAAAAAGTCTTTTTAATCCGTTTTCGGACAAAAATGTGGCTGTAAAAGATCAAAATTCAACTATTTCTCCTTAGAGAACTCTACCAAACTTCTCCGCCAATTTTAGGTTTAAACAATTGAAATTTTAGATACATATTTCTTGGACAGGGATCTAACTCAATAACTTGATTTGAGCCCAAAAAATTAAATGTTAAGGAGTCATAATTGGGGTCAAATAAAAAACACAACACACACACATCCAAACACTCGGGCAACACCGGGCTTAAATGCTAGTATATATATATATATATATATATATAAATGTACCTGTCTTAGTGTTTGTGTGTCTGTATACATTTCCCTACAAGATAACTCTGTCAATTTTCTGTCTACAAACTCGACATTTGATATACAGGTTACTGAGATTTGGAAAAAATTTGTTATCGGTTTTCGGCCAAAAATGTGGCTAGTAAAGGATCAAAGTTCAACGATTTTACCTTCTTGGACAGGGATCTAACTTAATAATTGGACTTGAGCTCAAAAATTAAATGGTAAGGAGTCATAATTAGGATCAAATTAAAAAAAAATTGATCTGTGCGGTCTCTATCAAATTACTACGACAATTTCTAGTCTAAACATTTGAAATTTAACATAAAGGGTATTCATAGATAGGGCAAGCTTTTTAATCGTTTTGGCTCGAAAATTTGAGCTACTAATATATAAATGCATGTATGTATATTTGCATGTCTGCCTAAAACTTTCGACGGAAGCGGCGGATTTTCACAAGATCAGTATCATTTTAAAGCTCGATCCTTCACACGACAAATACCGAAGAATTGGCTATAGAAAAATAATTGATTCACCCTCGAGAGGGCAGTTTTTTACAGGAAGGGGTCGTTCTTTTTCACCGATGTTTTCGCAAGTCATCCCCTCTTTTCGATTGTCTAGCCTTAATTATAACCTACGTCACTTCCGGTTTAGTGGTGGTCGTAACAGCAAATACATAAAGTTTTCCCGGTTCTTTTCCTCCTTCGCTGTACGGGTTCGAACCTGCCTTCCTACTACCACTTTTGTTGGCTCAACACACACTTCCAAACACCCGGCAATGCCGAACACCCATGCTATATATATATATATATATATATATATATATATATATATATATATATATATATATATTTTGTGTACAGAAAGTTGTTAGTTGAGACAGGTCATTGGTACCGTCGGTTTCAAGCCCGATAATAAGGCCCGTTTAAGGTATCCTTATCGAGCTCTCTTCAGCCAATATTCGTCTCTACCGAAGAATTGGCTATAGAAAAATATTGACGAATATTGGCTGAAGAGAGCTCGATAAGGATACCTTAAACGGGCCTTATTATCGGGCTTGAAACCGACGGTACCAATGACCTGTCTCAACTAACAACTTTCTGTACACAAAATATAAGTACGCTCTTAAAATTTGGATTTCCTTTTAATTGAGCACTCTGCTGGAATTCTTTTTCCAAAAAAACTAATCACATATATATATATATATATATATATATATATATATATATATATATATATATATATATATATATATATATATAAATGCTGCACCTATGTTCTGGACGTTTCATTGAGATATGTGTTTTTTGGTTTGCTTAATAGGAATAGAAATTATTAAAACACACTCTTTTTGATTTGTGCAAATTTAAAAATAGATCAAAGGCTTTATTTGTCTTCTCGCCATTTTTGATATCTCTCGTAAATCATTGTTTTTGAGAAGCAAGCCATCAAAAGACGACGGAGTATCGATTTGAGTACAAAGAAAAAAAAACGAATCGGCCTACCCTTTCCCTTGCCAAATATAGTTTAATGACGTTTGCTTTAATTATTAGATAGAATTCTAAAACATTTCGCGGCGTCGGATTTGATAGACATTTGTTGTATTTGTTTTTGTTTGTTAAAAAAATATGAATGATGAGTCTCTGACAATATCAAAGGAAGTCGGGGACAAACATTATTTAGGACCAGAGTAAAATTAATGTATATGGGTTAAAAGAAAAAGAAAACAAAACAAAACAAAACAATGGTATTACAATATATATATTTTTTAAATCACTTAAACAATCAGCTTATACTGAACATCCAGTATGATAACTCGAGTCCAATATGTTTCACAAATTTTATATAATTACCAATCTATTCCAAATTATGATACAATCACTATTCTGTTTCCATGCGTTTTATATATTTAAATGTTTAGCTATAGGTTTATTGTTTAGGATGTTTTTTCGTATTCCATTACCTCCCTATGTTTTCTATATATTTATAAAAGTGAGGATGCGTGTATTTGTGTGATGACACTTCGCAACCTATATACTCAACGAATTTTTTTACTTCTTGTGAGTAAAAACAAAAAAACACTCTTATTTCTCTCTTACTTCCACTCTCTGTCCTGCCCTAACCATGTCTGTCGACCTGTTCTACAAATCCCAAATTCTCAACATGAAATATCTGAAAAAAAACACACACAAATAAACCTAGAACCCCATCCTCTAACGTATATCCCTACTACGATGTCTCCTTCTCCAACATCAGGGGTCTACATTCGAACCTTCCAGGGTTTGAACCCCAATTACAGGAAACGACACCGGCCATATTCTTCTTAAACGTAACTGGCATAGCGCCGACCACTTCCCTAGACGAGTTCAAAATTAAAGGATACTCTAACAACAGCTAAATCTGACCCCCAAGATCGCCCTGGGTATGGCATGTGTGCCTACATGGCTTTCCGTGTCGTAGGGATATCTCCAGTGAATACCCTAATTTCCCTTATATGTTCATCTGGCTTACACCACTGCATTCATATCGCCCCTACAACATCGGACTTACTATCTTTAAGCGTATATCAGAGAAAATTGACCACGTCCTGTCTACTAATCCTTCAGCAAACATCCACATTTGTGGTGACTTAAATGCCCACAATGTGGAATGGATGAGCCACTTGAAGAAAACAGATGATGAGGGGAGGTTCTGCAATGATTTCGCCGTTGCCTCTGACCTCACCCAGATTGTTCACGAACCCACTCGTGTGCCCGACACTTACGGTCAGTACGCTAGCCTTCTAGACCTTTTTCTCACAACTTCCGTTGAGCTATGATCATGTTCCGTTCTGCCTCCTCTGGGATCTTCCAACCACTCGGTTGTATCAGTTAAGATGAAAATGACATGTTATAAGTCTTAAGACGTTCCTCCCCACCGTACTGTATATCGATACTCTATGGCTGACTGGGTTAGCTTGCGTACATTTATATCTTACCTACCCCTGCATTCCATGTTTAAAAAGGATGTTATCTATAGTGCCAGACCAGACCGAATGGTAAACTGTAAGCATAGACCGATTCATACTATCTAAAAAAATAAAAAAAACAACCTAAAGCTAGACATGGTTCTCCACAGAATGTGCTGTTGCCATCGCGCACATACATAACTTTTTTCATAGCTACTAACGTAATAGATGCACTGAGACTAAAGCTGCTTTCAGGAATGCCAGCAACCACTGTAAAAAGTAATAAAATATGCAAGAGAGCTATATGTTCAGTCCGTTAAATCCAAAGCAGCTTAGCAGCGGCTTAGTTCCCACCATTTTTAGCAAATAGCAAACAGGATCCTGGACAGAAGAGCGCTTTCTATTCCAACCATCATCAATGGACATGGGGCCATCTCCTCAGCATCAGACAAGGTCATTTGCCAGGAACGTTGCAGCTAATTCTACCCCATGCGACCAAGTTCATCCTCCTATAACAGACAACACGTTATTAAACATACAAATATCTGTGCGTGAAGTCGCCATGCTAATAAAGAACCTTGATTACAGTGAAGCAACAAGCCTTGACGGCATTCCAATTATAGTGCTGAAAAAGATGCAACCAGAAATCCCCCCTATACTTACAAAACTGTTTAAGCGTTGCCTTAAAGAGAAGTGATTCCCAACACCCTGGAAAAACTCATTAGCATGCAGTGTATTTAAGAATTCAGGTGATAAGTAATTTTCCTCTCATTACAGACCAATAAGTCTCCTATGCATCAGGAGTAAGGTGCTGGAATCCATAGTAAATAGAGAGGTAGTCAACAACATCTGCAGAAATAACCGTCTTAGTGACATGCAATATGGTTTCTGTTCTGCCAGATCTACAGCAAATATGCTACCGGTTATATCTCATAGGATTAGTGAATCTCTCGACTAAGGCTTCCTCTCGGGAGCAATTGCTCTTGGCATATCAAAGGCCTTCGATAAGGTATGGCATAAAGGCTGTACTTCACCAGATTTCCAGCTACCGTATAACTGGAAGTATTTTGTCAATCATTGAATCATTTGTCTCGGATAGGTTTATAAGAGTAGTGGTTGACAAGTAGAAACCAGAGACCCAAAGTATTAATGCTGGAGTTCCTCAGGGCTCCATCGTGGGCCTAACTCTCTTTCTGATCTACATCAATGATCTCCCAAAACACATACTTAAATCATTCGTTGACATCTATGCTGATGACAGGACCATCGATGGCAACACATCTAAGACCGTAAATGACAAAGTTCTCTCTACGTTTCTCTCCTCTAATCAGAGCGTGCGGCACTGTGGGTGAAGAGTTGCTTGGTTACTTTTAATGCCTCTAAAACCAAGCTCCTATCTTTACATGATCAACACTCTGATCCACATCTGGCATCAATTGAAATGGATGGCTCTCGTTTAGGGAAGCTCCATGTTTTGATAAGCTTCTGGGATTGACTTTACTCCTGACCTGAAATGGAACACGTGCATCAAATCATTGCCAAGGTAGCTGGAAAAATGGAAGGATCTTTCTACCGCTCCAGAAGATAGCTCACTGCTGATGCAATTCTCTATCTATATAAAAGCCAAGTACGTCCAAGGATAGAGTACTGCTGCCACATCTGGGCAGGAGTTGCTAAAACAACCTATCCTTCCTTGATAGAGTTCAAAATAGGCTTTGTGGCTTATAGGGGCTGCCCGTTTCTATTCCCTGCATCCTCTCCCCCACAGGAGAGACGTTGCGAGCCGGTCTTTGTTTTATCGTTACTTCCATGGCATGTTCTGCTCCGAGTTCCAATCTCTGGTCCTCCCTCGCCAATCTTTCACGATAAACACACGTCTACTGAAACCACTGTCAAAGTTTTTCCCCACTCTTTAGCTGCGCCAAAAGTAAAACGTAGATTCCATGAACAAAGCTTCTTTCTTAGAAGTGCACGCCTGTGGAACTTTCTTCCGTTTGCCTGTTTCTCACCAGACTACAACCTGGATGACCTCAAGTCCAACATAAGCAAATTCCTGATGAACCGCATCCTTAAGTAAGACACGTTATCTAATCTCAAATACTAACGATCACTACGGTACTATCACATTGATTACTGTACACGCAATAACTCTTATCGCTGAGTGGCTTTCGGGCCTTAATAAGTGACGGCTACCTTGTATAAAAAACAATCTACCGACTTCAAATGTAGTATGTGGTGCATTCACAGGTATGGATTTTTTTTTCTAATCTGTTTTGCTCGGATAAAGGCTGGAAAAAAATTAAAGATAAAAAGAATTAAAATATAATGGTCGTCGGATTGAACTCAGTTTTCCAAATGTTTCACAACTGTGCATGCACTAATCGTTCATATTATTTTGAGAGTAAGAAGATTTGAAAAAAATTTTGGAGATCGCATTCAGGTTGGCTATCGTTATTCAACATGACTCAGCCTTTTTAGTTTTGGCTTCGATCCCAGCTCGATTATCATTATTTTCCTTTTACTTACAAGAAAAAACATAATACTCGTATGCACACGCCTCGGTTCCTTTCCGTTTTTTACGTCATTTTGAAAGGCATTTTACGTTACGTTTAATTCCAGGAACGCCGCGACCATCTAGTAGTATGCATATATTTTTACAAGCGTAAATAATACACGCATGAGAGGAGATGGATAGATTTTAGATTTACTGGCAATTAAAATATATAAATATTTATTGCTTTCTTATTAGAATCAGCAATTTAAACTTTAGAATTGAATAAACACAAAAAAAACAACAAAATACAACTACAACAAAAACAGATATAATGTAGGCATCAAGAAATAATAAATAAAGACTCCGATTTCGACATCGATTTCAATACACACCTTGACTTGATTTCTTTTGTTTCGATTCTAACTCAAATTACCTGTCCTTACATTACAAATCTATATATCTATAAAAGTGAAATTGTCTGTCTGTCTGTGTATGTTTCCATACCAAACTACTCTGTAAATTTTAAGTCTTGAGATTTGGCATAAGGGGCATTCAGATTTGGGCCATTTTTTTTAGAGTCTTTTCGACCAGAAATTTGGCTGTCAAGGGGTAAAAGTACAACGATTACACCTTTTAAAACTCTACCAAACTCCTCCGCAAATTTTGGGTCGAAACACTTGAAATTTCAAATGCTGATTACTTTGAACTGGTCGAAGTTTTCAATTTCATTTCAGCCCAAAAACAATAAATGTAAATGGGTCAAAATTACGGGCAGCTTTTTATAAAGGTCGACACCTGCGTTCTCTACCAAATTACCAATTTTTGATAAGTGTATTCAGACAGAGAGCAAGCTTTCGTATCGGTTTTTAGATGAAAATGTGGCTGCCAAGGGGTTATAAGATTTGAACTTTGCGGTCTTTAGCAAACTCTTGAGCCAATTTTGGGTTTAGACATTTGAAAATTTACGTGAAGATCATTCGGAGATGCAGAAAATATTTTAATTAATTTTGGGGCAAAGACTTGGCTACCAAGAAGTCAAAGTTGAAAGAGTTGATCTTTGCAGACTCTATCGAACTTTTCTTCCAATTTTTGGGTCGAAATACTTGAAATTTTAGATGTAGATTACATGCACATTAGTCAAATTATTAATATATATATATATATATATATATATATATATATATATATATATATATATATATATATTTACACATATGCACATAAAGTTATGGACTCTACATATGGCCCGGGTAAAGCCGGGCTAAACTGCTCGTATAAAACATAAGTAAAAACAATAATTTTTTGTATCAAGAGAACCCTTTTATTCCATATGCTAATACTGAGTCTTATATCCGAAAAATATCTGGGTTTTTTTTTAAATATTCGATTCCGATTATTC
Organism: Euprymna scolopes; assembly: GCF_053919585.1. NCBI lineage: Eukaryota > Metazoa > Mollusca > Cephalopoda > Sepiida > Sepiolidae > Euprymna > Euprymna scolopes. The sequence continues at coordinate 62,135,112 of NC_136515.1, forward strand.
CTCCCAATGCAGATCAATATATCGTTTATTTTATATTAATGAAATACAACGATCATTCTAGCAATTGTGCTCGTTTATTGAGGAAAACATGGTTTTTCGCTCAAACGTGATCAGTTTGTATGATTATTGCTTCAAGTGTAAACGGTGGTTATATTCATTCTGACAATAAAGTTTTACGTCATTTGTCAAACTTAAAAGTTTGCAGCTTAAGCAACCGAAAAAGCTCAGCAAAAGATAAGACGTAGCACGAGGTGAAAATATGGATGTGAGTCTTTCTTGATTTTTTTCTCTTTTTTGACTTAAGATCGAAAACACGAGAGAGATTGATGACCAAGTTGCTCGGTTGAAGTCAACCAGACCCGTGTTAGAAAAAGTTGATGCCATTGCATTTGTAAGGTTGATAAATAGAACAGAACCAAAGCATATACTTTTTATGACTCTTCTGATCTTTTTTAGATGAGGATTGGTTATTCATATTTTTTGGATTCATCGGACTACTGTTCTCATGTTGAATGTAATTTTCACAGCGTTTCAGTCGATGTAACCTCCGATACATTTGAAGAAGGTCGGAGGTTACATCGATTGAAACATTGTAAAATGCACACTGAAGATAAGAGCAGTTGTCCGATTACCCCAAATAATAAGTATACACTTTTTATTTGACAAAAAATTAAAAAATGATTATCAAGAACATGGTAAAATAACTGGGGTAGAAAGCATCCACTGAAAATAATGAAAAAAAGATCTATTAAAATTATATAAAATAAGCTCCAATAAACGCTTCAAAGATTCGTGTATGAATATCAGACATAAATAATTATAATATTTTTAATCTGTTCATGCTGCCTACGGTAAGCCGATCCGTGAAAGAACTATCGGTTAGCCCTGCGGCTGTTGTGCCTTCAGGTTTCTTGAAGTTCCCCCGTTTCTTTTTCATTGTTTTGGCGTTTTGCTACCGGAAAATCTAAAAAAAATTGCACTGCAAGATGCTGAACCGTCCAAAAGATGTCAAACAGTAACAACATACAAAAGTCGGTAAGTAGGACTTGTATATTTTACAGAAAATGTATAAAAACAAGTCTTAATATTCGTTCTCCAAAATAATATACAAATGTATTTATTATATTGAATTACTAGCAACGTTTTTCTGAATTTAATAATGGTCGACGATCAAAGCTCCATACTCTAGTGTCATCGAAATCGATGAAATCGCTCATTTTTTTTAATTTAGGAAACAGATTGATTGGCTGCTCTAGTAAGGGACCCATGGCAGTGCATCAGAATAAAGGTCACATGCCTCTTTTATTCATTTACTTCACAATAAATTGTGATCTACATTGCAATGTAGAGAACATACTGTTGATTATATAAACTTAATTTTATATAGATTGTGTTAAATCAAGTTTTATTGCAAAAGCCCTGTATCATATTTAAATTGTACGCTAAAAACTAACATTCATATTGTACGCGTCTCTATCATATCAGTGATAATATTGTTGTTTTTTTAATATCAAGCCTTTCTTATTGTTTGGTAATAAAACTTCTCAAATGCACTTGGGATGTTAGGCTGTGTAATAGTGTTAACTTTTATCAAAGAAGCCTATTTCTTCAATCATTGTATAATTTTGATTGTCGATTGTTATCGAGGACATTTCGATACAAAACATAATCCAAGAATACTGCTAGGCTCATCAAGTACCTCCGTATGAGATTTTATAAAACTCGGACCAGCCGTTTTCGAGTCCATATTGAACGAATCCACAGACACACAAAGTTATTTGTATATTATAGCAGAATAGATAAAGATTTTAATTCAAATCATATATATATATATATATATATATATATATATGTGTGTGTGTGTGTGTGTGTGTGTGTGTGTGTGTGTGTGTGTGTGTGTGTGTGTGTGTGTGTGATAAATTCAAAAAGTGAAGTAAATTAGAAACACGACCCAGGTAGTCTCAACTACAATCTATGTTCCAAAAATGCATCTATCTCTCAAAAACTCACTTTCTCTCTCTAAGTCTCTCCCCTCTCTCTCTCTCTCTCTCTGTCTGTCTGTCTGTCTCTCTCTCTCTCTCTATATATATATATATATATGTATATATATATAATGCAAACAAAGGGACTTAATGTTTACCTGATATACGCAATGGTAAACTTCAAACTAATAGACAAGCTAAACGGTATGTATATATAGAAAATATAATCCCAACCGAATTTAAAAAAAAAAAACTCACTATGCAATAGAAAGTGGAACTTATCATTAGAGAAAGAAAGTTAAAACTGTAAGATGAACTTTACAATCAAAATTTATTGTTCGACTGAATAGTCCACAAAACAATTTACAAAGTCCTTATTCCGCGGAGTTTCAAAGAATGCTATTCTTATTATTCTTCTCATCAGAGGACATAAAGAAATAAGTAAATTATATTTGTAGCAATGCTAGAATTGCTAGTTAAGGAATTAAGTGAAACCGCAATTTTTTTGTAGTTATATATTGCTAAATAGAAAAATGAAAAAAAATATTGAATATATGAAAAATTTATATAAAAACAAATCGCGCATAATAGTTCAGCTTTAATGAAACTCCTCTAGAGTTGATCCAAAATGCAAAATAGTTATTTAGCTATAATGTATTCCAAAATACGTCCAGCGTGACAATGTATATAATACGATTGGAAAGTTTCCTAACAATGAGATTGGAAATTTTACAAAACAGCTGAACTAATGAAAATTGTTTTTTTTTCCGATCAGTGCAGTAGTCCAAAGAGAAGTCTGTCCCTAGTCAAATTGGATCTATTAGTAAAGAAGAAAAAAAATCCAAAATCAGAATCTTAATCATCGGCTTAAAAAGAAAAAAAGTGATTTAAAGCGGGGGACACCCCGTGAAAGCTCGTTTTACTGTGACCGAAAATTGTCAGGACAGAATGAAACAGATCTTTCTATAAGAAAATTCGATGTCATTATTAAAAAAAATGTGTAGGATTGATGATTATAATTGTTTAAGTGTTGCAGAATCATAATTAATTTAGGTTATCATAAAGGCATGATGATTATAAAGATGGCAAAATAATAATAATAATAATAATAATAATAATAATAATAATAATAATAATAATAATAATAATAGTAATGGTAATAAATGCAAAACTTTTCTAATAATAGTATAGTCAATAATCATAGGTACTAAAAATAAAAAAAAATAAAAATAATAATAATAATAATTATTATTATTATTATAATAAAAATAATAATAATAATAATAAAATAATAATAAAAATAATAATAATAATAATAATAAATTAGTAATTATAGTAAACAAATTTAGTCATGAGTATAAAAAACTAGTAAAAAACTAATAAAGATGTCGATAATCATATTCAAAATAGCAGCAACTGGTATAGTAACACAAATGATTATGCCAATCATATAGCGATATTTATAAAAGTTAATATACACATACATACACATACACACACTAATACACCCATACATACTTATATATATATATATATATTTATATATATATATATATACACATACCATAGATACACGTACTTACCCACATTTACACATACATAAGTACACCCATCAACATACAAGTACATATATACACACAATACATACACAGATATATATATATATATATACATACGTATATATGCATATATATACATATATACATACATATATATATATATATATATATATATATATATATATATATATATATACAACGCACAATGCACGTCTACATAGACATAATGATGAGAATAAATGACATAAAAACCTTCATATATATATATGAATATATATAGATACACACACATAAACACAATAAGGATAGTATACACGTATACAAATTATAACAAACTGCTACCAACCCTACATACCACCACCACTACCACCACCACCAATAATAATAATAATTGAAAAATATATATATAAATATATATATATATACATATATATGTGTATGTATATGTGTATATTTTATTTTATCAATATCGCTTTATGATTGATTTAACCATTTGTGTCACTATCCCTGTTGCTGCTATTATAAAATTATAAATATTATTATTATCGATTTTCTTTATTAGTTTTTTTTTTACTAAATGCTCTATACTTATTACTAAATTTGTTACTATAATTACTAAATTTATATTATTACTACTGTTGTTATTATTATTATTATTATTATTATTATTTTGTCATTTTATCATCATTATGGATTTTTGATAACCTTAATAAACTATGATTCTGCAACACTTAAACAATTATAATCATCAATCCTACATATTTTGCTATAATGACATCGAATTTCTTCAAAGAAAGATATTTTTTCATTCTGTCTAGACAATTTTCGGTCACAGTAATACGAGATTTCGCGGATTTTTTCTCCGCTTGAGATCACTTTTACTTTTTAAACTGATGATGAAGATTCTGACTTTGGATGTTTTTCTTCTTACTAATAGATCCCATTTGACTAAGGACAGACTTTTCATTGGACTACTGCACTGATCGGAAAAAAGCAATTTTCATTATCTAGCTGTTTTGTAAATTTCCAATCGGATTTTTGGAAATTTTCCAATCGTATTATATACATCGTCACGCTGGGCGTATTTTGGAATACATTCTAGCTAAATAACTATTTTGCATTTTAGATCAACTCTAGAGGAGTTTCATTCAAGCTGAAATATTATGCGCGGTTTGTTTTTATATATTTTTTTTTTTTACATATCCAATATTTTTCATTTTTTTATTTGGCAATTTATAACTACAATAAATAGCGGTTTCACTTAATGTTTTATCTAGCAAATTTTTACATTGCTACAAATATAATTGACTGATTTCTTTATGTCCTCTGATGAGAAGAATAATAAGAATAGCATTCTTTGAAACTCCGCGGAATAAGGACTTTGTAAATTGTTTTGTGGACTATTCAGTCGGACAATAAATTTTGATTGTAAAGTTCAACTTAAAGTTTTAATTTTCTTTCTCTTATATATATATCTATATACATCTATATATATATATATATATATATATATATATATATATATATATATATATAAGATGAGAAATGCAAATGACATATTATATCATAAGGCCAATAAAGAAAACAATAGAGAAAACACATGTTTGTGTCTTGGCCATTGGAAGTTAAATATTTCTCATCAGAAGAAAAGAAGGGGCCGTATTATACAAAATAATAAATATAGATACACGCTGTTGTAAGAAATCTATATAGGAAAAGAAAACAATATATTACCAGGAAATACTACACACCGTTTCGCGGCCTACACTTCCTAGCAGTCTACTATAACGACTGAAGTTTATCGGAAGGTTTTTTCTTTCACTAATGTGGTAATTTATTTCCGTCATTATTAATGTTTTTTCATTAGCAAAAAAATACGAACTACTTCGCATCTTATCTCCTCCTGAATATAATGAATACGATCGATTTTTGTTTCAATTGTGTATGGATTCATTCCGGATTCAAAGAAATGTTGAGTCACCAGGAAGGAATATGCACTATTTACCGCCCTAAACCTTACTGAAGAGTTGCATATAATAAAGTCTATCGGCTTTTTTTCACTCGTTGGGTAACTGCATAAAGGCTTCTTTGAGGTTAGATCCTTAGGAGAAAATATGTACTGTTTAATTTTTAGACTATATCCCTGTTCAATACATTAATTAAATTTATGAATTTAAAAACGTTACAAAAAATGCATTTTTATATAAACTAGCTGACAATTAAGAAAACATATTTTTATTGGGAACAACGGCATTATAAACATTGATACCAAGGAATGCGAAAAAATATCATAAGAAAACATAATAATATAAATGGTTCTACAAGTACCGGATTCTTCACCTAAAATACTATGATGTTATTCAAATGAAAACATTATAAACAGCTTCTTCAAGCAAAAATGAAGAAAAAGAAAAACAACAAAACACGGATCGGACTTCCTGCACTGAAGAAATTATTTATTAGAGAAATACTGAACTTACAACAAAAAAAAAATGTCAATAAAAATAATGTTATTATTAGATCCGACACTTCAAATGTTTCAAATTTTTCATTTAAATTTTCTTTAAAAATAATTGTCGTCAAAAGCTCTGTGACTATCTGTTACTATTATTATCATTTTGAATATCCCTCTCGTTTAAGTGAGCTGGGAGGGATAAAACATTAGATATTAACTAACTTTTAAGGGGTTCGATAGAAGAAAATGAACAATGGAATTTGATTAATTTGATATAAAATTGAATTTGATTAATTTGATATATATTCGTCTAGTTCTTTTGTAATGTTCTTAATGTGATTAGGTATATCTAGTGGGTCTCAAATAGATTAACTCACATTTGGGCCTAAGATAGATTTTTTTATTTATGAACATAGATTAGATTTGTACAGAACAGTTTGAATAGAGAGGACAAACACAAGTGAAAACTTTACATGAGGACATGTTCAAATGATAATGTGCCTCACGGCATTCGTAAACGCTACGAAACTGCGAATTAGAAATATTACATTTTCTTTCAATTGGAAATTTCAATGAATATATTGACTTTGCGTTAGAGCTATCCATACTAAGACTCTATAAGCGTAACTTCTGGGAAACGAGCAGTCTATCCAACGGTATCTTTTAGTTCGATTCATGTGCCTGGAAAAGATGCAGGCAATGGTCGTGGAGAGTAGCTCTATCTTGCTAAAACTAAATTTCGCCGTTGTCATCCCAACTGAAAAGTACGTTAGCGAAGAGGGATTCGTAAAAAAATAGATTTGAATCCAATTGTAAAAGCTGTTAATTTATAAAAAAAGACAAGTGATTCTTGTAGATTCTCCCTGAGATTTGTCATGACTACGCCATCTTAAGACGTATTTGACTGTTGTGTAGAAAGAGTTTGTGTTGGTAGTGAGGTACATTTTGGATCAGTAGAATCATCTAACAAATAGACGAGCTACTTTGCAACATATCTCATGTAAGTCATCCATTTAAGCTCAAAGGTTCAAGTCAGATCCAGAAATTATGCAAAGCAGGTACTTCTTTAATTAGGATCAATGTATCAAAAGAGTTCAGGCAAATGAGTGTTCAGAACGCTTATTAATATATAGAAACCCGCATCCTAGGACGAATACGTTCGCTACTTTTAATGGAATAACAACCGTATTCGTAGCCCCTAAAATGTTTAGGGTTAAAAATAGAAGACTTTACATCCATTGAATTGTGGCCTAGTGAGATGTTTCACTTAAAATGAGACATAAATGTCGAGGAATAATGAGACTGTTTCATGATCGGGACCATTAAAGAAGAGTACGTTGTAATCTCATCGGAAGCAGTTACGTTGTAAGGTGTGCACTTCTTGAGAGGGATCTCTGTCACTCATACCTGCATTAAGAAAAAAAATCTTACTGCATTTACACTGTTTATTAATTTCCGATATTACCTTTATTTTTTATTAATTAATTTAAGTACTAAATAAACAGCCCAGTAATGTAACGGTGACACAATTGTTAAGGACACGTGCGAAACACTTGAGAGTGCCCAGGTCAATCGTTCGTTTCGTTTCACAAAAATTTTCAGGTAGAGACGTCGTCCTTCACGGATGCACTCGATAACTTTCTGTGAGGAATTGTGAAAAAAAAAAAACGATTTCGGGAGGGCGAATGTAAAAGCCATCTTTGATGATGCTAAGTAATATCAAAAACAATAACAGATTCGAATATGATATTCTAAAACAGCATACTCTCACATACAGTAACACCCCCATATAATATATATATATATATATATACATACATATATATATGTGTGTGTGGGGGGGTGTATGTACGTGTGTGTGTGTTTATGCTATAAAAGAGCATACTCTCACATAGCGTCACACACCCCATATATATATATACATATATATTTATATATATGTGTGTGTGTGCGTGTGTGTGTGTTTATGCTCTAAAAGAGCATACTCTCACATAGAGTCACACACCCATATATATATATATATATATATATATATATATATATATATATATATATGTGTGTGTGTGTGTGTGTGTTTGCGTGTATATGTGTGTGTGCGTGGGCGTTAATGCACATATACATAGAGTGTTGGTGAGCATTAAACAATAGAAGTATTATTTACATTGGAAAACATTATTACAGAAATGTAAATAAAGTAATACTTTTTATGCACACAGATGTTTTTGATATTTCATATATATATATATATATATATATATATATATATATATATATATGTATGTATGTATGTATATATATATATATATATATACATACGTACAGAAAATAATTACATATATAAATGAATGCGTTTTGAAAGCTGAAATTTTTCATAAATATATAAACAAATTTATTTGATTATATCAGATATATTTCGATACTAAACATCCTTACCAATATAAAGTCTTTTAGTTTTTCTGTTTGTTGGCTGAATGGTGGAATTCTGCGTTCGAGGGTGATGGTAGTAGCCCGATTTTCTTCATAACGTCTTGATATTTAAATAAAAAAACAGTCATCACAGGGTGTCATGACAGCCGCGCAAATTGAAATTAGGAAATACATTTTTTTCATTATTTTCTGCTTTTGAAGCGGTTTGTTAATTGAAAATTTAAAATAATTACGCATATAAATAGATACGTTTTGAAAGCTGAAAACAGCGCATTTCTTTAATATATAAATTTATTTGCTTATATCAGATATATATCGATGCTAAACATCCTTCTACATTTTTTTATCAACATTTTTGTAAGTACAGTCATATCTTGCTAAGATATGGACACCTTTTCGATAATAATTGATCTCATGAAGCAAGAAAATAAAAAAAATTAAAAAGGGTTGAAGATAATTTTCAATTTTAGAGAAGAGAAATTATACCATGCCATGACTGATTAATATTCTCAAAATACCTGGAGAATAGAAAATATACATAAAGTATACACACATTTACTTTTACTCAAGTAGTTACAATGATTTCATTTGTCCGGGTTATGTTTCTTGTATAACATTAATTCATCTTTACTAGGTTGTATTTTGGTTAAATAAATCAAAGCATCAGCAGAGTTGAGGCAAGTGATGGTTTAATTTTGCGAAGTTTAGTACGACTTGTTCCAGAAATCATTTACATTGGATTTGCTCTCCTTTAGGCCGACCCTTTCTATGATAAAGCACGCTTCAGACGCCTATCTTCATCGCTTATTTACCGCTTGTAAATGTGCATTGGAGCAAATAATTCTGAAGCCCAAAAAAGGATGATTGGTTTTGATGCTGCCTGTCCTGTCTTTGTAGCTGTTTAACTTTAGATGTTAAAAAAGTAAGTGTCTTTATCGTTTGAACGACCCTGGTAAACACACACACACATAAATATATATGTATATATATGTATATATATATATATATATATATATATATACATGTATATATATACATATATGTATATTTATTTTGTTTTTTTTATTCAAAGCTTCTTTAGATTATACATTGGGGTTTAAGATATGTATGCCTAAGTTTCCTTCCTCTGATCTATTTGCCTTCCTGCTACCTAAGGTAGTTAAACTTTCATGCATTTTTATTCTCATAGCATTTATATGTTAGATAACATGTCGAAGAACGGATCTTTTAATCTGAAACTTACTTATTAATAGTTTATCTTTTTATCTGTTTATATTTTATTTATCTATATTTTTTCACATATTAGTAAAAGTAGTACCCATATTATTTTACATTTTTTGTTGGGGAAGTGGTATTATCCACTGGAGAGCCATGTATTTAACAGTTGCCCTGTTTTTAAATCTCTGAGACAGCTACATGGTAATTAGCTGATGATCCCCCTTTTCTATTTTCAAAATGTTCGTGAAGGTTTTCTCTTTGTATCCTTCTGTAGTTAAATTCTATTTTAAAATTGAAGACTTCTGCGAAATCGACTTATGCAAGTGCTAAGTCTATTTCTATTTAAGAATTTTAGTTAAGGCCTTTTTATTTCATCCATATATAAAGGAATTCTCTTTAGTCATTGTAAACTTTTTAGGAATTGGACTATGTAGGTGTTAAGTCTAGGATAGGTTAAAATTAACATTTTTTTCCGTCCGGGAATCTAAACCGCATTCTTATTTTTATTTTTGCATTTTTTTTTATTCAAAGCTCATTAAACTATATATATATATATATATATATATATATATATATATATATATATATATATATATATATAGATAGATAGATAGATATAGATATAGTAATATTTATTATTATATCTATAGTTATAGTTATATATAGTTATATATGTATATTTATATATATCGTTATATTAATGGATAAATATACAAAGAGATATAGAAAGAAAAAAAGATATATATATATATATATGCACACACACACATATATGTATGTGTGTGTGTGTGTTTGTGTGTGCGTGTGCACGCGTGCAATTTGGTTTAGCATGTACATGGATATTTTATCTCTTTGATAAAATATTTGTGAATTTCAATTTGTGCAGACACGATGATATCCTTACTGTTTCGCAGAATTAGATAAACAGCCGGAATAATGTTAATTTGTTTCGCTAGCTTGCCTGGGAAGAAAATTAGAGCATTACTAATGATCAAGATACTGGGTCTCAATTAACTCTCTTCCGTTGCAAGTGCTCTGCCTCTTACCCCTCGGGGCCAGAGGCGATATTTTGTCCCGAGAGGGATTCCAAATCTGAGACCCGATTAATTCCTATCTCGCTGAACCTGCCCTCCCGTACTCTTCCGGATCGGAATTGAATATTGTACTCGTCTCCTATCCAACAGGTTTGTATGCGCGATACACACTTGTTAATATGTCATGAATATGCATGTCTTATTCCGTTTGCATCTTCCTCGCTTTTTTCCCCTCTTACATATTTTCCTGCTCATTATCGCTGATGATTTTCTTGATAAGACCGCAACGAATAAATTCCATTATCGGTTGCCTCTTCTGCAAGTGCTTCTTCACACCGGCAGATTTTCGTTATCACAGTTTTTAGGTTGGTATGCATGCAAACAGTGACTCAGTATGCACGATCGACGATAAGAATTAGTATAGGATTGCAAATTCAGATGAATATCTTAATATAATGGAGTTATTGCAAATAAACGACAGATAACATTAATATTCATATTAATGCACACATATTCAATTAAATTATGACACGAAACGAATTTAAATACCGATCACGTGTTAAAAGTTTCCCCATGCGGTGAAAATCCCTATTATATTTGTAAACATAATTTTTATTTTAAGAACTTGTTTAAAGTTTGGAGCACGGATGACTATCTTAATAAAATAAAGCTATTGAAAATAAACGTTTAAAAGTTTATTATTAATTTGCATATCAGAGGTAAGCAAAAATATCAATCAAAGGGACGATCTAAAAATATATACTACTTGTGATGATCCATGGTATTAAAACAGGGGCGGTGACAACTAGCCGAAATGAAATATTTGAAGTAGCAGAAATGAAGATGGAGAGGCTAATGTTAGGCGTAACTCCACAAGACAGAAAGACAAACATCTGGATCCGCGTACAAACAACAGTTTCCCCAAACCATTTGAACTTGGTTTCAAATTATCTGAAACAACAGCAAGGGGAGACTTGATTCCAAATATTTCTCATATGTTATATATCGCTAAATTCGTTATCATACATAAAGTAAATTTCACAGTGTATAAGGAATATTTGATGCAGGAAGTATTCATAATCGTACCCTTTTTCAATAAGAGGATGGTATAAGATATAATAAATATTTGAATTCAAGTCTCCTCTTACTGTTATCTCAGATCATTAAAATTATACAAGAAAGTTTTAGCCTCCCCTCTATCAAAGCCAGAGATGTTGGGGAGCATATATACATACCCCCACACACATATATATATGTACATACATATAAATATATATATATATATATATATATAGATAGATAGATAGATAGATAGATAGATATAGATATAGATATATATAAATTCAAAATGACGTTATGTAAACAAATTGTAAGTTATTAACAGCTACTCTTCCAATGTTTGGGTTTTAAATCATGTCAAAACATACTTGATCGCCTCTGGGGATGGACATATATTCACTGATTGATATAATAATTGATTTTGTGCTACGAAGCAGATACTGTAAAGTATTGTAAATGCCAATAAAATTAAAGGAATACATTCTAAGATGATCAACATCATGAACTTCGGAATATTGACTTGTGTCCTTCATTCGTTCAATTGCCCTGTAATGGTTTGTATATATTATTGTAAAATAAAGTATATTTTCACAGAAATATGTATATATATATATATATATATATATATATATATATATATATATATATATATATATCGTAGGAAAACAATGAGAATGGAAAATGAAGTCACAACAACAACATATTGGTAAATACAGAATAGTTCATTTATTCAATAAGGGTACAAAAACATTTATATAATACGCTCTTCCTTTTCATAAAATTCGATATAACTCCTCCTAACATCATAATCATTTATTTATATATTATTATATTATGTTACCTAGCATCTACTCTACTTTTCTGATGAGAAGAATTAGGCGTCGAAATGCCTTGGTATCATGATTTTCCTCATACTCCGCGTAAATTTTTGTATGCCTTTATTGAATAAATGAACCATTCTATATTTACTAATATATAGTTTATGTGACTTCATTTTCCATCCTTATTTTTCCTATATATAATATATATAAATATATATATATATATATATATATATATATATATATATATATATATACACTTCAGAATTAAAATTTCATATGCATATATATATATATATATATATATATATACATATATAGGAATACTTAGTCTTCATATATGAGCTCCAATGAAACTTGTTGAGCTTTATATTATGCTGATAATCTCTACCTATAGAAGTTAACTTACTCTCTTCTTCTTACTCACAATGTACGTATATATATATATATATATATATATATATATATATATATATATATATATATATATATATATATATATAGGGGGAGAAGAAGGAAAGAAGAAGAAGGAAGGGCGGAAGGAAGCAAACAAGGAAAGGAAAAAAAGGGAAAATTAAAGAGGAAAAATAAATAAATAAAATTTAAATTAAAATTAAAAAGTTAAAAATGAAAAAAAGTTAAAAACAGCGGTTTTCCTCTGCTTGAATATGCCAGGTATTTTTTTATCCTATTTATTGCTTTGCCCAGCAGCAATAGTTGCTGGTGGCGCCAGGGGTGGCAGTCCCGCTTTAGCCACCGAAACTGTGTCATCACCTCTGGTTAGCGGCTGATGAGGGCAAAGTAAAAGCACATGTGGTCACATGTTGTATGTAGAATATATATATATATATATATATATATATATATATATATATATATATACATACAGAACTACACATATACACATATATACATAGATATACATATATACATGCATATATATATCTATATATATATCTGTATATCTATATATATATATATATATATATATATATATATATATATATATATAAGTTTCGTGGTTCATCAGGATTTTCATCTGAATTCTATCAGTGTTTTATCTCGTTTATCTTATATATTTATATATATATATATATATATATACACACACACACACACACACACACACACATATATATATATATATATATATATATATATATATATATATATATGGAGAGAGAGAGAGAGAGAGAGAGAGAGAGAGAGCGAGAGCGAGGAGGAATATTTTACATGTATTGTGTTCTTACTTGCGTCCACCAATCCGGTGGAGTGTTACTATCGTAATATTTCGGGAAGATAACCTTTCGTCAAATGTGTGTTCGACTTTCAAATTTACATGATTAATATATTGTGAACTAAGATAAGTCCGAGGAAATTAATTTAGATATCTCGAGTAAAATGTAGTTACTCATACGGATAAGCAGTAATAAGAACCAAGCCCATAAGAGTAGCCGAATAGACGAAAATAATTCATTATACCCTTTCCCATTCTAATAATTTACAAATATAAATATTTCATACATGTTGCATTTGATGTGAATATTATCAATCGATTACAGACAAACGTCTATTAAATTAACATGTCTACGTTTTTAATAAATATAAGTTTGAATGATGTTTTACACTCGCTTCATAAAAATGTGTTTACTCAGGTGCGAATATCTACTTTATGATTGTATGATTAATTGTGTAGTTTCATTAACTAGGTAGCAGTTGACTATACACATCAATCTTTTCTTTCAAAAGTCGTTCAAAAGTAATTTATTCTATATTTGAACTAAAAATGTTTAAGTGTTACATAGACGGGAGTAATACAATTAAAACGAGTCACTGTTGTGCAAAAGCATTTATTTATTTCGCATAATCATCATCATTCCCGATGCACTTCTGCCAGAGTGGGCGTCCGAAACGCGTTATCACTCAGATTTATATCGTTACTCTGTAATCGACGGACTCATCTCCTAACTACGGTAATATAAACTACATTGGCCTCGTTTACGTTGAGCACTCGCCAATAAATGTTGATCTGTAATTTTCTTGCTGCAGGGACGAATTAAATGACACATCTCTACTTCTCACTGGCGTTCATGACAGGGTTTCCTTACATTGAGTTCAACACTTTATATGTCTTCAAGAGAAAGATAACAATTCCAGGTCATGAATGCTTAATCATGAATTATGCAAATAGCAATCGGGTCTGATCTATTAAGGCGGAATAAATAATAGGAGCCATTACTTTCGGAACACCCTTCATATAAAAAATAAATACATACTTACATACATACATACATTTAAACAGACAGGTGAGGTGTATATTATAGATGTTTACAACCTGCGCGCTGGTTCTACGTTACTTACATTTGATTAATCTTCCCGCTCTTTTAGGTGCGTTAAGCTATTATGACCGGCCAGCTCGATTCTCTGTCTGCCGCCTTACAAAGAATTTTCATTTCTTTGACGTAATAAGAACGTATCGCCCCTGACTATCCGCTGATGCATGTCATGCTTACTTGTTTATCCAGCTAACAATCCTGTTTGTGTAAATTTTGAAAACTACCAATCCATTTTCAGTTGTAACATAACAATTATACTTTTAAAAAAATTACTTAAAAAAATACTTTTCGCCGTGATACATTTTTTCTAACATTGTTACTTACAACATCAATAGCGATTATAATAATAATAATAATAATAATAATAATAATAATAATAATAATAATAATTATTATTATTATTATTATTATTATTATTATTATTATTATTATTATTATTATTGCATCTGGTCTTCTTGCTTGGATGGGTTGTCCGTCTGTATTTCCATGTCCCATAGGATTTTGTAATCCTCGGTTTCGAGTGATGTTGCGGGTTTTTGCTTGTACCATTTGTCTGTACGCTCAAAATGCAGCCGGTTCCAAAATTACCAGTGCACCGCCCTCCCCGCTTGGTCACGCCTGTTTTTGTATTCCTTTTGGGCCAGTTTGCTGCATTCACTTACTATATGGTTTATCGTTTCGTCTCTTTGTTCACAGAGTCTTCATTTGCTGTTTTCTTGTGTTTTATCGATCCTTGCTTTGATATGGTTGGTTCTTATCGAGTTATCTTGTGCTGCAGTTATTAGGGATTCAGTTTCTCGGTTTATATGTTTTTTTCGCATCCATGTTCAGGTGTTTTCGTAATTTTCATCTTTTGCCATTCTTATGAATCTTCCGTGGAGTTGTTTCTCTTCCTATTTCTCTGTTCTCGTTTTGTCATTTGTCTCTCTGTTTTCTGTTTTGTTGTTTTTTTTCCGTATCTCTAGCTGCCATAATTATCCTTTCAGTGTTTTGCATTATGTATTTTTCTAGTTCTTTTTTGTGTCCTTCACACAGTCTTTTATACAGATCAGTCCTCTCCCGCCGTCTTTCCTTTTCACGTAGAGTCTGTCAATATCATCATGGCCATGAATTTCCTTGTTTTCTGGTCGAGATGTGTCAGTTCTTCTTTTGTCCATCCTATAAACGGTCCAGAGTATCTCACTAGTGACACTGCTCATGTATTTATACCTTTTATTAGGTGTGTACAATATAATTTAGTTTCCAAGAATTTTTTGTTCTCCTGAGGTATTCCGTTCCAATTTTCTCTTTCATTTATGTTGCTCTGATTATGTCCGCTTCCAGAATTCCCAAGTATGTATAGTCGTCTTGTTCTCCTAGTGCCCTCATTTCTGTTTGGTTGGGTAGTTCCATGCCTTCTGTCGTTTCCAGTTTTCCCTTTTTTATAACTAGTAGTGCACACGTTTCCATTCCAAATTCCACTTGGATATCTTGGCTGAAGATCCTGGTAGTGTTAATTAGTGTCTCTGGCTCCTTTTCGGTCCTTGCAAAAAGTTTCAGATCGCCCATGTACAAGGTAATTGTGCAACCGGCTGCATTTTGAGCGCAAAGACAAATGGTACAAGTATAAACCCGCAACAACACTCGAAAACGAGAACCACAAAATCCTATGGGACATGGACATACAGACGGACAAGCCCATCCAAGCAACAAGACCAGATGTCGTAATAATTAACAAAAAAGAGAAACCCTGTCAAATAGTAGACTTTGCAGTCCCAGCTGACCACATGTTGAGTATGAAAGAAAAGGAGAAACGAAGCAAATACACAGAACTTGCCGGAGAGTTAAAAGGGATTTGGATGATGAAGAAAATGAAAATAGTACCGATAATACTGGGAGCACTAGAAACAATTCAAAAACCTGAAAAAAAGAATGTCAGAATTTGGGATCCGAGGAGTAGCTGCAAAAATGCAACGCCTTACGATAATGAAATTGGCTGAAATATTAACAAACCCCTTGAATGCGGAGAATAACACAAGACAATATAACGAAGAAGCTTTACAGGGAATGAAGAACACCGAAGCTGCAGATTTACAAGTTCTACACCCCCATCATGCATCTCTCCATTATTTCACCACCGCCCCCTCCAAAAAAAAGTGATACCAGAGAGCCGAGAAGGGTCAAGGAGGACGGAAATACCGAAGAGGGAACACTTGCCAGACCACCGCTGGACAAGTGCGGAGAGAACTGGAATCTTGGAGAGGCTTAGTGCCACTCAAATTCCAGTATAAACCAATGGCCACTGCCAGCGAGAAATCAATGGAAAGAGGTTGTTGCGATGATGCAAATCTACTTTCAAATGCTATCAAAGGAGGTGGAGAAAGGCGGACGTCTTGGTAAACTTTTTGTCACTCAGCTTCCAGAGAACACCACAGGTGTCCAATCTAATTCAATTCTATATTGAAGTTGTATATCATTTTAAGTGTAAACTGCAGGACATCCAAATAAAAAAAGAATCATTGATAGCATTGAAATCTCTTTCTGTAATCGAATCATATTGAGTACAATTAAACTGTAGTCTAAGCGGGACTCTTATGCCAAGTTTCACACGTGAATGCTTGAGAGGTTTTGTTTTATCGGCATTCAATGATATAAACACCTCAGTACGATTTAATTCCCTATTGTCACTATTCTGATTGAGGCTGATTCATGAATGACCTTGGAATTGTTTTGGCAGACTCCTCTTTGATATAACTGTGCAGATAAAATTTGAGAGTTACGGTTAATTGAGTTTAAAGTTCATTCAAAATTAAATTGTTACCGATATTTAGATGATCACCTAAGAAACGCCTTATATTATTCGGCAAATTTTTATATACATTCCACTTTACCAATCACCTTTAACAATGTCAACCTCTGATATCATAAAAGAAATATCATTGGTTATATCTGGAAAACTACTTGTTTGCAGAAAATGTAAGAGTTGATATTCGCTTTCAGCATATCCGAAAACCAAAACCAGTCGTCGTTTTCAAGATGATTGTTAACGTTGAAAGCGAGTAAAAAGCTACCTATTATTTACTGGTCATAAAAAAGATACTGTAAGACATACTTGATTTTATTTTTCTGTATAAGTTAGGCTTAAGCTGAATTTATTCATACATAATGCAACAATATTGTTTATCATATTGTCACTTTTAATTAGAATTCTGTTGCAATCAAATAAATAGAATCGTGAGAAAATTAATTATTCTTTGTAGATGAAAACACATTATTTGGTTATATGACGGGCTCGACTTCCATGAAATAATCCGCTAACAATCATGTTTATTTCTGCGGACAATTCGAGCTAGATGCTCGGAACACGCAAACAGCTAGAAATACAGATCATGAGGGCACCATAAAAAAGACAAGTTGATTAAATGTTACCATTTTTATTCCGCTCGAATCCATATAACGTTTTTTTTTTTTAAATAAAAACTTTAGCTTATCTCCTTTAGAATAGGGTAAAGAACGGTCTCATTTAAGCTTAGAGTTTATAATCACGATTCAGTAATGTACGAAACTCTTGATAATCATTTTACTGCAGAATCGTTCAAACTCATTGGACATTGTCCGAGTTGTTTTGCAATAATTTTACTAACTCTAACGTTCATTACTAAAAGCAGTTGAATAGATTTCTAGAACAAAAAGAAACAAAAACTAAGTTTCGATCATTAATTTAGCATATGTATTCCCCTAATTTCGCAACCATGCATTTTTGCACTGTAATATATTCCATCTTTAAGTGGTTTCCCTTCTATATTCTACATTTTATCAGCTTACATGTAGTGTTTCGACATTTTACCTGGCGACAAAACTTATGCTTGGATAAATATACGTACATTTCCATCAGAATTATCAATTTCTCTTTTTCTTCGGATATATGTGTGTGTTATGTACAGTCACAAAGTAAAAAAAAATAGAAACAACCTATTTTAGAAACTGCATGTGAACAAATGATACCCCTGAGTAGCAGAGCGATTTAAAAAGATGCGTAGCATTTAACTTGCAATGTCGTGATAGCTTTGCTTCCGAACCTTTCTTTGAACTCAGCTTTTTTTCATAATTATAAATATTATTTTTCTTTAAATCTATCAATCTTCGCATTTTAGGTCTGGGGTTTGATCTTTAACTTCATTGGGTTGGTAGACCCAGGAAATCGGATGTTCAGAGCGCAACTGTCATTAATACCAAGTCGTATACACCCCGGAGGAATCGTATTTGTTAGCGTCCGTGTTAAATCGAATTTCTCTTTGGCAAGACACTAGACACGCTCCAATAAACTCGCGTATCCTAACCACCCGTCTCTGCACCATCGATTCGAAATTAATGTTTCTAAAAAAATTTATGAGGTAGCATTTCATTGGTTGAATCTTAACGCCGAATAATTAGGTAAGTTAAGACACATAATTGATATAGAATGGTTAGATGCATTCAAATATCTATTCAGGGAACTCGAGATAATTTCCATGGATGTTTTAATCGAAAAAGTAAACCTCCTATGAAATCCAAGCTGCCTGTCTTAGACAACATTGTTACATTCACGGCTCATCCAGATATGTTACTCTGTTTCACACTACTGATGTACGCGGGACTGGAGGAGTGGAACCTGAAGAACCTGCCATTTTCTACGTCTTTTATATTTTAAGTTAAGTTATTTTCTTAGTTAAGCGAATCGTAAGTCTTAATACATCTGAAGCAGATAATATTATTCGTAGCTAATGGTTAATCTATCGGATTTAGATTTTTATTATCGACACGTATAACAAGAATAATCAGCGTTTACTGCAAAGTCGAGGAAGACAAAAAGACGGTCATCGAAGCGGCGCCGTTTGTTTGACTAAATTTATATACGGTGTCTTATCTTATATGTTTTTGTTTGCCGATACAATAATAACCAAAATATGGCGGATACTGCTGCTGATTCCTGTGAATTGTAACTAAAACCCTTAGCTTGGTCGTAGTCTATTAGTACTTGGAACAAAACCTGTCCGTCATGAGTGACTCTGCCAGAAATCGAGTTGCTTACTCTTGCCCGTTATTACGGCTGCGCATTTGGTGTTTAACACATTTGTTCCACGCATAATTGTCCATAACTTCGCAATCAAGCTAGTTTTTGACCGCATATATCATGGAAGCTATTCGTTTTCGTACTTTCTGTTTTCTTTTCCCCGGAAGTCTGTCATGCTACGAATTCTAACCGACATGGGCATTGTGTACACTCAACGATTTGAGCATTCGGGATTTGGCAAAATTGACACCATCCTAATAAAGCGGATGGAATTGGAATTATTTTTTTTTCCTTTCAAAAGATGCAGGTCCGTATGACGTGTCTCTCTTAAACTCACACACACACACACACACACACACATACACGCGCGCGCGCACGCGCGAAGTATATGTTGTGCATGGCGAATGAGACTTTCTTAACAGAAAGCTTATTCTTTTTTAAGAGTGTTTTTATTAAGACTGTTCTCTTAAACCTTGTCGATGATAATTTCCATTGCAGAGTAGGGGAGATAATTTTATTAATTAGATTGCACACATCTTCAATCTGTCAATTGATGTAACATTGGATCATCCTCACGTGTATATAGAACTCGGAAATTTTTACGGCATTTATTTTATCAACGGTAGCATGAGGTTTTTGTAACGTCAATCATGATTGGATATAAGTCTTACATGATTCGCAATTCTATTCTCAGTCAATTAAGGCTAGAACCTTCATTATCTAGGAGCTGAAATTTACATATTACTTTATCCGCTGCGTGACGTGGTCCTGCGATGATAAAAACAGAAGTAGGAATTACTTAAGATTTCTACACAAAAACATGAATATGCTACCCTCGTGGATTAAGTAAGAAGTCCGTTTCAACATTCCTTATAGATTTGCAAGACTGTCAGGAAAAATATCGAGTTAGCTAAGATACATCATGGACACGTTGTTATAACGACACTCAAGCAAAAAATAGTTATGGGAATAATCCAAATGATACAAATAAAAAATAAACTTTTCTGAAAAATGTAAAAACCGTTGAGATTCATGTTTAGCTTGTTTTGGTATAGTAACGATTTGGATATCTATTGCCTCCCATTGATAGTGCTGGACTTTTGTGCAAATTATTGGCGAATATTGTTTGTAAACACAGTAAGCATAGCCGCTACAATTATTACTCCTATCTGTTGATCAACCTTCTCAATTCTGTGGGTTATGTCGTACCGTATACAATGTATTCAATAGAGAAGGTGAAGCTTAAAGATCTCCGATTCTTTGAATCCAGAAGTGCAGATCTTTCTTTTTCACTGTTTGATTGCTATCACTCGTCCCTGATGTCCAGCTTTCAAACTATTCAAGAGTGCACAGAAAAATTGTGAGCCCATTAAATACAATATAAACCTACAATTAAAAGAACATAAATTATCTACTTCGGTCGAACAAGTTCGTCGCTATGTTACACTACATGTATATATTGGGTGCAAACATATAAATAATCCGTTTTGAATGTAAAATTTAAGTTGATTCTAAACCTTATTGTTCATTTAATGGTTTTTGTTATCAACGTATTGTATTGATCTATTTTATATTGCTGTTCTGTTTGCCTTATAAGAGTTAGACCCAATATATATCTTATGTAGGGTATGATCAGGTTACACACTGGTTTCCTTTATATCACCGTAGTTAAGTAACGTTGAGTTTGGTCTGTATAAAAATTGGTGACCATTTGAAAATTCCAGTTTCTATATCTGCTCTCCGCTTATCTCCGCAATGTTTACAGTCGTCCTGGAATTCTCCATGTCACTGGACTCAAACAGTGCCGACTTAGGAAGGGTGTGGTTGGAAATTTCGCAACCTTGCACGTGCAGTTACCCTGTAGAGATATCCATTGTCTTTTGAGACTGAATGGAGTCATCGATAGTTCTTCGCAGATTTTTATTTCATAATGGTTCAGCCTGGACCATTATACATTTCTTCCACCATTGTTTAAAATTAAATATATTTATCTACATATTTTAGTTTAAGCAGTTTGGAATACACACACACACACACACATATATATATATATATATATACATATATATATATATATATATATATATATATATATATATGCGAGCACCTTGTAAGTAACCATGCGTGTGCCACGAATTTTAGTGATGACATGTTTACGATCCTGAGTAAGTCGCACTCGCCCTTTTATTTAAAAATTCTAGAGACTGTTTTTATTAAGTCTTTGAGCCCTTCTCTTTGCAAACAAAAAGAAAACCTTTTAGGAGTTTATTTAGTTTCCATGTAATCTTTCCCCGTTTATTTTTCGCTTTTCTTGCTCCTCCGTCTTATTCATGACTTTTTTTTACCGTAATTTCTCGATTTAGCTCTGTTGATCGAGGAACGAAACCTGGTTGGCTAACCTTTTTTTTTATTTTTTTCTTATTATTTAAATCAGAGTACATTGGTCTGTATTGAGCCATTATTAAGTTCTGTACCCCATATATTCAGCCATTATTAAATTCTGTATCCCATGTAAATGTTCATATATATATATACATATATATATATATATTATATATATATATATATATATATATATATATATATATATATATATATATATATAAGTTTTGGCTCAGTGGCTTTTAGACATTTTCAACATGCGGGTGAGTTATATAGTACACACTGCATACCTGATTATTTCCGGTTTGTTGAGCATTTGTGTTACTTATACTCGGGTTCTGAAACATGTTTTTTTTTAGTTCTTTTGATGTCTCGAGTCTTTTTATAAATGTACCATTGGATGAAACTCTATATAATTACACCGACGTACTCTATGGTGGTCGCCTAATTCCTCCTCAGTTTTCTTAGGAGATATTCACAGGAGCCGTATTAATGTGTACTAAATTAGTGGAGTTTCACTTCGCTGGTATTATGTGCAGTCTCAATGGGGGAGGGATATTGGCTCCAACGCCGGCTGATATGTTCATCGGTTATTATGAATCCGTTCTTTTCAGTTCAGAATGTAGGTTAAACATGTTGACGATACGTTTGCTGTTTTCATACAACAATTAAGCGTCAGCATTTTTTATGAGTTGAATTCTCTTCATGGGGCTCCGCAGTTTACTCTAGAATATGAGAAATACAACGCTCTTCCCTTCTTGGATTTTCTTGTTGAACGTTCAAGGGGTGGCTTTATCACTATCAATTATATGAAGCCAACTTTTACTGGCCAGTATGTGAACTAGTCTTCTTTTATACCTAAACAGCGTAAAATCAGTTTAATTAATACGTTGGTACATTGAGCCCTCTTGATTTGCTCATTTATTAAACTGGTCACGGAACTGGATAAGATCAGGGATATTTTAATTTATAATCCTTACCCTGAATACCTTATTATTAATTGTAAAGATAACAAGTAACTCATTTGAAATCCCCTAAAATATTTGACCCTTTAAAATACACTGTTTACTTAATAGTACAAATTTAATAAACAGTTTGTTAGAAGTGTTATTAATTGTTTTTTTACTATGTTTCATTACGTTTGGTATATACTACTACTCCTGCTTTTCCTTCTTTTTCCTTGAGAATGCTCGAAGCTCAGAAAAGTTTATTTCAGTACAGTTCAAATTTTATTTTGGACACAACGTAAACCTCAGATGAAATTAAGATAAAAATTGTGATCATATCTAAAGCGACCAGGCGATTGCATATAAAAAATGGCAAATAGTGATAACGTACGTACGCACACGAAATGCATTTAAGTGTATCCTTATTATAAAGGTTAGTATATCTATTTTCTTTTGATATGTGTCTGTATATGTTCATATCGTATTCTAATTAATTCATTTGCATTTAGTAACTCTAATTTGGTTACGTCTTGGAGAGAGAATTATTGTTAACTGTGTTCAATATATTGGAATAAAGCCAATATCTGTAGACACACCGGCTCCTTTACACAAGAGGAAAGCAATATCGTTTCCCTTTAAATTCGATACTTATCATTACAGACCTTCAAACTCGCCCTGTCCTCCTCCATCGGCCCGCACTTGTATTAAAGCCGTATCTCCAAAATTGCACCCACAAGAGAGAATGACGTGGTAGTGACTCGTGTGGCTCTCTAAATTGCTTATTACTAAATCCCCCAACCACCAAAATCTGATCTCTGACCTTTGACCTATGGTACATTTGTTTCTTATTTCTTAAAAGTCGTCTTATCGACCGACCATATCCGAAACGATTCTGATTACAGTAATTTAATTGCTGACAGGGTCGCCGGCCTCTAGAATAGGAAAGGCTGACGAGGGGCTTGAAGGAAGGCCTGGAATCTCTTCGTCTCCGTGTACGTGGTGACCTTTGGGATGTTGCTTTTATTTATTAATTGTTAAGAAGAAAATAAACAACCATGAAGTAAAGGTCATTTAGTCTTAGATTAGAAAGGACAAAATAAAAACCATGATTAATAACTCAGATCTTTGTGAAATTTAACATGAAATATTGATAAGCAATTAAACTGTGAACGGATTGAAACATATACACACATTAAATCTGACCGAAAACAGATTTTGCTAAGTCAATGCGATTTTTTTAAACTCTGTAAGATATTGACCAAATGTAAATAAGTTATGCGATGTTAATGACGTAATGAGATGACGTGGTAATACACGTAATCGGTTTCGGGTTTATAGTCAGATTAGAAAAGTCGAGAAAGTTAACACGAAAAATAGACTGTCTCCGAATTTGGAAAGTTGGGAGAAACGCGACTTTAGCATAATTTAGAAAATTACAATGTCCTGCCACTCTGATGTTAAGTCAAGGATGAAGTTATATCAAATATTTAACCTACTAGCAGACAGCCTGGCGTTGCCCGATCGTGAAATACGCATAAATCTTATATTTTAGATAGTACACAAACTGGGACATGTGTATGCGAATATTATGTTTGTTTTTTTCTAAACAGTTTATTATTTGTAAATAAAATGAAGTACTACAAACTAAGATCGAAACCGAAACCGAAAGACAATGAGTCAAGTACAGGAACCATTACGCCAGCTTCACACGATATTTAAACAAACGCCTTCAAACTTACTTATTCTTAACATAAATAATATGTCATGTGAACGATTCACGCATGCGCCGTCCTGAAACAGTTGAAGAAAAATAAAAATCCGATGACTTCCAGTTATCAATTTTCTAATTTGAACCTTTTATCTGTCCTTTTTTCCGAATGAGGACAGACTAAAAGCTAAACATTATTCGTATGTATGAATGCTTTATATAACAAATGTAATGTCTGAAGATTTTAAAATTTGCTGAGTATATAGGTTGAGAAGTGTCATCGCGCGCACATTCTAGCTTTTATAGATGTTTAGATTATTTGTTGCTTTCCTTTGGAGGGGCATGTACCTAAATAATGAGACGAAAGCACAATCGAGAGACGTGTGTTCTTTGCATGCATGTTACTCTGGAAGTGACTAGTTAAAGGGTTGGTTTGTTATATGTGAAACACCTACACATACATACAATAATAAATGAACATTGTAACACTAGACACAACAGCACAACAATTATAATTAGTCATTGTGTATTAGCTGGATTCTTAGGACTACCATTCTCATCTAAAATATTATTTTCACAACGTGCAATCTATTTCTGGCTACATAATAACATTCTCCCCGAACACATGTCATACCTTTACGCATATTCCTATATCGTTATGTGTTTTTTCTTTGTTTGTTTTTTTCTGTAATAGAAACGGGTAAAATTTTCGATCCTGGTCTGCTTGATATTACATTTTAAAACCTTAATTATCAGTCAAAATGTTAGAACACTTCTGCGCTGAAATACAGGATTTGAAGAAGAATATAAAACAAACCTTTCTCGATCCAAAAATTACATTTAAAAGCAACTAAATATCTATAATATAAATCTCACGTGTCTGTTTACATGTATGTATGTACGTATGTCTCGCAAAAACTTTCCACAGAAGCGACAGATTTTCCGAAGATCGGAAACATTCTGAATCCCGACCCTTCGGACGACAAATATCGAGAAATTGTCGGAAAAAATTAATTCCTTCACCCTGAACTGGCCATGTCTGCAGGAAGGGGTCGCTTTTCTCGCTGATATTTTCGAAAATCCTAGCCTCTTTTAGATTGTTTACCCCTTATTTAAACCCAAATCACTTATGGCTTGGCGATGGGCGCAACAGCTAACGCATAATATTTATTTTTCACTTTCTTTTTCACCTTCGCGGTACGGGTTCGAGCCTGCCTGCCTACTACGACTTTTTTTGTGCTCGCAATTTTCTTGTTTTTTATTTTTATTTTTTTGATAAACTTATACCCTTACACACACCTCCGCTTTCGTTTACGACTTCAGGTCGCGGGTTCGACCCTGCCATATCACTACAACTTTTTTTTATTGCTCAACATACACCTCCAAACACCCAGACAACGCCAGGAATGCACGCTTGTTATAGATAAAACAACATATATATTTAATAATAGCTCAATAATATTCACACGTAGCGTGGACTTATCAAGAATCTCAGTTTTTTTTAAATGAGATGAAGTGAAATGCAAGACGAAAGATGAGAAACGTATTGAGTGTTGAGATATTACATTTATTTAAAATTTTTAAAAAGAAAATAGTGAATGATTTTATTAAAAATTCTTTATTTTTTAGATAAGACGCGAAGGAACACAAAATAAGTTATGAATAAATCAGATGAAATTTATAGTAAAATATTGATAAGAAATTTACTTGTGAACGAATTGCAAATTAAATCTGATTAAAACAGATATTCATGTAAATGTGACACTATAAAAATTATAACTTATTATCTATTGTTTGATATATTCAGACTACTGTCTGATCTGGTTTCCATCTACCTGTATAGATTCCATATCCTTATTCAGCTTTCTATATCGTTTTATTCGTTTTGCTGTAGTAAAAAAAATATCTGGTGTTCGGTGGCAATTTACTTGAACTTTTATTTCAATGCTTTCTATACAAAAAAACACACATGTAAGAAACACTCTGTTTGGAGCCGTATTACACAACGATATTAATATATTCGCTTCACCAAGTACGGATTGGAATAAGTGGAGTATAAAATCATATTTAATATGCTGGAAACATGACTTTAGAAAAACGAACACATATTTTTACTATACTAAAAAGATATTGTAAGAAATAGTTTAGAATAACATTAACTCTGCATTTATTATTAAGATACAAAGGGTTATTCAGGCGAAATTTCCAGCAAAAAGATGAGTAATATTATTTGAGTTATCAATTAGTCAGTTTTAAGAACTGCTTTAGTTTATTTGTGATGTGGTTCAAGCTATTTTTTTATATTGAATTTTAATAATACTTTGTTGTACTTAGCATTAAAAACATCCAACGGGAATGCTTTTCACATGTGTAAAGTTCTTACAAAGAAACACTACATATGGAAATTCTGACCTGGCGCTAAGTTGATCTAGAGATAAAAGCAAGTTTTTAGATGTAGCTGAAAGATGAGATTTTCCTGTCAATGTATAACTAGAATGAATAAATTACTGGAGTTCAGTCGAGTACATTTAATCGAAAATAAGGACAGAGTTGAGAGAGACTAGAATCATTCCTTCTATAAAAAGAGGGGATACTAGAGAGAAAGAGCAGATACCCACTAGATTTCGAAGCAGGTTTAGTAGTCTGTCGAGGCAACAAAAACACAAGTGTTTAGCACTTCCCAAGGTGTGGTAGCAATATTCCATATCTGGACGTTTCTGACTGTATATAACTACAAATATTATATTACGATTGCATACTTATGCAAATATCACTATATATAATTGCATTGTAAACATTTATGTTTATAATGTTACCAATAGAATACACGTTAATTATTGAATGTCAACTTAGGAATAAACGGCACCTTGTCTATGTGATTTCGTCCCCTATGAATTCTGAAACGGTTTGCCATTTTTTTTATGAAATTTAACACAAATATGCTTTATGTGTCTGAAAGTGTACTTAGATAAGTTTTCCTTTGGAATGCCTCTGATAAGCATCGAAAAGATCTGATTAACAAAGGAGAAGATCGATTTTGAAAAAGTTTACCATTTAGAAAGCTTAGCATCACAAGTGCATTAGAAAAGTTTTATCGTCGTACAAGCAAAATAAAATAAAATATATAAAAATTTACTGTAAGTTCCTTGATAAGAGAGTGATGCGTTTGAGATGAACACTCGTAAATAGCTTGCATCTAAACCATGATTCTTCACTTTTGAATTTAAAATTTAAATCCAAAACATACAATAATTCTATAAAATCAACAGTAGGTTCTCTACAATTCAATGTAGATTACATGGTATTATGTCTTAAGTACTTGCGGGGATTCATATGAAGTTTTTTTTTCTCGCTGCCCATAAAGCAGGCACTTACTTAATTCGATCGAAAAACAAGTGAAGAATGTATGGTCCCCAGTGACTGCTTAGTGAGAGAGGTATAAAAATCACTAAGTTCAGCATTTGACCTGCCCATTCAGCCCCAAAAGTCCCTATAGGAGGTCAAACTTTGGTGAAAATGAACAAACGGTGCAGTTTTAGACTTTTATATGAATGTGAATGTGACATACCGTTATAACATGTTTATATTTATACTTACATGCGCAGTTATATCAATTCACGGACCCTCAATGTATGGATATATGTAGCCATCAATGTTTGTATCAATAAATTTAATATACCTGTTCTTTTCACTCACTGAGCACTCTTTGGTAGACACATGTTGTTTCATTGTATGTACTTCTAGGAAACTAAACTCTACTTGCTAAATCATCATCATCATCGGCGGTCACTCGTGTCCGAGTAAGACTGTCCTCCGTTGTGGCTTCTGCTGGTCCTCAGGTGAGCATAGAGCCCAATCCTAGACCCAATTTGTCTTGTGCAATTTGGGCAGATAAAGGTAGTGGTGGTGGGGTGGGGTTGGGTGGATCTGGTTGATAATCCTTCCTTTCTGTGCTTGCGTTTATCCTCAGCAGCTTGATTTAAGTCACCACTATAAAGCGCAGCACCTTCGTGGACAGCGCTCCTCCATGCCAACCTGCTCCCAGCCACGTCCTCCCATGTCACAAGGTCCATGTGAAACCGCTTTAGATTTGCTTTGATGTTGTCCTTATACCTCATCTTTTGGCCACCCTGGGCACGCTTTCCCTCAACAAGCTGAGAGTAGAAAATCTGTTTTGGGAGGCGGAGATCCGGCATGCGGACAACATGACCAGTCCATCTGAGCTGGCGTTGAACAACAGTAGCGGTGATTGTGGGGATGTCAGCCTCACTCAGGACGCTGGTGTTGGTGCGTCGGTCCTCCCAACTAATTCTGAGGATTTTTCGGAGGCATCTTTGGTGGTACGTCTCCAGGGTTTTTACGTGCCTCCTGTATGTGGTCCAGATCTCCGATCCATAGAGAAGAGTGGGCAGCAAGACAGCTTTATATACCATGATGTTGGTCTTTGCCAGAAGGTCACGGTTCTCAAATACTCTCTTCCTTAGCCTTGAGAAAGCCCCACTGGCACAGCTGAGACGGGGTTGTATTTCATCATCTATGTTGGATTTTTATGATAGGATGCTGCCTAGGTATGGGAAGTGTCCACATTTTCCAGTCTAGTGTTGTCAATGGAGATGTTTGAGGGGAGACTGGAGTACTGTTTGGTGGTGATTGATGGAGGATTTGGGTTTTTATATTAATTGTTAGTCCTAGCTGTTTGTACGTCCTCGTGAAGGCAACCAGTGTACACTCTAGGTCCTCTTCGGAGAGGGCTACAAGGGCGTTATCGTCTGCATACTGTACCTCCATAATGGATATGGTGTTCGTTCAACCTTTGGCCCTAAATCTGTTAATGTTAAAAAGTCGCCCGTCAGTTCTGTACATAATCCGAACTCCATGGGGAAGATGTTTGTCCGTGAGATGGAGGATAGCAGTAATGAAGATGGAGAACAGGGTTGGGGCAATGACACATCCCTGTTTCACTCCCGTGTCAACCCTGAAGGGATCTGTTTAATCTCCACTACTACTGAGGACTGTAGTCCCATATTGTCATGTAGCAGTCTCAGTACCCGAATGTACCTCTCTGGGCATCCAAACCTTGCAAGAACCAGCCAAAGGGCTTGACGGTTCACAAAGTCAAAGGCTTTAGTAAGGTCTATGAAAGCCATGCATAATGGTAAATTTTGCTCCCTGCACTTTTCTTGGAGTTGACGAGCAGTGAAGATCATGTCCATAATGCCTCTATTTGGTCGAAAGGCACTTTGGGACTCCGGAAGGATGGTTCCTGCAAGGGGTGTAAGCCTGTTGGCCAAAACCCGAGCTAGGGCTTTCCCTGTGGTAGAGAGGAGAGAAATTCCCCGGCAGTTCCCACAGTGTGCCTTATCTCCCTTCTTAAAAATGGAGACAACTAGGGCATCTCTAAGTTGTGCAGGGATTTTCTCTTGTTCCCATATTTTGAGCAGCAGGGCATGGATGTGTCTGAGAAGATCAGGCCCGCCTTTCTTCAGGATTTCTGCTGGGATGCCGTCAGAATCAGCCGCCTTATTGTTTTTCATCTTCCTAATTGCATTCCGCACCT
This sequence comes from Euprymna scolopes, assembly GCF_053919585.1. Taxonomy (NCBI): domain Eukaryota; kingdom Metazoa; phylum Mollusca; class Cephalopoda; order Sepiida; family Sepiolidae; genus Euprymna; species Euprymna scolopes. Next base: position 62,165,629 of record NC_136515.1, read on the forward strand.
CTTCCAGACTGGGTGGTTCTCCCATACTCTCAATTATGGGCTGTTGGGGGAGTTTGTCAAGGGCCTCCATCTCTGGAGTGGTGTCCCTGTTCAGAAGATCCTCATAATGCTCTTTCCATCTATTTGTTCTTTCTCCCTTTCCTTTCAGCAGCGTGAGCCCATCCTTAGACCGAAGGGGGGTCAGAGAACGGTAGCTGGGGCCGTATACCACTTTTGTGGCTTCAAAGAATCGTCTGGTGTCCCCAGAGTCAGCAAACTGCTGGATCTCCTGAGCCTTCTTCATCCACCAGCGGTTCTTCAGCTTCCTGACTGTCGATTTGACAGCCGCTTTAGCCTTGGCATGGGCAGCTCTTTTAACCTTGCAATTGATGTTATTCTGCCAGGTGATAAAAGTTTGCCTCTTGGTGTCTATAAGCTGTTGGATTTCGGTATCGTTTTCATCGTACCAATCCTGATGTTTCCGCTTTTTCTGCCCTAGGATGCTTATACTGGAGTCCATGATGGCAGAGGACAGCTTGTCCCAGTGCTCTTCAGCGTCATGCGGATACTGCTTGGGCAGGTCCGCGCTAAGAGCCGCCTGGAGGTGTTGTTGGTAGGTTATATCGCCCAGCTGCTCGATGTTGAGCTTTGGTCGGCTCTGTCGTTTTTGCATCCTTTGCTTCCGCATTAAATAGATAGACATGATGGAGCGAATAAGACGGTGGTCGGTCCAACAATTGTCTGTACTGGTCATTTCCCTGGTGTTCAGCACATCACAGCGGTCTTTGGCACGGACAATGACATAGTCAATGAGGTGCCTGATTTTACTTCGAGGGTGCATCCATGATGTTTTGAATGCGTTTTTTGTCGGAAAAGTATGTTCGTGATGATCAGGTAAGGTTCTGAGCATTTTGTCAGTAGGAGTGTACCATTTGAGTTGATGTTCCCAACTCCTTCTCTTCCAAGCGTTCCTTCCCAGTGCTGATGGTCTCGTCCCACTCTGGCATTGAAGTCCCCAAGTAGGATTATCTTGTCCCCCTTGGGGGCCCCGGATAAAATGGTGTGAAGGTCAGCATAAAAGGGGTCTTTTATTTCATCATGTGTATCAAGTGTTGGAGCATACGCACTAATCACAGTGGCCATTTGGCTGCCCGCAAGCATCAGGCGCATGGTCATTAGGCGTTCGTTGATACACACAGGGGGCTCATTGAGGTGGCGGATGAGGGTGTTCTTTATAGCAAAGCCTACGCCATGGATACGAGGCTCTTCTGCAGGCCTTCCTTTCCAAAAGAAGGTGTACTCGCCTTTCTCCTCCCTCAGCTACCCGTCGTCAGCCAGTCGGGTTTCAGAGAGCGCAGCTATGTCAATCTGGAACCTCTTTAGCTCTCTTGAGATAATGGCAGTTCTTCTTTCGGGTCGATCACTTGTTTTGTTGTCCATGAGGGTCCTCACATTCCAGGTTCCAAAATATAGGCGTAAGTTTTCTTTCTTTTTCCGACCGCGTGGTGGTGTCCCTCTGGATGCGGTAGTCCAGACGGGTTTTTTTGAGGCAGGCTATTTTTAGGGGTACCTTTTCTTACCCCCCTCCCCTACTGGGGTGAGCAGAGTGGATCCTAAACAGGGCTGCTCAGGCATGGATGCAGCTGCCGAAAAACTCTTTCTGCCTCGGTCCCTGAGGTTAGCGACTGAATCTGACACCCACCGCCTATGTGCCAGGTTGCAGCTAGGAGCTGCCAGACTACACTGTCCTGCTCCCGTCACCACTTCCTGGTCGCCACAGGACTTTTTCTATCCGGGAATTAAGGGAAAGCTCTCTCTGCCTCAGTCCGGGAGCTTAATGACTAAAACTGTCACAAGACTTTTCCATCCATGATGTAGAGTAGGGAGAACGCCAGCGCGTGATGTCTTTTAACGTGGGGAGACTGATGCGCCTGCAGCCACCACACGGCCCCTTGGCAGAGGAGGGGCTGATTCCAATGGCATGGAGAACCACGACGACTGGAGACTCTCTTCTGTTGCAGCCTTCATCCGCCTTAAGTGCCGTTGTGTCATTATTGTCATCATCCGCCGCATCAGCCGTTGAGGTCTTTTGGATCACTCTTTGTTTGGAACCTCCCCTTCAACCTTAACGCCATGTGTGGCCCTACCAGGAGCCTAGGCTCCGGACGGCATCGCTCTCAGGTTCATCGGAACACACAAGGTTCTCCACCACGACAAGATGGCGATCCAGGGAGAAAACTTGCTAAATACACACACACACACACACACATATATATATATATATATATATATATATATATATATATATATATATATATATATATATATAAAAATGAGGGGCATACCCGACGATGTCAGGTAATAAAACATATTGCCAGTCCAGGAGTTTTGTAATATACTATTTAATATACACAAAATATCTTAATTTGTTTCGATTTTCCTGAAAGTCAGAAATTTTGAGATTTTTGAAAGCATAAAAAATTACACGCAGGGAAATAAAGTCCCATTGATAAAAAAAAATAATTCCTAGGTTTTTAAAATAACTTTTTTTTTTTTTTTTTTTTTTTTTTTTTACAAAGGCATCACCACATTATCAAGGCCCAGAGGCCACTCAAGGATAAGGGTTAAAGAGTGTACAGTAGAAGTTGGTCAATATAGTAATCATCAGTAATGAAAATTTGGTAAATTTAATAACTTATATGGAACGGCTCATCAAGAAATTATTTACCTTAGACTTGAACACAACCATATTGTAGTCAGCCGGAAAGCAGGAAAACGGAAGACAATTCCACAGGCGTGCAGTTCTAAGAAAGAAGCTTTGTTCATGGAATCTATGTTTAGGTTTAGGCACAGATAAAGAGTGGTGGAAATTATTGATAGTGTTTACAGCTAGACGAGTGTTTCTTGTGAAAGTTTGGCGAGGGGGGACCATAGATTGAAGCTCAGTTGAACACTTTCCATGAAAATAACGATACATCAGAGACAAACTCGCAACATCTCTTCTGTGAGATAGAGGTTGTAAGGAGGAGAAAAGGACATCTCCTACGAGGCTACGAAGTCTATTTTGAACTCTATCAAGGCAGGACAAGTCCTTTCTAGCAGCTCCTGCCCAGATGTGGCAACAGTATTCCATCCTTGGACGTACCTGGCTCTTATATAGATAGAGAATAGCATCAGCAGTGAGATATCTACTGGATCGATAGAAAGATCCCACCATTTATCCAGCGGCCTTGGCAACAGATTTGATATACGTGTTCCATTTAAGATCAGGAGTAATGGTCAAGCCCAGAAGCTTGTCAAAACTTGAGGCCTCCTGAAGACGAGATCCATTCATTTTAATTGATGACAAATGTGGATTAAAATGTTGATGATGTAAAGAGAGAAGCTTGGTGTTAGATGCATTAAAAGTAACCAGCCATTCCTTTCCCCATTGTACTACATGCTCAAGATCAGAGGAGAGAGAATTGGAGAGTACTTGCTCGTTTACTGTCTTAGATGTGGTACCATAAATGGTAGTGTCGTCAGCATAAATGTCTACAAATGATGTAAGGATATGATTTGGAAGATCATTAATGTAGATCAGGAAAAGAGTTGGGCCCAGGATGGATCCCTGAGGGACACCGGCATTAATACTGTGAGCTTCTGATTTTTGCCCCTTAACTACTACTCTTATGAACCTATCAGAAAGAAATGATTTAATAATTGAGAAGACTTTTCCAGCTATACCATAGCTAGCGATCTTATGAAGTAAACCTTTATGCCATACCCTATCAAAGGCTTTAGATATGTCAAGAGCAATTGCCCTAGAAAGATTGCCACCGTCGAGAGATTTGCTAATCCTATGCGATATAACTGTAAGGACATCTGCTGTAGATCTAGCAGAACGGAAACCATATTGAGTGTCACTAAGAAGGTTATTTTTGTTGAGATGTTTGATTACTTCTGTATTTAACACAGATTCTAGCAACTTACTCATGACGCACAGGAGACTTATTGGCCTGTACTGAGAGGGGGATGAGCGATCACCTGAATTCTTAAATACAGGGCATACTGATGAGATTTTCCAGGGAGATGGGAAACTATTCTCCTTAAGACAACGTTTAAACAGTTTTGTAAGTATGGGCGCTAGTTCAGGTTGAAGTTTTTTGAGTACTATAATTGGAATACCATCAGGGCCAGTTGCTTTACTGGAATCAAGGTTTTTGATTAGTTTGGCAACATCACGTACAGATATACGTATATCACATAGCGTGTTTTCTGATACAGGAGGAAATATTGGGGGTTGGCGGTCTTGGTCGCAAAGGGGAGAATTAGCTGCAAAGTTCTTGACAAAGAGTTTGGCTTTGTCTGATGCTGACGAGATTACCTCAGGTCCATTGATAATAGTTGGGATGGAGCACACGCTTCTGTTCAGGATTCTGTTTGCTATTTGCCAAAACTGGTGGGAACCAAGCCGCTGCTCAGCTACTTTGGACTTAACAGATTGAGCATACAACTCTCTTGCGTTCCTTATTACTTTCTTACAATGGTTGCTGGCAGTCCTGAAAACGGCTTTAGTTTCCATACATCTATTACGTTTGAAGCAGTGGAAAAAGTGATTTCTGTGCGCAATGGCAGCAGCACATTCTGGAGAGAACCATGGCTGGCTGTTAGGTTTTTGCTGAAACTTTTTAGAGGGTATGAAATGGTCAATACCTACAATTAACCATTCAGTTAGGTCTAATACTATAGAGTACACATCCTTTTTAAACATGGAATGCAGAGGTAGATCAGATATAAATGTACGGAAGCTATCCCAGTCAGCCTTAGTGTATCGATATACTGTACGATGAAGTGGTACGTCTGGGGACTTATTACATTTCATTTTTATCTTAATTGATACAACAGAGTGGTCGGAAGATCCAAGAGGCGACAGAACAGAAACTGAACATAGTTCAGGGCAAGTTGTGAGAAAAAGGTCTAGTAGGCTCGCATACTGGCCGTCATTATCGGGCACACGGGTAGGTTCCTGAACAATCTGAGTGAGGTCATAGGCAATGGAGAAATCATGACAGAACCTCCCCTCATCATCGGTCTTGTTTGAGTGGGTCAACCATTCGACGTTGTGAACATTGAAGTCTCCACATACGTGAATGTTAGCTGAAGGATAAGTAGAAAGGACTTAGTCAATTTTCTCAGATATGCTTTGAAAGATAGTAACTCCGCTGTTGTGGGGGCGATAGAGAGTAAATATAAATGCAGTAGTGTGAGCTAAAGCAACCCGGAAGCACATATAGGGTAAGTTAGGATCTTCCCTGGAGATGTCCCTCCCACATGGAAAGCTATCTTTAATATAGGCACATATTCCATGCCCATGGCGATCTTGAGGGTTAGATTTAGAAGTTAAGTTAGAGTATCCTGTAATTGCAAACTCATCTTGGGAAATAGCCTGTCCAATGCCAGTTTCACTTAAAAATAAAAGGTCTGGTTTAGTCTCCTGTAATTGGGTTTCAACCTCTGGAAGGTTAGAACGTAGACCCCTGATGTTGGAGAAGGAGACATGGTAGTAGGGGTCTACGTTGGAAGTTGGAGAACCGGGTTTAATCGTGTATTTTTTCTTGAAACTTGTCATGATGAAATTTTGGAATTTGTGGACTAGGTCGACAGATTTACTTAGAGCAGGACAGAGAGGGGAAACTAAGAGAGAAAAAGAAACGAAGAATTTTTTTTTTGTACCACATGATAAGGTAAAGCCGTAACAATTACCCACTAGTATGGCATCGAGAGGCCCCACCAGAAGCTACTGCATGGTCCAGATTCCATTCACCAAATGGCAATACAGCAGCCCCAGTACTTTGCACCTGCTGATAGGACAGCCTCCTTAGTGGTTAATCCAAGGTTCGGGTCCCTGACTATCAGGCGGATAACGTCAGCCCAGACAAAACGTTTACCTCCAGCACCCTTACTAGTGACATGGCTACAAGGATAGACATAGAAACAGAAAATTTCCACCAACTCTGCCAACTGTTCGCGCAAAAATACTGCCAACCTAGAAAACAGCTTTTTCTTCTCCCTTTGTCAGAAAAATCACTCATTTAAAAAATGAGGACTGAGGGACAAATAAGAAGAAGCGAGAGTAACAGGAGCTGCCGATAACGCATCCACAATGCGTTTTCTACTCTCCATTAAAAAAAAAAAAATAAATAAATAAAAAATAAAAAATAACTATTAAGTATTGTACTTAATAAAAGTCCAACAGACCTGTTTAAGGGAAAGTATGGTGATAGATTCCCCTCCCACGAACTAAAAATGAGTACAATTAGGTAATCTATTTTTGCAATCAACTCGGTAGATAAATACACATTTATGGACGAGAAAAAAAAAAAAAGCTAGCATTTAATACAACAGAAATACATAAATTAAATACTGAAATAAAATGTAGTTATTAATATTTGAATCTTAAAATAAAAAGTGCGAATTAGTAGAGAAAAAAAAATCACTTATCACAACAACGCATTCCGTCTCCAAACTAGTTTTAAAACCAGTTTGTCGAGCTTATGCAAATAATTAAAAATCAAATCAATGTAATGTGAATTGATAATACATTTAATAAATCACCTTTAAATAATATTTCAACATAAAGTACTTACAACTATTTACTTACTAATTTCCATTAAAAAATTAAAGATAATTAATAAAACAGATTTTCCTTAATGCACATTGAGAATAAGATAAGCACTTGAATGATGATTGCTTTTGAATAAATAGTTTGTATGGAAATTATGCAAGAATTAATGTATATATGAGTCCGGTTCTTGTAGTAAACACTATTTGTGAAATAGTGTAACATTTGTATATATATATATATATACATATATATATATATATATATATATATATATATATATAAATATATATATATATACATATATATATATATGTATATATATGTATATATATATATATTTACATATATACATATATATATTTATATTTTCATATATATATTTATATATATGTATATATATGTATATATATATATATCTATGTATATATATATATATATATATATATATATAATTAGTTTTTTTTGGAAAAAGAAATCCAAAAGAGTGCTCAATTATCAGTGCAATCTGAAAATAAGACCGGATAAAGATGAGTATTGGCTGACGAGAGTTTTATATGGGTCTCTAAAACGGTCCTAATTATCGTCTTTGAAACCGACAGTACAAATGATTGTCTCATCTAAAAAAACTTTCTGTAAGCCAATATATATATATATATGTATGTATATATATATATATATATATATATATATATATATATATATATATATATATATATATTAAATCCTGAACAAACAAACATACAGGAATACGCTTTTGTTATAATAAAGATTATGGATTTAGTAATGAAGTATACTTTTAAAATGTTTGAAACCTTTATGTGCATATAAACAGTTTTCATTTCTATTTATTTATTTGATATGAAAATTCTTATGGACGTATTGAATTCTGATAATAAACATACATCTTTTCTTACTACGAGATTCATACTGGCAAAACACACCTACTCCAAAGTTACACATGTATGCAGTTTAGACGGAATGATTTAACCGGCGAAATTTGTTGTATGTTTTGCACAGAAATGTCATTGACAGTGGCCGAAATTCTCAAATTGTCATTCATGTCGTACTAACCTGGTTAAAAGCGTTTAACGTATGTGACCTTATAAGTACTGGTGGGTCAGCTTACTATGTTGTATGTTATATCACTATATGTTTAACTCCGTCTCTCGATGGTCTTTCAGTTCTTATAAGTCGTGGTTTACTAGTAAAAATCATGAGACTTGCTGTTACTTAGACTCCAAGAACCAGCGCCTCTTTTTACCAGTGACTTATTTACATCTTACAATTCGCAAATATTAACTATGCCAATACATGTGATAGCACAACACCTTACTGATACAACTAAAAACCTGTCGAGCAGCGTCATAGAGTAGTGAATTACCGAGAATTAGGAGAGCCAAGAAAATCATTGAGAAGTGACAGTGATGAACTCATTAATGACATGGCTTGGCAATGAAGATGTTGCTAGTTTGAATCTAGTACGTTTCACAGAAACACTTTCGCTTAGCCCGTTTTCGACCTTCAGGTGGTTTCGCTAGGTACCGTGTGTCTTTTTCAGACGAAATTTTACAAGAAAGATATCGAGGATACGATTGTCAACAATGATGATCTGAGTTATTCGAAAAGGATGAATGATGTCCAGAAATATCAGCGGCAAGAGTAATTTCGAAAAACATCACAACCACGCACTATTATTACTAAATTCATCATCATTATGATCATCATCGGCGTCGTCGTCGTCGTCGTCGTCGTCGTCGTCATCATGATCATCATCATCATCATCATCATAATCATCATCATCATCATCACCACAACCACCACCATCATCATCATCATCATCATCATCATCATCATCATCACCACCACCACGACCACGACAAGCACCACCATCATCATCAGCATCATCACCATCATCATCAGCATGATCACATCTACCTCCACCACCATCATCCTCATCATCATCACCACCATCATCATATTCATATCCATCATCATCATCATCATCATCAGGACCACCACGACCGCCGCCATCAGCAACATCATCATCATCACCACGACCACCACCATCATCATCATCATTATTGTAATCATCATCATCACGACAACCACCACCATCATCATCACCACCACCATCATCATCACCGTCATCATTATCATCATTACCATGACCAGTACGAACACCATCATCATCATCGTCAGCAGCAGCGGCGACAGCGTGTGATCGCCAAATGTGAAAAACATGTAATTTTCTCTAGAGTCTGAAGAACAGATCACCCCAGGTTTCTATTACTCTCTGTTTTTTTTTACATTATTTTCTCCCTTGAACTTCTCAATCACGTGCTTATGTTGCACTCAACGGTACTCAAACTTCAAAAAGAAACGTTTATTCTGTTATCTACTAGACTCTCGGAAGAAATAACACAGCAACAAGGTTAATAAGAAAAAATGTATTAGCATAAAGTACTGCAGTAATGGGTTGAGTGAGAATGCTCACCTCTTCGCATCTTTACTCTCTTCTATTGTTTAGTTATGAAGAATCTACAAAGTCAGAAAGAGTTCATACAATGACAGAATCGGATTGATCATCATAACTGATATCAAAATGACCCCGTCTCAATACCCCCTATTTTGGTATCTTGGAAAATGTGGAATCACTCCCTATGAGCGATATTTCAAAATTCTTATCATCATTATCATCATTATGTCGTCGTCATTACCATAAACATCATCATGATCATCAGCATTACCGTCGTGGAGGGTTTTAGATGTTATTGACTATCTTAACGCTGTGTCGCATTTAGCGTTTAAAATTGGTAATTTCATTAATTATTCTGGCGCTGGATGGTGAAAAAAGAGGGAGATTTCTAGCAAAGGGAATCAATGAAATATTT
>NC_136515.1:62182605-62195105 GCF_053919585.1 Euprymna scolopes
AGTACAGAAAAGCTTTCGTTTGTAGATGGCTTATTAATATATGTATGGCATAAATTTGCATATGAGGACAGTAATGGCTTTTAAAATGGCGAATGGAAAAGCACAGAGCAGGTTTTTTTCTGACAACCGAGAGATGTAGGGAGAGAACGGATCTTGAAATATACAGTTTAAGTCAGGAGTGTTCAAGAAGAATTTCAGGCAAATATTTTTTATTGATATATTTATTAATTTTTTCTTCAGTGTATTATTATTATTATTATTATTATTATTATTATTATTATTATTATTATTATTATTATCATTATTATTATTGCTGTTGCTGCTGTTGTTGTTGTTTTTGTTGTTGTTTCCTGCCAATTTCAGTGCCTAATAGTTTACGAGTTTATCTGTTTCATATTTACATACGGACACACACACACGGTTTTATTTAGGTCAATGAAAAGGTTTTACATGAATCTAGAAATTTGCTCTTATTAGGTCGCCGTAGTTATTAGGTTGGTGCAAAAATAATATCGTTTTTTGACGTTCAGCTTTAATATAAAAATGGATATTAGTTTTGCACCAGCCTAATAACTACAGTGAATACGTACAAATAATGTAGCCGGTCCAAACTGTGGGTCCTCGTGTTCCCGTTCTGTCTGAACAGTTGTATCACTCGGAATGTGTGAAATAATAGGTCAAATGTAATTCTAAAGTCTAGAACGATCATTAAACAGCATGGGGAGACAAATTAATGGTAACATTTAATGCTAGTAAAATTAAGCTGCTATCCTTTAACAATTACAAGACGCCTGTCAAACCGCCGGTACCGATGACAAATTGCACCTTACCTGAGAATTCTACCTTCAAACTCCTCGGCATAATATTTGCGTGCAATATGAATTGAGGCAAATACTTAGAGAACATTACAAATGTTGCTGCACAGAATGGAGGTTCCCTCAATAAAACTAGAAGACAATTCACACCTGAGAGTAACGTATACCACTACAAGGCTAGCATTTGCTCATGCATGTAATATTTTTGCCACATCTAGGCTGCTGCATCTTCCGTTAGTCTCTCCCTCTAAGGTAGGGTAAAAAAAAGAGTTGTCACTCAAAACGGTCCCACTTCATCAATTAAGCTCCAGCCCCTGTCCCATCGTCGTAATGTTGCATCTCTGTGTCTCTTTTACACATGCTTTAATGGAATGTGTACTTGTATCTCCTTGACGTGCATATCCCCGACAAACGTGCTTAGCAATAAGATCTCACTCTTTCACTGTTGATGTCTCTAAATGCCAGAAAGCTTTCTATTCTAATAGTTTTTTTCCCCTCGAACAGCTAGACTTTGGAATTTCCTTCCTGCTGCCTGTTTCCCTGGTTGCACTGCGATGCATAAGTTTAAATGTAAAATAAGCAACTATCATGTTAATCTTTCCTAGACATGGCCACAAATACTAGCACCTTATGTCCAAGTGGCGATATGCTTTGTAAGGGGGGGCATGAGTAAAAAAAATAAAGAAAGAAAGACATTATAGAAAACTAATCTTATCTCTCCGATTATTTTGCTTTTGTTGGTGGATCAAAGACGTATATAAAGACTATTTAAGCGGAGATGCTTCGATATAATAAAAGTTTGGCTTGCAGGTAGAGTTTAGATTCAAGATGAAAATATATTGATATTAGAAAAAAATATGTATTTTATTATGAAGATTTATTTGAATACAATACAATGTGTAATAGTTAAAATATCGCTTTATGCTAGGTGTTTCAGAACCTAATGCTTTCATCAGACGAGGAGGGTGTGTTAGGTGAAAAAATATAGAAAAATGGTTGGCTGGATTATTCTTTTTTGTTACGGCATATCAACGAACTCTGCGTTATTTTAAGGAAATTTTTACAGAAATTTTCTTAGAATTAGTTTGCAAATTTATTTTTTTCGCGGGTCTACATTATGTTGATGAATATTTTCGAAACAATGTTTTTATTTATTTAATTTTGATAACATATAAGAGATACAACCTTGTATTGAAGGATTGGTACTGGGAGTATTAACTACTAAGTAATGATTGCACAAATTCCATGACCTCAAAATCAGCATCGGATATAGTCCCGGAAATTCTCCCGATTACAGAAAAATGCATAAAAGGGATAAAAATAATTTTATATAGTTAAAAGTTATTTTCCTAGGTTACGTTCATTTTCATTTAAATAAAACAACCCAGAAGAATGTAATCCTAGATTAAAGATATAAGTGAATATAATACCATTGAGAATCGAAGACAAAGTAAAAGAAAAAAATGAGAAAATTGATGCAGACAAAAAATATAAGGAAAAGTAGAAACGAAAGAAAAAGGAAAGGAGTATTAAGACAAGATAATGATAGAAGAAGAAGAAGAAGAAGACACAGAAGATGAGGAGTACGAATAAGAAGGAGATGATGAAAAATTGAGCTGAAGAAAATGAAGAAGAAGGTAATGAAAGAGGGGCAGAGTAAAATGAAGAAGAAAAGGATGAAGAAGACGCGGAAGAAAAAGAAGAAGTAGAAGAAGGAAAAGAAAGACTGAATGGAAGAGATGAATTAGAATAAGGAATTGAAACAGACAAATAATTAAAAAATAAAATTAGCAACTAAACAAAAATTAAATGACAATACAGAAACTCTAAAAAGAAATAGGCAAATAAAGGTACAAAAGTGGAAAAATATCCAGAAAAGGAAAAAAAAGAATATGAAAAAGAATGTAAAATAAAGGAAGATACTTGTCTAACAATAAGAGAAGAAAGAATAAAATCAAAAAAAAAAAAAAAAAAGAAAAAAAGAGGAATTAGAACCACAAGCACAAATCTAAATGGAGATGCATAAAATGACGAAGTCGACTGACCGGAAACATAAGATAATGAAATAAAACATGAAATAAACAAAAAAAAAAAAACGAAATAAAAATTAAACAAAAACAAAAGTTAAAGAAATAAAAGTAGCAGTAGAAGAAGAAAGAGAAGAAAGTGAAGAAAGAGAAAAAGGTAAAGCAAAACAAAATGGAGTAAATTCTTAGGTTAACAACAAAAAATATGGAAAGAGAAGAAAGACTAGAAAATAAAACTAAAGAGGATTCGGTACAAGACGGAATAAAATAAGTAGAAGCTGAAGATGCGGAAGGTAGACATACAAAAAGGAACAAAATAAACATAAAACAATAAAAGGGAAAGGAGAAGAACCGAAAATGAGCAAGAAATAAAGCAGAAACCCACCTTAAGTATGTAATAATAACAAATAAAACAATGTTGACAATTTTATTTTCCGAGCGACGGAGCATAGAATAATATATATATATATATATATATATATATATATATATATATATATATATATGCGTGTGTATGTTCATGTGTGTTGTGTATATATGCATATATATGTATAATGTGTATATGTATGTGCATATATATGTATATATATATATACATGTATGTATATAAGTATAGATGGGCATATTTATATGTGTATATATATACTTAAATAATAATAATGATAATAAAAAAAAATAATAATAATAAAAATAATAAAAATAATAATAATAATAATAATAATAATAATAATAATAATAATAATAATAATAATAATAATAATATAATAATAATAATAATAATAATAAACTCTGAAATATATGCGAAAATGACTTTAATGGTTGGAAGAATATAAATTCTTCCATATTTACACATTCCGATGCACAGACATTATTTTATTTGGTTCTTATACAAGTTATTTTACACACTCCCATCTCCTTCTTCGGAGGTCTAAATTTAATCTCTGTTGGAAACCTAAACGAGATTCCTTTAAAAAAGCTAAAATAAAAAGGAATTAACGAGAACGGACCAAGTAAAAGAAAAATATCCATGTGTCTATCGTTAAGGAAACAAAACATATAAAACAAAGTTTCTGATATTGGAATATCTCTCCAGGAAGCCATGAAGCAGATGAGGCCTGAATAATCTACCGACAAGAACGTCGCCTCCTTTTCGAATAAAAACGCAAGAAAAGATATAAATAACAAAAAAAAAACAAAGGCTTTCTATTTAAAACTTTACCACGTCAATAAAAATAGATTTTATAACTCGAGAATAAACAAAGAATATAAAACGAATAATATATCTTATATATAAAGTTATAACATATCTTATGCTTTCTTTTCGCCTAAAACTAAATGAAATTCAATGAACGCAGATGTTTTGTTATAACTACCCGTCTTCGTAACACAATACCGTGAGATTGCTTCCCGATTGTTTTAAGCCCAATGCAAGCAGGTCCTTGTAATCATTCCTCTTAGCCGATGACATTCTTTCTAATATTTACTATCACCCATCATTACGACGTCGCTAACACGACACTAACCCCCCCATTAACTTTTTCTCAAGTGACGTTTGAGGAGAAGTCTATCTCTAGGAAAAAACAACAAAAAAGTTAGTTTGGAATTCATAATGTTATATTAAAATATTATAAAACTATATTAGCCAACATTTTTTTCGTTTGATTAGATTATAAGAAAACAGTGCACAACTAGGTGTAGTGTTGGAGAAACAAGTGCATACTAAAGAACTAACAATACTGTGTGTACATATATATATATATACATATATATATGTATATATATATGTATGTATATATATATATATATATATATATATATATATATATATATATATATATATATATATATATATATATTAGTTGAATGGAAATGCCACAGAAGAAAAACTGGCAGCTAGGGCACTAAATACAGATGTAAGCACATATGACATATATTATTGGTTTGAAAATATACGTTCGTTTTTACACATTGCCATAAAATTGAAATCATAATATAGTATGTTAATCTCCAAAACTTTTCATTTTTATATTTACCAGCTTTGTGACTATTTCATGAGTTTAAAATCTCAGCGACTATAGAACAGAATTTTTCAAATAGAAGTTCGTTGGAAGAGTAAATAGCTGAATTGTTTAGTGCGCTATGTGACATTTGCCCATAGGATTGCACATTAAAGGGACAATCCAGCATCTTGAACCGATTTTGGCACTTATTTAAAGCAATAAAATAAGAAGGTTTTTTTTCGGATTCGAATTTGAGAAAATTAAATTTTGATGTACAATGATGCCTATTAAAAAAATTATGCACTTGTCTGGTCTAAAAAAAATAAACTAAAATTATTATATAAACGGCGCTTTTTTCAACCGTCGTCTTCAAATATATTTTCACACAAGCGAACGCCTGGCGCATACGCTCCATCGAACCTCAATCCCTGTAGACTTAGTTCCATATTTAAATAATTGTATTTATACAAGCTGTACTAACGTTTGACAAAAGCTTTGGTTTTTAGTCGTAATCTTATGTTATTAGTCACCAGTGATTATTAAAATGGTTGATTATAATGGGCAATTTATTACAGGCGATTAGTTGTAGTTAAAAAGGTCAACATTGTTCGATAGACATATGTTGGATATGTGAAAAGTTATCTAAAATTAAAATATTTACAATTTACAGATCTCAAGAGTGTTAATTTAAAGTTAATTTGACGAATCGAATTTAAGTTAATCATAATATAAACAAATACACGTGACAAAATCCAGCAAGATATCTTTATGTTACGTGTAGTGATGACGTAATAAAAATATAAGTTTAAAGATGGAGAGTAGTATTTACTAGAGAGTGCAGTTCGATAGGCAACGCGTTAGCAGACAGATGGAAGGCAAAGAGTGAACAACTTAAAAAATGGAATCTTATAAAAAGCGCGCCAACTCTTAGAAAGAACGTAGCAAGGATTAAATGATTTCACTTTCGGAGAGAAGCGCATTTAATTTCATGACGTATGGAAGTGACGCATTGAAAAAAAAAATTAGTGTATGTTTTAGCTAATGTTCCAACATGCAAAGACATCTATACACTGTTAATTCATGTATACACACATGAACACAAAATAAAGAATAGACTAGACAAATCACATATCAGAACGTTAACATTCATAACTAAAAAGAGACTCATTGTATGGGCACACCTGTTAAATAGATAGGCATATATATATATATATATATATATATATATATATATATATATATATATATATATTAAGTAAAGTGATTTTCAATTTGAAAATTTAACAAATGTATACCATGTATACCACGAATAAAAAGCACGGATTTCCGAAACGATCGTACAGATAATTGACTTTGTTGTTGTTCCTTCTTATGAAACTGATTTTTAATTTAATTAAAATTTGATTTTTAAATTTAAAATTTTTTTTTGTAATTTTCAAATTGAAAATCACTTTACTTAATATTGAATTAGCTCTAGGACATTTAACTATCGAGCTTATTATATATCTAAATTACAACGAGCATTTCCTGTATTTTAATTAAACTAGTAATTTCACTGTTACATTAAAATACACTTAGCTCTTTAGACTATTATTCTAATCTCCTTTAAATTATATATATATATATATATATATATATATATATATATATATATATATGATGCATGTGTATATATAAAGTAGCATCAGGTGCGCTTGAAAGCCAAACCACATTACCAAAATTACGAAAATAAAAATATTTTACTCCATCCTCGGTATTTCTTTCATTGTTTTTCTTTTTATCTTTCTTCTATTTTCTTGAAATGTTATACAGTTGGATGAAGCAAGCCAGTTAGTAAAGATCCGCGTCATGTCTCTAACCAGTTGTATTTTTAAATGCCGGAACGGTGCGTTGGCTACGCGAGATTAACGTCAGGAGTGTGAATTTCATTATAGAAGCGTGGATTCAATTTGAATAAAATAAAAAAAAAGACGCATCAGGTGCGATTTACAGCTAAACCCAAACATCGTAAAATTGCATTTTAATTTGGCTTCCAAGCGCACCTGATGCGTATATTTTTCTATTAACATTAAATCAACACTTCTATCGCGGAACTCACACTCCTCACATACACACCCACACACACACACATACATAAACATACACACACACGCACCCCCACACACATATATTTATATATGAAAATATATGAATATATATATACATATGTATACATATAAATATATGTATATAAATATACACATATAAATATATATACATATACTTATACATATGAATATATATATATATACATATTAATACACACACACATATTTATATATATATACATATATATATATATATATATATATATATATATATATATATATATAGCTTAAAGAGTTAGGAGAATAGAGTAATTCAATCTATAAGAAGAGATTTATCGGGATGATAACAAATTTCATTGGAGTTTTTCAGGAAACAATAAAAAATGAACAATCCTATATTCACCAATATATAGTTGTTGTGACTTCATTTTCCACTCCTATTGTTTCATATATATATATATATATATATATATATATATATATATATATATGTATATATATGAAACAATATATATATATGACACAGTATATATATATATGTATATGAAGCAATATATATATATATATATATATACATAATTGACATAATTACCAACTGTATTTCTTTCTGTAACCTCTATTGCTTTGGCCTCACTAGAACTAGCATACATGCCCTCCTAGAAATAATGATAGATAACACTTACTCCAAATAAAGACAAAGCATATATAAAAAAATCACAGGATTGCCTATGGGGTCCAGCCTGTCAGGACTACTCGCTATCGCATTTATAGATATACTTGAACTCCGTGCCCATAACTCTAGCTACTCCTACACCATCCCGGAACGATGTAAACTCAATTTTTACATATTTAACAACACTGACCCACACATTGAGTTCAGCATCGAGCACTCCGACAACTCTGAATCCCTGGCACTTTTAGACTTCAGCCTCAACATCTACGAAGACGGTAATATATCCACCAAATTATATAAGAAACTCGCCTGTAGAGATCTCTTCGTCCACTATAAATCTGCCCTCCCCCGAAAAGCTAAAATAAGTTATGTGAGGAATGAAATAACTTGCATCCGCAATAAATGCAACAACGAAGCGGATAAAAACACCTGCACAATTAAATTCAACCAATGGATACCCCACACCAACCATTGAAAGACTCAATAAACCTAGAAGACAGATGCAGCGTTCCTCCTCTAACACATGTTTTCTAAAGCTTCCCCATTTCACCGACAGGATTACAACAGCCATCCGCAAAGCTATACACAAGGCGGATCTAGACATACAACTTATACAAACTGGGCCATCACACCGACAGCATTTGTCAAAACGCAAAACCCACCTAAATAACGTACCCTGCACCCTAACTAACTTCCCGATGAACACCATTAACATATGTCACCGTGCATACACAGTACATCACATACATTGCACTAAATGTGACCAATTATTCGTCGGTAGCTCAGTGAGACACCTGTTTATTAGAGTAAAAGAACACATACAAACACAAGTCTCTTCTGTTCACAGTCACCTGCACACATGCGGCAACACTAACAAATCCATCAGAGTAAATATTTTAACCGCCGAACGCAATGTTGGCGACCTTCGTATCAAAGAATCAATCTTGATTGCCAAATTGCATTCCAAGATAAATCGCTGACATGAATTAGGCTCTTCATTCTTAACTTAACGCACACTATCCCACCATTATATAATAACAATTAAAAAATAAAATAAAAAAATAAAATAACATGAATCAAAAATGAAATTAAAATAAATCAAAATAAATAAACAAAATAATAAATAAGCAATCATTGTTTAAGATTACTACACATTAATAATAATAACAATGTATAACAATTAAATAGCAAGCCTAAGATATATGAATAAGAGGGTGCGAGCATGTGGGCTACATGGTTACGTGTAGATGCGCTCATGCAATAATCTATGCCCTAATATAGCCTAATTAATTTCTCAGAGTAAGCCTAATAATATTAATCGTAAATAACAAATAAGACATATTACACCAAAAACAGAAATCCAAGTTAACTAAAATAAATACATTTTTTAAAAATTGGAAAAACTCACGAAATAACTTCTTACTACTTCGTCATAACACATTGCGTATATAAATACATAATTATAGTCAATAGAATATTACTATATAATTAAATTAAAGACACAAGACTCCATAAATGAGTATATATACACTACATAACGAAGTAAATAAAATACCCTCCAGAATAGGAATAATATTCCTAAAATAAAAAATAAATAAGCAAATAAATACATAAAAAATAATGCAATGTTATACACTTAACCGAGAATAAATATCTGTAACGATTATCCCTCTTAGATCAGCTCCTCAAGTAGTCTCCCTTCACCAGCCGATTGATTTAAAGTCTACGCCCCCACCCCCTATCAACCAAAACGCAGAAACACAAACAATAAATGAATGAATTAATTAATTAAATATCCTCAATATAAAATATGAATTATTATAAAAAATAAATAAATAAATTAGAAAAAAAAATAAAGAAACAAAAACCTAAACATATTAAATTAAAAAGCTATTAACAAGTTCCGGAAAATTGTTTACTGCCAGACTGTTACTGTTTACAACAGCACGTTTTAACCCAAAATAAACTATTATAAAAAATAATAAAATAACAATAAATAAATAAATAAGAAATAAAAATAAATAAATGAATAAAAAACCCTAACCATATTAAATTAAAATACTATCTACAAGTTCCAGGCGATTGTGTGCCGCGATACTGTTACTGTTTACAACATCACGTTTGAACCAAAGTCAAATAAATATCTGACGAATAGCTCTTTCTAGAAATATTATATAACACAGATATACCACCAGAGCGAATATCCCAGGTGGCCACTGTGTGAATATAAATATAATGCATATAAGAAATATATGGATATGTACACATGTATTTGTAAGTTGTATTAATAATACTTTATCACCTGCTTCAGCGTGTGTCTTTCCGGTACCTCTGCATTGTACTGCCTTCTACAATGCTATATATATATATATATATATATATATATATATATATATATATATATATATATATATATATATAATGTATGTGTGCGTGTGTGTGTGTGTATACATACATATATATACTCGTTATACAGCAACGCTGTTTTATATACACCGCTACATATTACCGGTTGGTGCCGTTTCAAAACCCATTCATATTATATATCTCCGGTTTGATAAAACTCTATTTAACAATAACGGTGAAAATAAGGAGCATTGGTATCTCTCTATTTTTTTTTCATTACACTACAGACGTGAGTCACTTTAAATATGATTGTAAATCCAATGTTGTTTTTTGAATACGTATCTGCATGGATTTATCCGGTAGCCAAAATTAAATGATTGTTTCACAAGACAATAGTTTAGTTAACCATTATTAGAATAAATTATCTTACCATACCGAAAGAAATTAAATTAAAATGTGTCCTTTCACGTAAACAAAAACATTGTCAAATTCCCAAACGACAAACAATTCTTTCTTTGCTGTTTTAGTTTCTCGTATGACGTCTTGTTTTAAAACTGATTTATATTCATGACATCCATAACAAGCTTTATATCCCCATTGGATTTCCTTTCAAGAGCTATTTCATGCGAGAATTTTATTATAAAGATATAATTCTAATATATATTTAACATAGTATATTATAAACAGGATAGAATGATAAAATGTAGGCAAAGTTCGAAGTAGTTCTCGCCAACTTCTGTAAAATATAAGCTCTTTGCGGTGTTCTAAACCTATGAATTATATATGGAGCTCTTTTGTAATATTGCAGATGGTAAATCTAATTTGAAGCTTGTTGGTAAGGTGCAGAAACGTATCTGTAATTTTTTGAAACCGACCACTTCCTGTTCTTAAACTTCTTCTAACAGAGATAGTGTCACTATTCTCGGCCTTTTTTGATGAATACTATAAAGACTATTTATAAAGAATATTTATAAATGCTATTTATATATAGTATTTCTAAATAATATTTATAAATAATATTTATACATACTGTTATTGTACATAACTTGATGTATACCACAATAAAAAGCATTGTTTTCCGAAACGATCGTACAGATAATTGATTTTGTTATTGTTCCTTCTTATGAAACGGATTTTTAATTTAATTATAATTTGATTTTTAAATTTTAAATTATCAATCACATTACTTAATATATATATATATATATATATATATATATATATATATATATATATATTTTATATATATATATACAGGGTTGAATGAAAAAAGTGTCGCCCTAAAGATTAAAAAAAAAGCTTTATTTAAAAACTTTTATTGATAAAATCAGTTCAGGTTACTTGATAATGTAGTAGAGTTGCTATCTATTTAATGTAGTTTCATTTATCCTCAATCACCGTCTCGATAAGGGTCCGGAACTGGGGGCATGCTTTTTCCACAAGCGCCGACGGATGGCACCGATCAGGATAACTTTGGTGTTGTTATGGGGCATGTTGGTAATATTCTCGATGAATGATGGAACGAAGTAGTCCAACGGGTCTAGGTGGGGGAAAGAACGGAACCAGTGCGAGACAATATGCTGCCACAACTATATCCGATTGTGAGGCCCCAGCTTGCGTGCTTTGGGAATTGTGGAGCCACCCTTTAATTGCTCCAAGGTCCACTTTGACTCGGAGTAGTAGTACCTGTTAGGGTCCTAACTATGGGTTAATTAGAAAAAAAGACTTGGAAAAATTAATATATTCTATTAAAAACATCGTTCTTCAAAATCACTGGATCCGGCGTTAAATACGTTGAAAAGGGTTGATATGCCGTAAAACAAAAACAACCAACTAACCAACCAGCCACACCCAGGGTCTGCCAGCAGCCACCTGATTGAACCAGGGGATGGCCACAGTTTTCAGCATATGCAAGTATTGTTTGGTGTTGACTTGAAAGGACAGTTCCAAAATATGAGGTTGCATAATGTGGCTCAACTTGAAACCACACTAAAAACCATAACTGTTGACAGAAACTTTTAAGCATGCTAAGCCAGCCACCGATTTCGAGGGGGTTGGCGATTGTTCTGATTTCATAACTGGAATCTCTAGAGAGCATGAGTTGTACGGCGGCAGATCGACCCCATCGGAAACATTGTGTCACTTTTTTCACATAATAGAATGCTCCTATTGCCCTTATACAGTACAAAAAGAAATAAATACATTTCATATGTGGACACCAATTAGAAGATTATTATATAAATTTATTTGGCTTACATACTTGCAGATGTATTTAATGTAATGATCACTTAAGAGACAAAATTATTTAGGTTCTGAGAATGTCTTCTTTTTGTGTTAGGAGGTGCGTAATCTCAGTCGTCATTTTTAAATACTAGTAGCAAATAAAGTATATGCACAGGATGATTGGAAACAAATGCCGAGATAAAGGGAGAGCGTATACAGCGCCTATAATTACGAAATAGTCACCCATCGGATACTAACCAGACTCGGTGTTGCTTAACTTCGGTGATCTGACGAGAACCGCTGTGTCAACGCGAATATATTATGTGTGT
>NC_136515.1:62197605-62240105 GCF_053919585.1 Euprymna scolopes
TATATATATATAAAGAGTAAAGTGTCTTTACTGATAAAAATCAATTCATTAAAGCGTGCGTAATATGCGTTTTATTTATATTTTTGTAAAGGCACTTTTTTCACTGGGTTTCTTTTTTTATTCGTAAATAAAGGACATTTTTGATTTGCTTTTTTTATGGGACGCTTTTTCGATTTACTTTTTGGATCTGGGTAGGACTTTTTTTCTTTCTAAAAGTGTGGCCTGAGTTATAATTCGGAGTGGGCAAAATGTATGTATAGCCGTTTCAAGAATAATAAAAACAAACAAATGAAATCTTTTCAGTTTATTTCTTCAGTGTTTCTTGTTTGTTTGTTTGAATACTTTAAAAAAGCCAAACATTTTTCTGTCTACAAGTAAATATTTTTTTTCAAACTAGAAACTTTGGAAATTACCAAATTATTTTATTTGGTTAATATTTTTTTTTTTTTTACGTTTCGCAGTTTACTCTACGTCTTAAAAAAAAGTCGATCTCGGAAATAATTCCAAATAAATTGAATTAAATATATTACCAATTAAATTGTTATTTAACGTTTATTAAATACGAATTTCAAATAGAACAATTAAAACAATTTCTCGCTAGAAGAATTAACTAGCATACCCCTATTCATTAAATTGATTTTTTAATGTAATATGCAAATGAGGTGATCTGTGAATTGTATATTTTGCAAGAATGGGACTATATATAAAAAAATAAATAAAATCGTAACATAACGAACCTTTTTTTATATATAAATCAAATTGTGAAGCCACAAACTTGAATACGAATGCTGAAGAATGCTAGGCTCGCTGTTTTTTTTGAGCACCATAGAATTGTGGACAAATATTTGTTTAAAATAGACATTTGGCGAGGTAATTTGCGAGCACCGATACCGTGGGTCGATGGTTTGAATTGCCGATTGTTCTAGGTTCAATCCTCGGCTTGGGAAAGGTACTAGTCTAGCGGCACTGATGAGTTGTGATTCTACGAAACAGTACTGTTTGTCAGTGACTACTAATATACATATATATATATATATATATATATATATATATATATATATATATATATATATATATATTACAGGAAGAGTAGTAATTATGTATATATTTAAGCCATCGTATGAATAATCTATGAAGTTTCATTAATGTATACGATAAAAATAACAAGATGAAACAAGATAGGAAACATAAAAAGCAATGGAATAGCCGAATAAATATTTGACTGCTAAGCATTATGTTAGACGCACCTTCGCTTCTCAAGATTCCTTCTAAAGTACATAGTTGAACGCATTAAAGAAACTAAGAAAAAAGTCAAGTATCGTTTGTGGTCGAATTTCATTTCAGACAATTGAACATTACAATTACTCCGCTTTATTTCACTATTTTTTTCCATCTCAATGCCATTTAATGTCATTTAAACGATAAACGGACGGTGCGTCTCCGTAGGTTCCCCGTCGTCATTTTGGCCCAGAGGGAAAAACGTGATAGATAATAACGCTTGCAAAATGGTACTAGAAATACTCAAATGTAGCATGAATTTATGGGCCGGAATTATGAGGTTTGCCTTTCAGGGAAGACAGGAGAAGTCCGCATAGACATTCATCACGGAAACATCAAAACCATACGGGCCATTGCGATGCGTAGTTCTGGTTTTATGAGATATAAAGTTGCAATATGATTTAAAGACAACAAGAAACTACAAGATATTAGTACGATTCGTGGCGCCGTACGGGCAACAGGGAATCACGGGAATCTTTTTGATGACTCTCCGTTTGATCTTTCTCGCTCACTATCTATCTATATAAATATTTAAACATATGCACATACGCACGCAGGCACACACACCCACACACATATATATGAACCTATGTGTATACATATATATATGAATCTATGAGTATATATATATATACATACACAATGTAACCCGAATATAAGAGACGTCTTATATGATCCCTACAGCTCTATTATATCCGGGTACAACTTTTATCTGGTTTCTTATATCCGGGTTATACTGTACATTAACACAGGCTAAAATTGGGGGCCCAAAAAAAAGCTCTCTTATATCCGTTTTTATGTTCGGGTCCCTTATATCCGGGTAACACAGTGTAGGTATATATATATATATATATATATATATATATATATATATATATATATATATATATATATATATGTTAGTTACAGAAGGGTAATAAGAGGTTGAAATATATATTCCTTTCAATTCTTTAATATCCTTCTGTAACACACACACCCACACACACATATATATATATATATATATATATATATATATATATACCTTTCTCTCTCTCGCTCTCTCTCCCTCTCTCTCTCTCTCTCAGTCTCTCTCTCTCTCTCTCTCTATATATATATATATATATATATATATATATATATATGTTAGTAACAGAAGGGTAATAAGAGATTGAAAGGTATTTAAATGTGTATATAATATATATATATATATATATATATATATATATATATATATATATATAAATGCGCGTATGAAAAGTAATATGGTAAAGCTTAAACATGGAAAAGTAAAGGGCTAGTTGTTAAGCCTGGAATAGAAAAAGAATATATATTCTAATAAAAATATTAAATTATTGCAGCATTAAGAATTTATTATATAATATTATATATTGAACTTTTAAAAAAATTAAATTCTGGAACATGTTTAATTTATAAATTTATTTCAATAGTCTTTTATTAATTTATTTTATTGCAGACTATTATCCTCATCTTTCGTCGTTGTTGTTTCACGACGTTTCGGACAACCACACGGCGTATCAAATTATTACCGAGTTTACATTTTTTTTTTACATGTTTAAGGAACGAGTGAATAAAACTTCATGAAACTTTGAGAAAGGGCTTACAATACTATTCAGCTCCTCCAGTCAGAAAATAAAAGTATGTAAAGCAGTATTAGCGAAACTATGACAAAAGATAGGCATATCTGTTGATTTCAGTTTGTCAATTATTAACGAGGTTAAGAAAACAACACAACATTACCATAACTTGTTTATTGAAATAATATCAAAAATTACATAAACTAAGAATAATCTTTAGAACACAATAACTACATAGACATTTATACGTTGGCATAATTAGTAGGGCATATGCTCTCCTTTTTTATGAATGACTTGTAAAAACATTGTTCCACAGAATTAGTCAAATTTGGGAGTTCGTCAACAGTTATTCCTCGCAATACCTCTTGGAGAGCATCCCAAATCTCACCTTTGCCCTTAAATTGGCGTCAACTTGCATAGAGGCGTCGCTTCATGACACTCCAAAGGTTGTCAATTGTGTTCAAATCTGGTGAATTTGCAGGCCACTCCATCTTCCGTCATTCAGAGAAACCCTGTTGTTGCAAATGCAATTTGTTTCTGTTTGCTGCATGCGAGGGAGAATTATCCTGCATAAAAATAATGATTCTTCTGAACGTCAGCCTTTGTTCTTCAGCTCCTTAAGAAAAGCGGTGTAAGCCTTTGACGTCATTTTACACCTTCTGGGACTCTCCATGGACCCACTAAAGTACCTCCGATAATCCCAGCCCAAATCATTATCCCACCACCACCTTGTTAGCGCCTTAAACGCTGATGACGATCTCGCCAATCTAGAACTTATCCCTTGCTCCAGCCATCTCTGACTTTGCTACAATCCGTTTACATGTTGTCCTCTGCCCGTTTCTATTGTGTTTTTATGTGATGATACTTTAATAGAGGCTTTGTCACGGTGTAACAAACTTTGCCATTTATTTCAGGAGGCGACATTGAGTATTTTTTAGGCATCCATTCGTCCGGCCTTGTCCTAAACTTCTCGACTTGTCTGCCCAAGGACCTTAACAATTCACGTTTAATTTAGTATAGAAGGGCGTGAAACAACTCTAGATTTACCTTTATGAGGTCTATTACGTACTTTTGTAGGGCACTTGAGAAAGTTCTTCTCAGTTTAATGGTACCTTCATATCATTTTCGATATTTTGAGGGTAGTTTAATTTTTTGCTCACTGTTCTTTAATAGGATCCTTTTTAGAACTACTCAATCCGCTTACGACCGATTTTATTGACGAAACAAGCTCCCTTGTAATAATTTGGCACATATCAAACACCGTGGATTCAGCAATTACGATGGCAAGTCGTTTACATTGCGCGGAACAATGCGAAAGTTTCACAGTACACGCAGCTCAGTATTGCCAAGGTTTCCGAAGCTTTTCATACGAAAGTAGCGGTAAATTTCTGAAAGTGGTAAAAAATGTTATCTCGTTAATAATTTGATACGCAGTGTATTCGTCTGGCCTTCATCAGGTAAAAACCGCGACGGAATAGGAACATCTTTTCTATCAGATATATAAATATACATAGATAAGGTTTCATTGAGATTTTATCAACGGTTTTTAAAAATATTTTTCTTATTTTCCTTGTTATTTGGCTCGGGAAAAGTAACCTGATAAAGATTTTCTTTAAAGTCAATAATATTTTATTCTTTTAAATAAAAAAGGTTCTGGATATGGCTTTAAACTATACCCGATGGTGAGGCCCCAGCTTGCGGGCTTTGGGAGTGTGGAGCCACCCTTTAACTGCCATTGCTCCAAGGTCCACTCTGACCCGGAATGGTAGTACCTGTTAAGGTCCCAACTGTGGCGTAAACAGAAACTGACTTAAAAAAACAAAAAACAAAAACAAATATACTCTATTAAAAATTGTTCTTCAAAATCACTGGATTCGGCATTAAATAACCTGAAACGGGTTGGTTTTCCGTAAAACAACCAACAAACTAACCAACCTATTTTTTGGGGGCTTTCGACGTTCTATAATATAATTATATATAAATATATATAAAGAAAAAGAGAAAAAGATTAACTGAATAAGATATACCACTGAGAAAGCAGTGTAATACATGAAATATATAAAGAGAGATTTACTGAAATGAGATAAAAAAGAGATTAGGAGTAAAGAAAGAAAGAGAGAGAGAGAGAGAGGAAGGGAGATGGATTTAGTGAGATAAATAAATCATAAAAACATGGACATAAAAAATACACCTTTCTAATCTAATATATAAAATCTATTAACATA
This sequence comes from Euprymna scolopes, assembly GCF_053919585.1. Taxonomy (NCBI): domain Eukaryota; kingdom Metazoa; phylum Mollusca; class Cephalopoda; order Sepiida; family Sepiolidae; genus Euprymna; species Euprymna scolopes. The sequence goes on from NC_136515.1 coordinate 62,202,686, forward strand.
CATTTACTGCAGCCAGTCGTGTATATCGTGTGTGACCGGACCCGGAACATAATACTTGAACGGGATTTGCAGAATCAAAAACAAGGATCAATTGAATTTAGAAGAAAAGTACACACTACATGAGAAATGGCTCAAAGCTGGTCTTATTAGCTGGGTAAATGTACCGTTGAACCGGCACGCTTGAGCGGAGGTATTAGCAATAAACGTTGCCAGGCTCGACGCATGCTCACCAACGTTAGTTGAAGTGATCTTCAGTTTATCTGTTCATAGGCCATAAATCCGAGATTCTAATCCTGAACGGAGTAACTCGAATTTAATACTGTAATTTGCAACAGTAAACGTTAATGTACGTGATAATACAATTGTGTACTTTATTGCCATGGTCTTTGTTCTTTTTGAACGATATATCACTCAGAAAATCGAACTGTCGCGCCCTTCTGTTTCTAAATTATTGTTTAAATTTCTGAGAATTAGTTTCAAAGATATATATATATATATATATATATATATATATATATATATATGACTATTTCCTTTAATCAAATACATTAATATAAGGAAGTAAAATTGTATGTGTAAAGTTTAAGTATTTATTCAAGAGTGATCAATACATAGGTCGAGGTAGGTAGTAAGTTACGAAAATATATTTAGTAATTAAGCTACAGAGAATATTCTGCGTTTCATCAATCACGCTAACGAATCGTAGCGTGGATGAAACGCGGAATATTCTGTGTAGCTTAATTCTCATATATATTTTTAAAATTCCTATATATATATATATATATATATATATATATATATATATATATATGCATGTATATAGATATGTGTATATATATATATATATATATATATATATATATATATATATATATATATGAGAGCAGACTTGTTTGGTGAGGAGGGCGGCTAGTCTCCCTGAAGGATTAAAAACAAGACCTTCCAAAGGGTGGATGAACTCTTTTTCTGTATCAATGGCCAACTAGCACCGTGTATATTTGTGTGTGTGTGTATATGTGTATTGGGGTAGAGAGGGCTCCTGTAAGCCGTGGTGAAGGCAACCTTTCTAGGAGAAGCAAATCTCTGATTTAAAAAAAAAAACATAAAGCGGAAGACCATTACCCGCATTAAGCTGGTCTGCAATTTAATTTGTTGCTGGCTATCTCAACATTTTGAACCGAGAGAGAGACTTAGCTGTCGTGCAAAGCTAAGACTCTGTAACATCACATTTGTATAGATAGTCCCTCAGGCATTTGGGCTCATGGATTTTAAATGTCCTAGGGAGTGGCGGAGTGGCACTCGTCTGACAAGACGTTGCAATCATCATATGAGAGCAAACAGTTAATAAAACATGTTAAAAAACACTTTGAAAAAGAGTTAAAAACGTTTAATCTAAAAAAGAAACACTTGATAAGTGAATAGTCATCAATCCGCGATATACATATATATATATATATATATATATATATATATATATATATATATATATATATATATATCGATTCGACGGAGGTTGTTTTCTTTTCCTCATAAAGGAAATATTTCTTATATGTGTTCATATAGTTACATATATATATATATATTTTATTTAAATTTATAAATCAATTAAATAAAAAATAAAAACAAAATAAAACTGAACTGACCTTCCCTTTTGTAAATCACACTTTTAAACCATTGCACATGTATTTTAGTCTCGTTCTTAACACGTTAAAAATATATTTGTCTACACACAAGCCTCTTTTCTATTTGAAGTAATTTAATTTAATTAAATTGAAACCTATAAAGGCATCCAGCTTTTAACAAAACAGGATTAAAACACTTCCTGAAGACCGAATAAATCGGTTGAAAAGACTTTAAAAAAGTGGGAAATCAATGAACGAAAACGATAAAATGTTAAACGAAATAGTAATCAAAAGTTGCCTGAAGAAAATCCTTTGAAAGTACTTGCAACAAAAAATAAACAAACAAAAACAGATGCACAAAAACGATTATGAAACTTTCTGACACTAATTCGACCGAGATATTAATACTGTCATACGAAAAAAAGTGCATGCCAAAAATGCGCTGTTAAAAAATATCAGATAAATATTATTTTGTTAAAAGAAAAAAGTGCGTTGACTTTTTTTTCTTTCTACAGTTTTTCTGCTGCGGAGTCTACAACTTGTTGGGTATGTAAAAATGTACCAACATTGTTTAAATAGGTAGAAGTCTTAACAACTATAACAGAAAAATACTCTCCGAATAATAGAAAACATACACTTAAATTAGGAATAAATTTCTTTTTTTTTTAAAAATTAAAAATACAATCTACTAAGTAATAAAAAAAAGTATATTTCTATAAAGAGAACATTTAAAATATACGTATGTGCGGAGCAAAATTATTTTCATAAAGAGGATAAGATACCAGATTTGAAAAGTAGAAAATATTAAAATTTAAAATACGTGTAATGAAAACAGGACGATGAGTTTCCGTCTAGTAATTATGTTGTTCAATTAAGAATTCATCTACTTGTCGTTCTTAGTTTCCTTATGAAATAAGATGTGACACAAAATCGTTTTAATGTGGTAAAACGCTAGTTCTCCTCAAAAAGGGGCGCTCTGGCAGTTTGCGAAAATAAAATCGCCTTAGTATAGAAGGCTCCCCCCTCCATTAACTAAGGACAATTAATTTGAGTGCGGCATCTGAACAGAGACCACGCTTCAGCCACGAGTCCAGTACGAGTACCGGATGTCGACCGACAAGAATTCGACTACTAGCCTATTTTACAACGGAAAAGGCACAGCTTTTTTAGTCATGGATTATCAAGGGAGATAATCCATATTTACATATATATGACGTAAATATAACGGACATTTTAAGGCTAAAAGAAAAGAGAAGAAAACGCAACGATACATTTCTGAGAAATACGATATTCGAAAATAAAAAGAAACTTATTTTAATTAAAAAAAAAAACAGTGAATCATTCGTGGTGCCCAATGAGTGCATAGTGAAGGAGGCATAAAAAATGACTAAGTCCCGCATTTGACCCGCCTTATTTAGCCCCGAAAATCCCCAGGGGCATCAAATCGTGGTGAAAACGAATAAACAGTGCAGTTTTAGGTCTTAAACTTTGTAAATTCCAGCTCTACACCGTGCAAAAAATGAAATGACTAAGTCCATCATTTTCCCCTCACCCCATTTTGGCCCGAAAGTCCCCAAGGGTTTACCAAATTTTAATTTGAGTTCAGCACTATGCGAAACTGCTAAATAGACATATTCATAAAGTTTGGGACTAATATGGTAAATTTATTCGCCCTAAAAGAGCCCCTGGGGCACACCCACGAGTTATCGCAAAGTATAGACAAACAAAATGATATAGAAATCAGTTAGTTACAACTTTTCAGAAAGTTTTATAAAAATCCAAGGCATCAATTATTCTTAATAAGCAAAAACTGTCAATTTTAGCCATTTAAACACGACAGGGACCCATAGATGTGTGTTGGGGGGCACGCGAATATTTCCCTGAAAACCCCGTGCAATTTCTTTTTTTACTGATATCATGTTTAATGTTTGTGAAAATTTTCAAAAAATGTCAAGGCGTAGTTATTGAGAAACGTTCGGACAGACGAACGGACAAGGCTGAATTTACAGTCCCCCCTCTTTTGCCGGGGGTCCAATAAGAATATCTGTGCAACGTATAACGTAACATATCAGATAAAGAATATGAAGAAAACTTTAAAATATACTTTATATATATATATATATATATATATATATATATATATATATATATATATATATATATGTATATATATATTGTATGTGAAAATGTAATGATTAAATAAACGAAGAGACTAAACAAACCAATTTAGTATCTTCTTTTTCAAATATACGATATAAAAGAGGAGCATGCATTTGAAGACAACGGAAATATAAACTATACTCAAGTACCAATAAAAACATGTTCATACACACGAAAGATCAACTATACGAAAGTACGATATTTTATTGTTTGAAAACAAATGAAAGACTGTTATATATAATAATGAGGGGGACATACATATATATATATATATATATATATATATATATATATATATATATGTATATATTGAGATGAGTAATAACAAAAAATAACACAAAAGAAATAACCCGAATATATATTTTCAGAAATAGAAGTGTTGACCAAATACTTAAGTAAAACAAAATATTCAAAGACAGTAATGACGCAAGAAAAATAAAACTATGTAAAAAATATCCATATAAGACGAGAAAAAAAGGTAACGTCAAAAATAATTAAAATCGCCGAAAAAATGCATAGAGAAACCATAAAAGCGAACTAATAATATCCTAGAAAAGAACCGATGACATTTCTCAACCAAAGCCGTTTTTTTTTTCATTGCGTATTTTCAGTCGCAGATGATAATTTTCGGTAAATGGCTACTAATTCTGTAGGCACCAAAGTTCTTGTGAATTCATGGCTGACATCCGAACGTTTATTGCATTAGCGTGAAGAATGAGCTTTCCCGAAAAAGGTTCATGTGGGCAGCTACGTGATCACCGAGGTGATTGAGGCAAATGTGTAGATCAATTTTCTCCTTCTATCACGCGTACAGGTGGACGAAAAAGAAACATAAGCCCGTTAACATGCACAGTAACGACACCAGCACGTGAACATCTCTCTGTTCCTCTCTATTTCTTTCTTTCACTATCTCTACTTCTTTATTTCTCTCTCTATATGTATTTATCTTTCTCTCTCTCTCTCTATATATATATATATATATATATTTCTCTCTCCCTCTCTCTATATATAAATATATGTATATATATATATCTATATATATATATATATATATCTTTATATATATATATATATATATTTATATATATTATATCTACTTCTTCTCTAGTATTAATATAAAAAAAAACACTTTTTATGAATGTTTGTGTGCGTGTGAGTCCGTTACAAATGGACTTCAAAACGGATGAAAAAGAAACATAGTCCTGTTAACATAGCGCAACAATACACAGCAACGACAGGAGCAAGTGCAAATCTCTTTATCTCTCTCTCTCTCTCTCTCTCTCTCTATATATATATATATATATATATATATATATATATATAATATCTTTATGTCTTCTCTAATATAATATAAAAAAACATTTGTCTGTATATCAGCGTGCGTGTGACTTATTTACAAAAGGACTGCATAACGGATGGGTCGGTTTTTATGACACTTACACGAGTGTGCTTTGTGTACCTGTCAGTATTTTTAAATATGTTTTTGTCGGAAGGTTGTCGATAGTAAAGAGGCTCATGCGATTTTGACCAGAGTTTACATCTTGCACAGCCTAACGTCATTTGCATTTGAAAAGTTGTATTAACACAGAATCAGAAATGGACCAACATTTAAAATCAGCTGTAGCATTTTGATATCGCGGCGACATATCTGAAATGAATGTTTCAGTTTGAAACATCATTTTACAATGATACTAGACTTTTTTCATTTTAAACTTAAATTTAATCTATAATCGCCGCACACCCAAAAATGCCAGACATAAAAGCAACGATAGGCTCTTTGATATCATAAGGGCAGGTTCGAATGGATGTTTCCCTTTTGAGCACAACTGAAGCATGATATTATCTTTTGCTATTTAAATGTTAATGCAAGTCAGTATATAAAAATCATTTCATGAAATCCACAGTAAGTTTTTTTTTTTTTACAGTGCAATTATCAGCTTTGTCATAGCGAGTGTCATATGAAGCTTCCTCCAGGTATATGAGGATGGGTTTCCGATTAGAGCAAGCAATCAATAGATTTGATTAAAAAATGGGCAATTTCATCGAGTTCGATAACAATAAAAAATATAAGAGTGTGTGATATTTCTTTAATCACCAACTCGATCCCGGCAACGTCACGGCCCCTTGCTAGTGTATATATTAGTTCAATATGCCCGTTTCATTCCAGAGCAGAGACAACTCTTGTTTATTTCTTTTACAATACATTTTTATTTCATTATTGGTGGGCTTGTTTCCGAACATTCTATTCGAGTGTAAAAAAGAAATTTACCGTGTTTGCGAACGTTTTCGAGCTCCATAAAGCGTACTCATGCGAGTGATGAAAATTTTTTAAAAAACATGAAAAAAGTGAGGTAATAAATTGAATTTTAACACGATTAAAACCGTTTAAAATACTATTTACGATGTATTTATGGACCATTTACAAATTTGCACAGAATTTCTAGTTTTGAGCATACCGTCGTCGGATATAGAGTTATTGTTTAATGTGTTTAATATATCGATGTATTATATTAGATCTAATCTTCATAATGCAATGTTCGATATTAAACATACCGCATTAATATAAGATGGTTATATACGATCACACACACACACTAACACACACACACACACCCATATATATATATATATATATATATATATATATATATATATATATATATATATATATATATATATATATATATATATAAGCTCTATTGAGAGCATGGAGCAAAACCTCATAATTTAAAAGCCGTTTAATACAGTAGTAGATAATATAAACTAAAGTATATATATATATATATATATATATATATATATATATATATATATATATATATATATATATATTAGGAAGGACGTACGCGAATCAAAGATTTCGACATTAAAACATTGCCCTGGAATCCAAAATTATTTGGTTCTGAGTGTATATATATATATATACATATATATATATATATATATATATATATATATATATATATATATATATATATATATATATATGTGTGTGTATGTGTGTGTGCATGTGCGTGTGTATGTGTGTGTGTAAGAAAATATGTATATATGTTTATTGTGGTCCGGCCATGTCATATACTACTGGTACCATGTAACCCAGTATTACCTGCCTTATGGTCGGGTCACCGGCGACTAAACTGGTTCCCCCACCAGACTAGGTTTGTGAGGAGGGCGGCTAGTCTGCCTGAAGGAAAAAAACAAGACCTTTCAAAGGGCGAATGAACCCTTTTCGGGGTCAACGGCCAACTAGCACCGTGTATATTTGTGGGTATGTATATATGCGTAGGGGTGGAGAAGATCCCGTAAGCCGTGGTGAAGGTAACCTTTCAAGGAGAAGCAAATCTCTGATTTAAAAAAAAAAAAAACATAAAGCGGGAGACCATTAGCCGCATTAAGCTTATTTGCAAATTAATTTGTTGCTAGCTATCTTGCTCTTGCTTGTTGCTGGATTTCAACATTTTCAACCGAGAGAGAGACTTAGCTGTCGCCCAAAGCTAAGACTTTGTAACATCATCTTTGCATAGATACTCCCTAAGGTATTTGGGCTCATGGATTGAACTGTCTGAAGGAGTGGCACTCGTCTGACAATACGTTGTTATCATATATATATATATATATATATATATATATATATATGTATATATATTCTCTACATAAGAATATATTTACATAATATATATATATATATATATTTATATATATATATATATATATATGCCATTTTTGTCTGTTTATCTGTGTGTCTGTGTGTGGTTACATTTCCCAACCAAACTACTCTGTCAATTTTCGGTCTACAGACCCGAGATTTGGCATAAATTGTATTGGAATTTCGAAAAATGTTTTAAATCGGTATTTGGATAGGTATTTCCCTGTCAAGGGGCCAAAGTTCAACCATTTGAACTTTGAAAACTCTACCGAACTCCTCCGCTTATTTTTGGTCTAACCACTTGAAATTGTAACATAGGTTTCTACTGATCCAAGTTATGGCAACAGGACCATTGCCAGCACCTTCAAAATGCAATCTGAAGTTGAACTTTAATTTAAACATTTTGTTCTAATTCAAATCAATAAATTTCTCTACTAATAAAAACAACCTTAACCTTTACATTTTAATTGTAAGTCTAAACTCTTACATGTTTCAACCTCTCACAACCATCAATTACTTTTTAAATTTAAACTGTAAAGAATATGCACCGTTCTTTGACAAAAACTTAAAAAATAACTCTGAATGAAAAATATATATATGCACGTATGTATATATATATGTATGTATATGTATATATACATATATATGTACATATATGTATATATGCATATATATTCACATATATATATATATATATATATATATATATATATATTTATATATATATATATATATATATATATATATATATATATATAATAAAAATTACAATTAAATTTACCCAAATGATCCAAGATGGTAAAATTAAAGTATATTAGAAATATTAAAGAATTAATATTTATAAAGTTATCTCAGCCAGATGTAAAAGCTCGATAAAACTAAATAGGAAATAGAGCTGATATTACGAGCAAGCAGTTAATAAAACATGATTAAAACACTTTGAAATGAGTTAACAACATATTTAATCCGAATAGGAAACACTAGATTAGTGCATAGTTTCGCGGAGTTTCGAAGAAATACTTTGCTTCTCATCAGAGGGTAGGAATTAGCAAAATGCGGGATCGGATTTTGCATGCAAAAATATTTGATGAAACAACAAGTAAGTCAAAGATCTTTCTTGAAAACAACAAAAAAAGTTAAGCAGAGGGAATATGGTGAAGAAAAAGGTGATTACACATGAATGGATAGTCTGATGGAAGATAAATAATCCAGTGACGGTAAAATCCAAATATATAACTTTAAGAAAGTTAATTGAATTTCCATTTGCATAAGTAAAATCCAAGGAAATCCCGGAATTGGAAGAAGATGGTCCATAATAATTCAAAGGCAGAACTCCATGGAACAATTCACAAAAATGTATACAAGGAAGAAAGGAAAAGATTCCAATAATATTAATAAAAGAAAAAAAGATATGCTTTTCATTCTACTGCCGAGACATAAATATAAATAAGAAAGACCAGGGAAGAAAAAGAGGAGAGAGAAAAAAAAATATCTATATATATATATATATATATATATATATATATATATATATATATATATATATATATATATATATATATATATACGTTTGGATACCTTCAGATCAATTATCTAGACCTATTTTATATCTTAATTTATTTTCTACTTTAACTTTTACATATGTTTATTAAAACCATTTTTATTTACATGTTGATTTTTGAATTTTACGTTAAACACATTCTTCCCACTATTACAATTACAAACACATTCTTCCCACTATTACAAAGTTACAATTATTAATCAGTGTAATTATTATCAAAAAATATCATAATAAATTAGCATACATATCGAAGTCATAAAGCTGTTCATAATTAATTCTATATTTAATATATATTAATAAAATAGCGGGTGTTTTATTTTCTGTGTCTCGCTTACATACGAGGCGCTTTATGTTAGTGATCTACATTTCTCATAATAAATAATTTGACCAAGAGTTCTTCGTAAGTTTAGGTTTCTGTTTCGATAGCTGATGGCACTAAAGTCACTTATTGTATTTACAAAAAAATTATCAAGAATTCTCCATAACTTTTGGTTTCGGTTTTGATTATGGCTGAAGGAACAAAAGTTATATATATATATATATATATATATATATATATATATACATATATATATACATATATATATATTTACATATACATACATATATATATGTAGAGAGAGAGAGAGAGAGAGAGAGAGAGAAATAAAAAGGAAAACAACCGTATTATGAGTTCAACAACGTTTCGTCTTTATTTCGAGACTTCCTCTGGATGAAATAAATGAAATGAAATAAAGACGATACGTTGATGAACACATCAAACACGGTTTTTTCCTTTTTATTTCTCTATTTCGTCGGAATAATATTTCCATTATTTTCATCATATATATATATATATATATATATATATATATATATATATATATATATATATATATGTACATATATATACATGTGTGTATGTATTTTTCAAAAGATTTAGTTAGAGTTTCGAGTATAGCTGATGCATCCAAGTCATATATATATATATATATATATATATATATATATATATATATATATATATATATATATATAAATATATATATATACATATATATATGAGTTTTAATCGTTGAAAAAAATATATATATAAAACGATAACACGGCATTTTGTCCGTTCCCAAGTCGAATCTTCACTTTTGAAAAGACTTATCAACTGGCTTTGGAAATCCGAAAGGTCTCGTCTATGATGTGGGTATCAAAATCTAAATCGAAGAGATAGATAAGCAAGATGCAATAACATCAATACGGACATTGCACACCAATTCGACATTAAAAGAGCCAATCAAAAAATAGAAATCACGCATTTTATTCATGATCTAAGTTGACCTAAAAAATTTCCAGCTTTTCTTCCGACCACCATATATATATATATATATATATATATATATATATATATATATATATATGTATATATATATATATATATATATATATATATATATATATATATATATATATTAAATTTATATTTAAATATATATAAATATATACATATACATATATATATGCATATGTATATATTATATATATATATTTATTTAGTTAATATTTGAATATATATATACATATATATACACATATATATGCATATATATATTATATATACGTATCTACATACAAATATATATATATACATGTATATATATATCTACATATCTGTATATATACATATATACAATATGTAGATATACAGATATATATAGATATATACATATATATTATATACATATATATATACATATTTAATATTTGTATATATATACATGTATATGCATATATATTCTATATACATATATACATATACACACATATATATATATATACATATATATATGTATATATGTATATATATATACAAATATATATGGATATATAAGCATATATATATATATATATATATATATATATAAGCATTTTACACGCATTTACAACTGCAGTTTTAATTTCCCTACAACAATGTACGTGCAAATAATGGTAGAGTGGCGGACTGAAGTCTCTGTTGGCCAGCTTGTGCATCTTGTTATGCCTAGGAAGGTGTATGAATTGCGACACGACAAAACATGTGTAAATTGATATATATATATATATATATATATATATATATATATATATATATACATATATTGTATTTTGTGTACAGAAAGTTGTTAGATGAGAGAAGTCATTCTTCAGGCAATACTCATCTCCGAGATGAGTAATGGCTGAAGAGATTTTCATATGGATATCTAAAACGGTCTTAATTATCCGGGTGGAAACCGACTGTACCAATGACTTGTCTCATTTGACAACTTTCTATACACAAACTATAAATACGCTCTTATTATTCGAATGTTCTTTTTAATTGAGCACTCTGCTTCATTTCGTTTACCAAAAAACTAATCATATACATATATATATATATACATATATATATATATACATGTGTTTGTGTTTGTGTATTTGCGTGTGTGTGTGTGTGCGCTCGTGTGTGTGTAGGTTGACCAAGCCCGGATGTACATCGTTGATCACGTCCGTCACTTATGTACTATCGTACTATTTATCTTGGCTTCGTCTTCCTTTCCAATTTCCGAATGTACTCTGGCGCTCGTGTTAGTAAGGAGGGCCGTGTTTGCCAGCAATAGACAGAAATATAACCTTGACATAGACGAACATTTACGGGTTGCCTGGCCTTCGACATGATCATCGCCTGTACTTCATTCTACTTACATCCGTTCTCTTGTATTTACATTCATCGGGCACAAGTATCTCCAGCGGTAATCTGGCGACTATTTACAGTTAATGAATAACAAGGTACGACATTTGTCGTCTCTTATGGTCGGCCACTCACTAAAGGATTATCGCTTGAAAAGCAGAACATATTGGAAAAAAGACAAGTACGACGCAACATCAGTTCACTGCCAAAGATGTTCAATATATTATATATATACACACACACACACACACACATATATATGTTGAATATAAATATGTTGAATATGTATATGTTGAATATATATATATATATATATACATATATATATATATAAGTATATGTATATATATGTACATATATATATATATATATAATATATATATATATATATATATATATATATATATATATATATATATATATATATGTTCCGTACTTTGGGGTACTTGCATCAAGTTTGGGGTAATTACGCCAACTAGCTAAAATTCCTTCTTTTAGCAACCACGTATATAAAGTGCACTTTTGTTTTTAGCTGGCCAATTACTATCTGATTTGGAACAATTACCCCAAAGTACGCGTCAGCCTCCAATATTTCTCCAATATTTAATCTGTGTTAAATAGAGAAGTAATCAACCATCTCAGCAAAAATAACCTTCTTAGTGACACGCAAGAAACACCCGTCTAACAGAACATACTATCAGTAATTTTCCCTATTCTTTATCTGTGCCTAAACCTAAACGTAGATTCTATGAGCAAAGCTTCTTTCTAAGAGCTGAACGCCTATAGAATTGTCTTCCGTTTTTCTGCTTTCCAGATGACTACAATTTGGTTGTCTTCAAGTCTAACGTAAACAAGTTTTTGATAAGCCATTCTTTGTAAGTTTACACATTTACTGAATCCGCATTGCAAACGGTGACAATATTGTCCAATTTCTTCAGTACACTCTTTAACCATTATCCTCGAGTTGCCTCTGGACCTTGATAAGTGGTGACCCCTAGTTAAAAAAGTACGGTATATACAGATAGATAGATAGATTGATATGCATATATATATATATACATTGATATATATATATATGTATATACACACACATATGCATATATATATGTGTGTGTGTGTGTGGGTGTGTGTGTGTGTATGTGCGTGTGTATATATCAGTAAAATCCTATGACAAATAATTAAAGGCAAAAACCAAATCGGTTAAATATTCAGCAACATATTGTCTTCTTTGTGGAGGTAATTGCAATGTTTGGAATATGATAGATTGATTTATATAGTAAGTAGGGTCTATTACTTTATTGTTTCGAACGATACATTACATTTTGACTTTAAAAATGTTATAACAATATGAGGAAGAATTAAACAATGACGAATATTGATGAGTATATTATAAATTCTGTTGTATTTTCAGCTTTCCTTTTTCCAGTAAACGGTAACAATTACTTAAAATGTCCACAAACCCTCACACACAAATTATATACACACACATACATACGTACATATATATGTTTATATATATATATATATATATATATATATATATATATATATATATATATATATAGTAATTTATAAAATATATATAGCGATAAAGTTACATTGAATATTCCGCGTTTCATCCACTCTAGGACGCCTCGGGTTTATGCGCGAATTCGGTGGTTAATCGCCATATATATTTTATAATTTACTAACTAGCTCTACCTATGTATTGAGCACTTTTGAAGTAAATACTTAAAATTTACAAATAAATCTATACTGTCGTATATTAATTTTATGTGAGTTAATTAAGTAGTTATATATATATATATATATATATATATATATATATATATATTGATAGCAATGAGTAAATTGTGGTTGCATAAAATATCGTTTGTAGTTTACAATTCTTTTAATGAAATTCATCAAAGATCAGCCGTAAAAAGTTATAAATAAAGACATTGGGCTATGATAAAACATCCTTCATATTGTAATAGCATTGGTGCCCGGCGTTGACCGGTTGTTTGTCGGTGTAAAAGAAAAGAGAGAAAAAAGTGTTGTCGGCAGGTAGGCTCGAACCCGAATCTTTGAGACGAAAGCGAAAAAAGGAGTTGATAACTTACCTCGACCCTAAGACGGAAGTTTAATAGTGCGGCTGCAATTTAATGATTAATAAGTTTTGTGTAACAATTGTAAATTTAATGATGTCAAGCATCACACGATTAGGGAAATTAAATTCCTTACATAACTTTGGCTGCGAGGCAGGTTGGTTTTTTTTTTTTCCACAAGATGTGTTTTGTTTGTTTTTTCGAAAATATGTTTTTTGTTTATTCTTTATACAAGATGTTTTAGTAAATGTTTACTTTAACTACAACATTACACCAACCAATAATATTTGTTTTTTTATAGGTTTTCGCGACGGCTGACAACCGATCTTATATTCAACCCCGTCGCAAATTTACCGTTTGCATGGTATTAAACCCTGAACTCTCGCACTATTTTGTGCCAAATCACCGTCATCGTTTATGCTATTCTTACATGATGCGTTCGCGCATGTACGTGTGTAGTAAGGTGACACCACCCGTCCCCCTGCTGATGCCCCTTCACCGCCCTACCACCCAATGTAAACATAATTTTTGTCAAAAATTAAACAGTTGTTCTGCTCGGTGTGTCGGCGCGTTACTTACGGTAAAACGGTGGTGGGGCGGAAAAACGGTAAATTAAACTGTAGAAGTACTTCTTAAATGTGGTACAAGTTTTATAATTGATTCCCCCCCCTACAAAAAATAAAAATATTTTGGTAAATCGCTCGTGAAAACTTAATTTTGTTAGATCAATTAAAAATCACCAAAAACTACGTAACACAGAAAAATGAACCACATTTTCTTGTTTTTGAAAACCACATTTGTCTTGTTTTTGAAAACTTTCAAATGTCTGCTTAAAAATTCTTCCGCCATGTGAAAAATTACCTTACTACGCGCGTCCATGCGCAAACGCATCAGGTAAGAATAGCATAAATGATGGCGGTGAGTTGGCACAAAATAGTGCGAGGGTTCAGGGGTTTATACCATGGAAACGGTAAATTTGCGATGGGGTTCAATAACAGATTCCTCGTCAGCGACCCTGAAAACTTATAAAAATCAAATTTTATTGGTTGGTGCTCTGTTGTAGTTAAAGTAAACTCTTACCGACGTTTGTTTTTTTGTTGTTTATTTTTATACAAGATTGTTGCCACAACAATAAGGGAATTAATAACTAATAAACAATAGGGCGTAGGAAGTAGACGATCATATATATTCGAACAACGTCGTATAAATGCTAGTTGACATTGCCTTTTTTTCTAAATGTGTAAACACACACACACATTTTGAAATGTATCTTATTCTGACGACCCCTATTCTCATTTCTGAAGTCATTGATTTGAGAATGTAATTTTACTTCTATGCTTTTTCTTTTAAATTTATTCTAATTTTTACATATTTAAATCAGAAGAGGCTTTTTAAACGATGTGTGTCTTATCTTTGTAAATTTATTTTTCACATTAATTGCATTACATACATATATATACATATATATATATATATTATATATGTATATTCATGAACTATTTCGTAGCAAATATGTTGAAGCGTATAGATCAATGCCAAATGTCTTTTAAAATTGGCTTTCCCTATTAAGTTACTATGAGTCATATTCAAATGTCTAATACAATACGATAAGCCAGACTTATTCAATTACAGACATGCCAGAAAACTAAATTATACTCATGAGTACCATGGGTAAATATATATTATATGCACAGATATATATGCATGTACATACATATATGGATGTTCACACACACAAAACATATATGCATACATACATATATGCATATATATTTACACACTGTATATCAAAATTTCAATGTGCTGTATTGTGTATCACAAACTTATACACGCTAATATAAAGTATTTTCTAGAATGAATTACATATTCATTTTTCTGTAGAGTCCATCTGTTCATTCGGGAATTAGGAGAAATAAATAAATAAAGCATTTAAAAAGAGCGGTCATTGTTTATATAAAATAATTGTTAATATAGTTTAGATGCGCCTACACCGGTGTTTGGGGATTGAACTATCGACTCCGCTTGCTGCATTGGCGAGCTATGTTACAACGAAGCAGCCTCTGTTTGCATGCATATATATATATATATATATATATATATATATATATATATATATATATATATATATATATATATATATATTGATTTATTTAAAGTTATGGTTGTGCAGTTCAAACGACATATAAAATGTATATTTAAAAGTGTGTAGCCATCAACAATCGTGGGTTTTCAGACTACTATCATTTTTTTATTTAAAAATATTTTTACGGCGCATTTCAAGCCTTGTTCAGCTCTCTTCAAATATTTTTATATAAAGGTTTTGTTTAAAGTGAAAGTTTGAAATGTAATTTTGGAAACCATTTTAACTCTTACAACAGTATATATATATATATATATATATATATATATATATAAATATATATATATGTATATATATACATATATATATATATATATATATATATATATATATATATATATATATATATATATATATATATATATATATGGGATTGCATCTAAATTGCAATTTGTATTCTTTCCACTTTTGGTTACTGGGTTTGATTGTAGCCTTTTCCTTTAATATATATTATTTTCCATACTATTTACTTTGTTTCTTGTTTTACATAGATGTCACCACTTATCAAGGCCCGGACACCACTCGGGTATTAGGGCTATTGCGTGTACATAAATCAATGGGATAGTATCGTAGTAATGCTTACTATTGCGATTTCATAAAGTGTCTTACTTAAGGGAGCGGATTATCAGGAATTTGTTTTTGTTGAACTTGAAGACATCGAAGTTGTAGTCAGCTGGGGAACAGGCAAGCGGAAAAGAGTTCCACCGTCGTGCACTTCTAAGAAAGAAGCTCTGCTCATGGAATCTACGCTTTGATTTAGACACAGATAAAGAGTGAGAAGAAATAATGACAGTGGTTTCAGCTAGACAGCTGATTATCCTGAAAGATAGGCGAGAAGGGACCAGAGATTGAAGCTCAGACGATCACTTTCCATGGAAATAACGATAAAACAAAGAAGGCTCGCAACTTCTTTTCTGTGGGAGACGCGTTGCAGGGAAGAGAAAAGGGCATCCCCTACTAAGCCAATACGTTTATTTTGTACTCTGTCAATACAGGATTGGCGGTTTTTAGAAGCTCCTGCCCATATGTGGATGCAGTAGCCATCTTTGGAGGTACTTGGCTTTTATACAGATACAGAATTGCATTAGTAATAAGATACCTTCTGGAGCGGTAGAAGGATCACACCATCTTCCAGCGACATTGGCAACATACTTGATGTACGTGTTCCATTTCAAGTCAGGAGTAAAGGGCAAACCAAGAAGCTTGTCAAAACATTGAGCCTCCCAAAGGCGAGAACCATCCATTTCAACTGATGCCAGATGAGGATCAGAGCGTTGATGATGTAAAGATAGAAGCTTGGTTTTGGATGCATTAAAAGGAACCATCCAGCTCTTCCCCCATTGCACCACTTGCTCAAGATCAGTAGAGAGAGAATCAGAGAGAATTTTGTCATTTACGGCCATTGGTGTGTTGCCATAGATGGTGGTGTAATCAGCATAGATGTCAACGGATGATTTAAGTATGTATTTTGGGAGATCATTGATGTAGATCATGAAGAGGTTTGGACCCATGAGTTACCATTGAGGGACTCTAATTATCGGGACCTGTCCCTTCACACAGACACACACACACACATGCATATATATATACATATATATATATATATATATATATATGTATATATATATATATATAAGAGACACATATATATATATATATATATATATAAAGTAGGACACACACACACATATATATATATTTAAACACTCAATGGTATATATATATATATATATATATATATATATATATATATATATATATATATATATCAAGAGAGGCTGATTCATTCTATCATATCCCACTAACCAGCCTGAGGAGTACACATGCAATACCATAAATGTGGAGCATTTTCCATTTTGTTAGAATAACGATATATCTAGAGGTCAGAGTTAGGACAATGGACATTTCTTAAGGAATTGTCTTTGTTTTTCTATAAAATGTGTTGTAGACATATATAATATATAAAACCCATGTGAAAAAATTTACACATGCATGAACACGTTCTAACGTCACAAAGAAAGATAGAATACAATATATTCGAAACTTAGGAGTATGTCAGCAGAGCAGAGAGAATCCGAGTTGAGTTGAGTTGTTAGTTAAAGTCGTGCGCGTGAGTTAGCCGAACCCCATTTTGGAAGCGACCCAGAAAGGGAGGCAAGACAATTTAGTTCCGCATCTTATCTAGCTGGAATAATGAATATCGTTATGTAATTTGTAAACTTTCTCTTCGTCATCATTTCGACTGAACGCTTATATGTTTGTCTATCGTCTTTGTAAATGAACTTAATATGAAACACCTTTTCAAAGTGTAATCTGTTTGTCCACGTCATCGATAATGAATTCCTGGCTGCGTGTTAAAATGAACTGTCTATTACGTTATCTACCTCGCATCTACATCCCTTTCTACTACAAATAATCAAATTACTCAACAAGTAATTGTCATCGCCGTCGTCGACGCCGTATACGTCGTTATAATAATGTCTTATCATTCTTCCGTTTTTTGTCCCCTACATTGTTCCACTACACAACACTCGATTCTTATTGTTCAGCACTCTAATTAAAATTACACGTCAGTCACTTAAGCTTACATGTGCAGATCTTGATGACTTAATTATTAAATCACTATCACCGTCTTGACATTTAAAATAAATTTTCAAAGTGGAACTGTATTTCTCGTGATTAACGTTGGCGGTGTAGCTTTATTTCTTGCTAATGGAGTCAAAGATTGATTTTCTTGCCGGGTTCGAATCTCCCGACCGGCGGTAATCGTCACCCCCCGCACATATAATTCCCGAAATGATGAAATAATCGTTTCTTTTGCGATTAAGAAATAAGTATAATAATAATAATGTCAGCCTTTTTACGGACTTATTCTTATTGTTGAAGTTACAAGTAAACGTGTAAGTTACATGTAAGCGTAAATGCGCAGATCATAATGTATTAATTATTAGATAACTATCACCGTTTCACATTTAAAAATAAATGTTTAAATGTCTATTGTTTTTTTTATTCGTCGTAAACGTTGGTCTTGTAGGTGTGTTCCTTTCTAATGGAGTCAGAAATGGCTTCGTTTCCGGATTTTAATCATTCGCCTGCGGTAATCGTGACGCCTGCACTGATGATTCCCGAAACAATGAAACACTATGCATGAAAAAAAATTATGTTATATATATATATATATATATATATATATATATGATGTATATATTATGTTATGTCATGTTATGTTATGTTATATATATATGCGTATACACACACACACATATATATATACATATATATATATATATATATATATATATATATATATATATACATATAACATAAAGGTGTATAGCTCGGATTTCAAGATATTGTCCATCTAAACGTTTATTTCTTTCAGCACGCTTAAATATTCGATTATTGAAAACACTTGATTCATAGCGCCGAATAATTCCGATGGGTAGCTAAGGTGTAGAAGTCCTGGAGGTAAAAGGGAACTTTTGGTGGATAGCTGATCAGTAGAAGTATGTACGTTAAACCTTTTCAGAGAAAGAACAAAGATATTGTCTATGTGAACGCAAAAAAAAAAAAAAATATGTGAGGAAATTTTAAAAGACCCAATATTTTAGGGAGCATTTCCGGTTTCTGATGTATTACTAGCAGAACGCAGTCCATTTGATTTGTCAAGATCTATCGCCAGTGTCTATAAGTAGAACTTTTCCAATTTTCTTTAAACATGTCTTTTTTTTTATCAAATCGTGCAACAAATATGAAGGCCAGATGAAACTCTCAATTTTTCCATTTTGTTCTTTTTTATGCGGAAACCTATGCATTATCATTGTTATACTATGATTAAATCACATTAAAAGGTACCACTAACATTTTAAAATATATCTAAATTATCCCAGGCACGTCTGGGATCCGCTGTATATAAGTATTTTTATTTTTATATAGCTTTATTTAAGTCGTTATTAAATAGGTTAAATCTGTGATCTTTAGTAATTCTATTATCCTTAGGAGCTTGCATATATGGTTGACGATTAAGAAACACAACTTGTTTTTTCTAGTCAATCTGTTAGACGAATGTTAAGTTTTGTTTTCTTCTCTGATTCTTTTATTTGCATGTGTTAATTGTCAGTTCAACTGACAAAAACAGAAACCCTCTAAGGAAAGAAGGAAACCTTAGGCAATAAATGAAAAACGAGAAATTAAATAAAAGTTTTTTTTTTATTTCAAAAGCAGACATGAAAAAAGATTCGTAGACAATGGGGTTTACGTGTATAACTCGTCGTGAATATGTCTGGCTCAGAAAACACCGAGAAATAATTTGAATAATAACAAGACATTTTTCGGTAAAGCGAAAGAGTTATTTGAGTTTTACGTGTTTATTCATTTTAGAAACTGTGTTAAAAGTTGATAAGTCATGTAATATTACAATAACGAATGGTTGAAAAATAATTTTCACAAGCATTAAGATAATGAAACGACCTGTGAAAAAATAGCTTATTAATCTCTTAACGTTCAGTTAAAATAAAAACATCCTTATTTTGTACAGCATAAAAGAGGTGCAGTTTTCCCCCTCTGGACTAAAATACCGTAGGTTTGCAACAACATATTGCGCAATTTTTCAAATCTTTATACTATTCGCCGTTACCTTATTATACTACAAAACAACATGTCATACACATTATCACGTAATATAAAAAAATATTACAGTTTTTCCTAGGGCGCCATCTTCATCATCGTCATAACGTGCAGAGGAAGTATCTCAATTTTTCCACCTTTTCCATAAGTCCGCTTACGATGCTATCCTACGACGGGTGCATTTATACTTTTTCCTACTTTCCAGTGTGTAAGCCGTCATAAACTGAGCATTGTCTGAAGAGAGTAGTTTCAATCCTATCCAAACTAAGCAAGATGATGTGTTAGCCAACTCGTAGTTAAACAACAACAATTATGGAAGGCAATAATTAATGGAGATTCAGTTACACCACTCATCATTCTTATCCCGTCGCGGTTAAACCCCTGACGAAAATTACAGAATAAGTTGGCTGAAACATGGTGAAACGACAACAACTATGTAGATGGTGATAACAGTCCGTAAATAAGCAAATACATCTGTACCCATTAAAAATTAATTATTCCAATATCGAATACTGTTCGATAATAAGTCTGTTCGATAATAATGCAGTTCAATAAAATCAGTACAATTTTAAATAAATATATTTCAAAAGGAAAAAGCCGTTTAGCTGGTTGTAAAAATATTTAGCTGACAAATACTTTAAGCCGATAGGTAAGGTAAACACACACAACTATACACATTTTAGAGTTTATTGTTCCAATATCGAATATTTTGATTCCATAAAATAAAAACTGAAAAAAAAAAAAACTTAAATTAATATAGTTTTAAAATGCAATTCATTTAACTGATTTGGAGAATATTTTCCCGAAAAATACTTTTATATGATACTGATCTTATGTAAAATAAATACTTCGGTCCATACTTTCAAATGATTTGTTCCGATTTCAAATTATAGCATATCGTTTATTAAAAATGTATTATCAAAAATAAGTACCTTTTGACGTATACCATACAATCACAGACAGCACTTCAATGACAAACAAATATTTTTAAAGGAACTTTTCACTTTTATTGTTTTTAAGCTATATAGCTAATGCTTAAATCTTATACTAAGGCATAAATAAAAATAAAAACACCCATACTTTTATTTAAATGAATTTTCTAATGTCGCATTCAATTTCTTCAAACTGATGACGAGCTTAAAAAAAAACACGACGATGCATGTTATAAAATCAATTGTTTCAAAATCGAATTTGACCATCCCGTGTTTATAACCGCGCATTTACAAGTAAGTATATTTTAGACGTTGACATTATCTTAATTAATTTATTAGATATTTAACCATACATTACTGCCATCTAATGTCACAAATTTGAATGAAAAAGACCATTCGTATTTTAAAATAAATTGTTCCAAAATCTATTCGGATTATTTAGATTCCTCTTGGGGGTTGTTTTAACAACTCCAAAACTCCAGCCTTTTTTCAGGTATATCTTGTTAAGCTGAGCAGTCTGCACGGTATGTCAGACGGAGCTCTTTATCCATTTTCCGGGACCATCCCGTTAGCCATGACTGGATAGAACTTTTAAGTAATTCGCAATGGTATTTTTTGTCGCCCACATTGATAATTGATCCTTGATCTGTCAGGAGAATATCGTATTCATAATTGATTGTTTCCAAGTACTTTAACCATTGCGCCATATATCTTTGCAAATAGTTTTAGCACAAATTTTGGAAGGCTTTAACCTATTCTATTTCTAGTAGCAAATATCACTATTTATTACTGGTATCATTTTGAGAAAAAATTTGAATAGTAAATCTAGATACACCGATACAGTTTTTATTTAAAGGCCGCGCCAAATTGAACCAAAGATTGAAAAGCCCCTAACTACGGGAGTTCACAAGTCGCGGCTCAGACAAAAAATATAGCTACTTCCCCGGCTAGTAATAAAAACGACAATGGATCCAGACCACAAGTAATCACGGTTCCATTCAGATTCCGGGGAGGTCGTTCTCTCATACACCTTGGTCTTTAGGATGGCAAAAGGGCCTCTGATTTTTGCGGCCGATTCCGGAAGAGCCTTGTTAAGGAACGCTTGTCATAGAACGTAAGGTACAGGGAGTAATAGAGTTATTCCCCTTTTCTCATATACTCTCCCCTCGGAAGTTGACCGACTGTGTATTAGGAAACATTTTTTTAACATTCTTTTTTTTTTACTGTCTATCCCCCTCCTTAATCTCCGTCTTTTCTTTTTTTTCCGAATTTCTTCTATTCACTCTCTTAATTTCTGTTTTCTTCGCTTTAAGACTGGATTCACGCAATTTATTTCCGCCATTTCACACACCCTATCCTTCAACCTTTTCAGCGATTGTTTGACTGCAGGCGACAATCAGTACAGTGTAGTGTCTCGTAGTCGTAGAGGAAAAAAATTGTTGGACGATTTTACGAAATCATCAGACATGGCTGCAGGCAATGCCATTCTCGTGGTATCAAGCCAGATTTCTTATGAGGGTCTCTCTTGAGTGCTGATGCTATGCGGATGTCGGAGAGGAATGACGATGAAGGAATAGTCTGATTTAAGATTTATCAAGCGTGAATGAAAATTATAGAAAGTGTGTATACTGTGTCTGTTGGAGTGCCAACGTTATTGTTTGATTGTATGTGAATAAGAATGCGTATTTCTAGAATTAAAGTTATTTTGGACTTCAGATCTATTCTTGAGAATTTTTCCAGAACGTTTCCGTTGATGTATTCTCCGCATTTATTTAGATGTGTCTTGTGAAATACTAGGATCTTTCAGTCGAAAATGGGAATCTTTTTGTGGAACTCACGAATCATTTTGTCGACCAGGGGAATCTTTCTGTCTAACTCGCGAATCTTTCTTTCGACCACGTTGATCTTTCTGTCCAACTCGTGAATCTTTCTTTAAGCCCCACGAATATTTCTGTTCAACTTGTGAATGATTCTGTTAAACTCACGAATCATTCTGTTGAGCACGCGAATCTTTCTGTTAAACTCGCAAATCTTTCTTTCAAACTCAGGAATCATTCTATTGACCACGGCAATCATTTTGTCAAACTCACGAATCATTCTACCAACATCGCCAATCTGCGCAGAAGAAGATCGGAGATTACAGACTGAACAGTGTGCGCAGTAGTCCAAATTATATAAATAATACGAAAAAATAAATCCTCACAGAAAAAAAACACAGAAATAACCGTGTTTAATAGTGTGTTGCTGTGTTGTTTTGTATTTTAAATACGTCAGTATCTGCCACTAGGTGTATGCATTTTACTATGTAAATGTGTGTAGTAAGATTTTGTGTAATTGTATGTGTATGTGAATGTGTATGTGTATTGCTTGCGTATTTGATTGTGTAAACGTGTAAGACATATGTGTAGCTGTTATTACTAAATTATGCGTTGGTGTTATGTGTATTTTCGTGAAAGAATATATCTAATACACTATATATCTAATTTTTTTTTCAATTTGATTTTTCTTTTGTTCCAGCTAGAGATGAGACATCTTACTAGATGCAGGCATTTATCTCATACATTCTAACTGAAAGAACTGTTTACATTTTAAACGCCCCTTTAATTGATATTGTTTGTATCTTTATTTCATAGGGTATATATGCAACGTAGTTTTTGTAAATTTCTTTTCGTGTGAGTCCGGTTAGTCTTTTAAATAATAGAACAGTGAGGAGCCTCCCAAGTTTCCAGTTTTGTTATATTGTATATAAGACCTTGGCTTTTCACTATCTATTCTCCTTCATATCAGTTTCACTCAGCATCGCGCAGGGCATTAGATTCTACTAGTGGTTGTTTTTTCCACTTCTTTTCCTATATCACTAGGTCAGGGTATATATTTACAACGTTGACATCATAGACAAGGTGATTCACGGGAAACGGATGTTTTAGAACGCGCCTTACTCTCCTCAGTTGACGGATAGGGAGTGAGGAAGGTACTCTTTAAACATGCGTCAGATGCCGTTTAGTTTCTTTATCTCTTACGTTAAATTTTACTTTGGTTTGTTATTGACATAGATAAGTCAATGTTTTTATGCACATTATAAAGATGTTTGTTGAAATATTCGCCGCAGAGTTTTGCTTTCCTCAAACATTTCCGTTTCCCGCATATTTCAAACGTTGACATTCGCTTAATTCAGTCAAAAATATTTAACTGTACAATACTTTATCTAATGTTACAAAAAAAAAAAAAATTAAAAAGAGTATACATATTTAAAAAATTTTTTTTATAAAATCTATTTGGGTTAGATTTATTTGGAATGTAATTTATATAACTCACAAACTCCGGCTTTCTCTAGATGTAACTTGTTGAGCTGAGAAATATAGATGGTATTTCGAACGGGACTCATTTGTTCTCCTGGAGATTTAATACCTGTTTCAAAGTAGGTAGCTGTAAAAATTGCATATCAATAAAGGGGTGTGTATATTTCCTACTTTTCCTTCTGGTATCTTTCTCCAGAATTTGCTGCTATTGTCGTTATATGAGATGATGTAAGTGAATGCCCAGTTGAAACACTGGATCCTATGTGTGGTGTGACTTTGTGTACATTTTTATTGCGGTTTCTGTATATTTGAGTTCGTGTGTACCAATGAGATTCTGGATCGTTAGTGGGGTTTTGTCGGACTGTGTCTATGGGATTATGTATGCGAGATACATTCTAGTGGCTGTATGTGCTCTCCGCTTATCTAGGTATTGTTTATAGTCAGTGTTGGGTTTCTCGTTGGCATTGGATCATAACAGTGCTGATTCATAGGAGAGGTGTTTGCGGATTTCGCAACTTTTTGCCTTACCTTACACGCGCAGCTACCCTTACATTGGGAATTTTGAAAAAGAAACTTATCAGAGAGATTACAATCAGAAGAAGGGCTGAGAAGATAGAAAGGATTAGAATACTAAAAACATCGGAAATATTAAGAATACTCAGATGCAGATATTGATACACATCAAGTACAAACACTAATCGACCATGGATAGAAACTGCCACAGAATTAATTGAAAGATATAGAGACACACCATATGGAATGTATAAAGTGAAACTCTTTAATTGTAAGGTACTCCCCAGCAAAAAATATAATGCCATAGTAAGTAAGGATAAAAAAGACGCAAATACTGAGAAGAGAAATCACTCTACTGGGTGTGAAGCGTACGGGGACGTTGAAGGGGCTTATTACCACAAAATTTCCAGGGAAGGCAAATATTCATTGGACACACTGAATCAATGGTAAAATGTTGTTGTTTTTATAACGCAAGTTTATTTGCTAATGTTATAAAAACAGGTGGAACATACTGGAATATAGTGGAGAGTTGCAGTAAAGTAAACTCCAGGGAATACTGCAGATTGTTGATAGAGAAGAATCATTGATTATGGGAGCTGTGAAAACTCCTATTTGGTACAAGAAAAATATTATTATTATTATTATTATTATTATTATTATAATAATAATAATAATAATAATAATAATAATAATAATAATAATAATAATAATAATAATAATAATAATAAAATCTGATCTCGTTCATCAACGTCTCTCTGGAAAGGAATGGGATTCATTTCAAGAGGATCCCCCTCAATCCCGGTTTCAAACCTGGAGCTTCAAATATCAATTGTTTTCTAAGGATGTTGGTGGTACATACAATAGTAGAGTTCTATTATATTATTATTATTATTATTATTATTATTATTATTATTATTATTATTATTATTATTGTTGTTGTTGCTGTTGGTTGTGGTGGTGGTGGTGGTGGTGGTGGTGGTGTTGTTATTAGTATTATCATTATTAAAGAGTTAAACTAGTACAGAAAGCGAGGGACGAGCTTGAAAGGAGATATAGATTGCTGGAAAAAAAGAACAATAAGCGTTCTAACAATGTTGAAAGAGAAGATCCACACTAGTTGTATGAAATTCGGAACTTTGTTGAAAAAGTGTTGCATTTCGTCAGAACAACTTTTTCCGGAAGAATCAGTCTCAGCTGTATAAAGAATTAAATGGTAATAAACAGGCGGGAAATAACAACACTCCAAATGCAAAAGATGCAAGGAAGTTCTGGAGTGGGATTTGGTCCGTCGGAGGGCGATATAATAAGGCTAGCTTGTTGGAAGAGGTCAGAGAATGCTATAAGGAATGCAGCAGTTGAAGAACGTCGAGATAACCATCGGCGTTAAGGCTGGCATACGAAGGATGACATATTGGAAGGCACCTGGCCCAGATGGAGTGATGGGCTTCTGGTTTAAACAGATTCCATGCCTTTATCCACCTATACCTGCTGCCCTACATAGGGTTGGAGAGTCGGGAGATGCCCCTAATTGGCTTGTGAAGGGAGGAACAACACTGATTAGAAAGACCCTGCAAAGAGAACTGATGCCAATAATTACAGACCAATTACATGTCTCGATTACAGAAAGGCTTTTGACATGGTTCCTCATTCATGGATACGTAAAACATTATTGATGATGAAGGTTGATAGGAATGTGGTAGAGCTTTTGGAGACAAGTATGGCTCAATAAAAAAAGGTACTGACAGCAAACAGAGGAGATGGGGCAGGTTGGCATTAAACGTGAACTAGTTCAAAAAGATTCGCTATCGCCACTTCTTTGTGTAATGATAATGATTTCACTGAGCATCCTCTTAAAGAGAGAAAAAACTGGGGTATAACTTAAGATGTGTTGGCATAGATGGTCGTGTCATCAGCATTGATGCCAACGAATGATTTAAGTATGTGTTTTGGGAGATGATTAATGTAGATCAGGAAGAGAGTTGGGCCCAGGATGGACCCCTGAGGGACTCCAGTATTAATACTGTGGGCCTTTGATTTCTGTCCATCAACCACTACTGTTATGAGCCTATCAGAGAGAAATGGTTGCCTAGAAAGGAAGCCTTTGTCGAGAGATTCACTAATTCTATGAGATATAACCGTTAGCACATCTGCTGTAGATCTGGCAGACGAAGGTTATTTCTGCTAGGCTGGGTGACTACTTCTCTGTTTTGTATGGATTCCAGCAACTCATTCCTGACACACAGGAGACTTTTTAGTTTTTACTGAGAGAGAGACGACGTATCACCTGAATTCTTAAATACAGGGCATATTGATGAGGTTTTCCAGGGTGGTGGGAAGCACTTCTCCTTAAGGCAACGCTTAAACAGTTTTGTAAGTATGGGGGCAAGTTCTGGTTGAAGCTATTTCAGCACTATAATTGAAATGCCGTCAGTGTCAGTTGCTTTACTGGAATCAAGGTTCTTGATTAACTTGGCAACCTCATGCACATACATTTTAATGTTGCATAGCGTGTTGTCGGTTATAGGAGGAAATACGGGGAGTTGATGGCCTTCATCGCATAGGGTAGAATTAGCTGCAAAGTTCTTGGCAAATAGTTTGGCCTTGTCTGATGTTGACGAGATGACCTTAGGTCCATTGATAATGGTTGGGATGGAACGCAAGCTTCTGTTCAGGATCATGTTTGCTATTTTCCACAACTGTGGTGTGCTAGGAGGAAGTATTCTGCAGTGACTTTGTCCAAATTATATTATAGTTTACATTGCACAGTGGAGAACCTATTGTTTATTTATCAAATTATTCTTATATAATAGCTTTAGTGAAAATTATAATGTGAATTTCATGCATCCTGGGACAACTTTGGTCTAAACAAAAACATTCGTTTCGAACGCACACATGTCTTATCAAATAAACTGCTGTTGAGTTTATATGCCGGGCACTTCTGTTTGTGTGTTGATAAATTTGTAAATACACTTGTGATGTTAGGCTGTATAATGGTGTTAACTTTGATAAAAATCGGACCGTTCCTATTATAACTGTTTATATTGATTTTTACTCCAGAATCGTTCCGCCCGTTTCGCAATCCATCTGGAACAGATTAACTCACTTTCACAGACACGCTGTCAAATAGTCTTTTTAAGTATAAGTAGATATTTCATAATATCTTTTGCAAACTATACGTAAATATTTTTATTGTAATATTCAGTGTTGATTTTATGTCCGTAAAATACATGATTATTTAACTGTAATAACATTGTATTGGCGTATCAATGATTTTCATGTTATTAAACTGATACTATCAATAAGGGCGCCGGAAGATACCAACTTCCTTACCTAAAATCTACTAATCATCGATGTTATAGTTTTTTTTTCTGTATCCCCTTTGCAAAACAAAATTCTGTTCTGTAAAGCGAGAATTAATCAACAATATCCCCTGCAAATCAATACCACCAAAAATCATTAGTAAATATTGGAACATATAAAGAATTTGAAACAGAAAGTATTTAAAGAGAATCATCTTATCAGATATAAATTGATCTGAGATGGAAAAACAAAGGAACCACACCAAACACGATGAATAAACAAGTTAAGTTATCGACAACTGTTAACAAAATGGCCAGATGTGGTCTTAAATAACTGGAATAATGGGGATATTCAGGAAAACGAAATATCCGAGTGTATCGTATTTTATTTAATGTAATATGCACATTTTAGTTCAATTAGTTCTTTCATTCTCTGTAAATAGATGTGTAGAATAATAAGTCTACTGTATTTTGTATTTTTACTTGTGAAATCAACGTAGATTGCTATTAAAATGTAACGTTCACTGAGAAGGAAAATCAGGATTTATAAATGCACGCAAAATGGAGAATTCTACATAAAGATGCTTGTTCACATTACATTTAATTTTCCGTATAACAGTACAGTTTGAAACACAGCTGAACAATGGCGGCATTCCACAGGCAATCAGTTCGAGGAAGGAAGCTATTATCAAAATAGATTTACGGCCTCGTTGGATCTCTGCGATTTCCAGGTCTTAGTTGGGTTTATCGGAAGTATTTACGTGAGTAGTTCATTGAGTTCATCGGAGCACATACCTTGGAATTCTAACAAGCAGAGGAATTCAATACTTTAATTATGTGATAATGACTTGTAGTTCTAAGACAGTGCTGGACGTATTTGGTTAGTGATTCTTTTTTGCACCCTGATGAAAAATGAGACGAATAGTTGATGAACGTAACAAAATATGACGATGCCCATTCGAAGACATTAAAAATATAATGGCCTCTATTTTTTTTATTCTGCCTTAGTTGATCAGAAGAGATTAACACTCGTAGTGTTATGATAATTTTATTTATGCATTCATTACCTGAAAGTTTCATATCTCTGTTGTAGATATTGACGATGTGGAACTCTTATAATATATGTGCTATTGAATTTCTCCATTCAAAGTAAGAATTTATCGGATACTATTCACCGGCGCCTGTTTAATGTTTATGACGCTGACGCAGTTCATGCCAGCACAGTTAGGAGTTGTTCTTGGCGATTTCAGATTCAGATGTAGACGTGATGTGAAAAGTACGCTCTGGACTTTACGATCGGTGCATCAAAAAAGGTTAGTAATAATGCATTAAGAATCGTGGTGACTATGTAGAAAAAAAATTCTAAAGCGCAAAAGGGCGTTCGTTTTAATACCACCACTTCATTTTAGCTCTTTAAAGTTTAAATTTGGGGTTTTGAAAATAAGGTATCTTACTTTTTGAAAGACACTCCTAACAAAAAAAAAATGTAAGATACTAATTTGCAAATTAGTCGTTTCACAACTTTCTATGTGTGATTAGTTATGTCGTCGGTTTAGTTAATATCTAGAACGATAAAATGTCGACATAAGTCGCATCCTATATTAACGAATTGCCGTTTAAAACATATGTTGAAGTCAGCTGAAAGGCAATCACGTATGATTATGTTCCACAAACGTGTAATTGTCGGAAAATAAAACTTACCTAAGGGTAGTCTGCTTTTCAAGTACCCTAGGAAAAACACGTATATAACTCCGGAAAAGATATTTATTCAATAGAAAATACATGAACGCAAATTTGGCAAATCATAATTCAATGCATGGGAAGCTCATGGGAATGTTTTTCAACCACAAATATAAAAAAAAGCTTATGCATGGAATATTATAAAGGGATAGATTAGTAAATGAATCACGAATTTAGAATTCTCCCTCAAGATGTTGGTTCACATTACATTTAAATTCGGCATTAGTTTCAAACACAGACAGCATCGACGGAGTATTCCAGACAACCAGTCCTAGAAATATCTTCAAGGAATATCCTCAAATAGTGACGATGAAAATCTCTGATGATCTCGGGTGTAGCGTCGATTGTCTTTGAGAAATCCCATGAGGCTGATTTTATCGTTGTAAAAGTTTCAACGGCGAGCGATTGTAATATAAATCTGTCAAGAATGGTTGCATATTTAGATATATTGAATCTGCTAAATGTCCTGGATTTGTCGTCGGGTTAGTTAATATCTAGAACGATAAAATGTCGACATAAGTCGCATCCTATATTAACGAATTGCCGTTTAAAACGAAAACACAGTCATTTCATCTGTACAAGCAATATTTTTTCGAGGATCGAAGGAAGTCAGCTTAAGCTAGAGTTCATTTGATGATATCGGAAACGATCTCTTATGAATATGTTGGCACTCCTTTTACACAAAAGAGTTTGGAGTCTGGAGTTTATACTCTTTGACCAGTTAATCACAAAAGAATCTCGGTATCCCCGAACTTGTCCGACAGCGATTCTAAGGCAATTGATGTCGAAAATGTTCCTTTCTTTTGATAGCAGCAAGTTAATTAGCAATGCAATGCACTCTAGTAAACTTTCAGCTTGTAGCAAGATAGATGGCCATGCCAAATGACATTTTAAAAACTTATACAGAGACACACGCGTACACATACACATATACTGTTATTTTTTATACTATTACAATATTGAAAGTTGTACGTATCCCAATTTGTTTAACTAATGAGGAAACATGATTCCATTTAACAGGCATGTTACTTCATACAGAAACATTACTAACGTGACCACCACAACGAGAACCCTGTTGTGGCTTAGCCGACCGACTACGATGAATTATTATTTTACCAGCATGGCGTAACAGCACGGTGAAGTAAAATAAGTGCACTCCTATTTAGAAGAGCAGTTAACCATTGTGTCGGGCCGATTAAGCATTGTGATACCCAACTCCTGTGATTTGCTCCCTCGCAAAATGAATAATATAAAGCCTTATCAAAGTTTTGTTATTACTTCTCGAAAGAAAATACATTTCTAGACTTCATGAAAACAACCATGCCTGCAGAACATTTACTCTTCATATAAAGTGAAACAGTGAGTTTATCTCTCGTGCATTTTGACCAGCAGAAATGTTTTTTTAAAAATTGAAAAAATCTAAAAAAAAAAAAAAAAAAAAAGCGTATTGTCAGTCTAGCGAAGTGTGAACAGTTTTACTATCCTTTTCGTGGTGACAGAAAAAAAAAAGTTTATAAAAATTAAAGAGAAAAGGAAAATGTCAATAAAATGAATGAAGTCATCCATCGTAATTCATCAACCGACGCATATATCTCGACACCAACATCTGTCAAGCTGTAAATGATTTGACCTTCAAGCACGGACGGACCCCAGCAATTAACTTTTTCTTGCTTTTCCATGAAGGCAGAATTAGACATTAGATGGATTTTGTTTGAATGTAGAAAAAATATTCTTTAATAAAGAGTGACTTTGATTTCCTTGTAAAAAGGATCTATGATTTTATGAAATTTGATTATTAGCGTTTCTCCATCTAAAACTGTTGAGCGTGGATGAGTCTTGCGATATTCTGAACCGGGAGCGAGTAAGTGTAATTAAACGCTCTTACCATTGGGTTGCTCGTAACAGAGGTGATATATGACATATAACTTTTATTATGTTATTGTTGTTTTTGATGTATTAGGTTGGGTCGAAAAAAGAATTGCCATTTTTGACATTATTTTACACCAACCTAATATTTGCAATTAAACATATTCAAATATTTTTTACGGTGCACGGAGAAACATTGTGTGTGTGTGTTTTTTTTTTTTTTTTTTTTTTTTTTGGTATTTTTACAGCGTACCCTAGTGCAGTATAACCACCCTCAGACACTGCATGTTAAGAACGACTTTCAGAATAAAAACTCTCAACCTCCCCATATTATTAAACGGTTTTCCAGGTTTGGGAGATTTTTATTGCGAAAGGTGTTCTTATATGAAGAGGTTGAGTGTTTATAATACGCTGGACCACGTCGTAAAAATTTACCGTTTAGTTTATCACCAATTTGATGTCTAATATGAGAGACGTATATATTTAAATATATATATATATATATAATCATCTATGGGCACGGGGTTCGCTGTTTGCAGATGGTTCACACTGATCCGGACAGAAGAATTAAGATAGGAAGTAAGTCGGGGATAAAGAGAGTATCTGTGTTTTAAAAATGGGTTGTAGAATATTATGATATGGTTAAAAAAGTTTCGATAATTATCTTTATAGCTAAGGTTGATGAAAATGAGCCAGAATTGCCGTATATGACATAATTGATTTTTTAGTAATATTTATTCGTCTTGATACGAGATAGAAACTACGCTGACTTGATTACTAGCACAATTCCTATCTGAAAAAAAAAAAAAATTGACTTTGTTGATCCAGCCAATGTTTGCTTGCTGCGATTATATTTATAATTCGAAATTGGATAATTTCGTTTTTTCTACAATAGAGTTATTTCTGTTGCTATCTGTTTCTTGATTATTTCTTTTTATATATTACGTTATTATAGGTCCCCATTAAAGGCACGGATTAAAGTTAATGTTCAACTACTAGGCAAACGTCGTTGTTCGATAATAAAATACGCTTAAGTAAGATACCTATATTCATTCAGATTTCTTTTATTTATAGAAAACCAATTTTCTATTAATTATTATATTGTACTTAATATTATAATGATTTCAAAACATTACAAAAATACGACTTGGATCGAAACTAAAACTGCTAACTCTCTATTATTATTCGGTTCCATCAGAGCTAATGGCAAATACCTATCAAAACTATGAAACTTGAAGCAACTAACTGTATAAATGTATATTTGCGCATGCGTAGAAAATGAATATTACGTTGGACTACGCCGGCCAAGTTTAATACTTTTCAATTTTTTCTTCTTAACTACCACGTTTTCGGCAAAAACGAAATCAATTTCGTTCCACAGCTTTGGATGTTTTTATATTGTATTTTCACATGGTCACTTTGATGTAGGGAGCTACTATCTGTGACATAATTTGCAGGAGTACTATGTGGGGAGCTGAGCAGCAAGATGTCAGGGAATTCCAATGCCTAACAGTCACAGAGAAAAATTATTAGAGTGAAGGCTTTCATACATCTAGGTATTTCTACTGAGTAGAGGTGAAATTTTGTTGCTTCTCGGGTTTGTGGAGAGGATTTACATCGAGGTCGTACTACGGTTTATAGTTCGTCGGAGCATCTACCATTAAAGTACTTGTAAAACAGGCAATATATTGTAGATAGGACAGCGCTTGAAGCCCAGCTGAAAGTGTGGAACCTAATAGGTTGGCGATTCTATCTTGAATAATAGCAGATGCACCAACCCAAATGTGGCAACAATGCTTTATACATCGGAAAACGTTGCCCCTGTAAAGGTAAAGATTACACTCAGGCGTAAGAAGAGTTCTTGTACGCTAGAGACAGATCTTACCTTCGTTGCAGAAGCCTTGGCAATGCACCCAATTTATCTGTTCTATCTCATATTCCGCGTGAACGTTAAGTTGTGGAGGTTAAAATATACACTTGTATCAAATTTCTAGTCTGTAAACAATAGTAGTTCCACAAATAGTGATAGAGATTTGCAGTCACATATCCTATGTAATTATGTGCATTGTAGAAATTAGGCAGACACAGAATGTGGACGTAATAGTGAACTAAAATTCATCATCAACTAAGAAAACAGGAAACAACGAATAGTGAATTAATAAAAAAGATTGTTTTTTAAAGGAAATTAATTATTCTTCCGAAGTCTCTACTATATTCAGGGTTAACAATATGAGGGAATTGTATTTAGATTTTAAATTGAAATATGGGGTTTTTATATTAATACCAGTGCGACAAATTACTGAACATTATATATGTATATATAGGAAACAACCCAGCGAAAAGATAAAGGAAGCAAAAATAATTATGAATCAAATTTAGAAGAAATAGTAGACATAGACGGGTACAAAAAAAAGGATAAAATATAGGAGAATGAAAATACAACGAAAAAAAAAGATAGATAAAGAGATAGTCAGAAAGTAAACAAATAACTTGATAAAGACGAGGAAATTGAGTAAAATAAAGGCGGGTACTTTTACAAAGAAAAACGACGGACCAAACAAGGGAAATCAATCTTTACACCAGGGATATAAATCAGTTTAACAACAACATAATAATACTAAAAAAAAAAATCAGTTCCGTAGTATTAATTTAATAAAAGAACAAACCAAACCCCTTTCACCGTCTTATTAAAAATGGCTTTATAAATATTAAAGATATTAGTTCAGCGCAAAAATTGGAGATAATCGAACTATTTTTCATAAAATAAACAATCTGAGTTATGCCTCTTGTTCCAGATTCTTAATTAATTAGAAGATTAAAAGACTGATCGGAGACTGTTACATAGTTGTTAATCTTTATCAAATCTGCCGTTACATTTCAACACTCAGACCCATGCGTTGTATTCGAGGCAGTCGCAAATGGGCACAAAATGGCGGACATTCGATAAAACTGTTTTTGTTGAAATGAAATGCACTTCTCCATGGGTCATCCCAAATAACGCATTGCTTTTGTTTTAAAGTCTATTAGTCTATTTAGTCTGCAATGTAGTTTACAAAAATCTCCGGCACTGGCAAGGCTTAAAGGTCTCTCGCCGTCACTGCAAGGTCATACGTTCATCTCCCCCGGTGTATTTTTTTCTTTTTGTCCTCGCTATGTTGTGCATTTTCCTCTTTCTTTTCTTTTCTGTCTCTTCTTCTGCAATGAAGTCAGATCGCGCACAGGTATAGCCATTTACGTACGTTTCTGATGCTGCTGTTGCAGCTGCTGCTGCTATCAGCGTTAGCGATTATGTCGCAAGACTAAGTAAAGAGTGAGAAAATAGTAAAAAAGCAAAATAAGAATAAAAAATGATAGACAGATAAATAGGAAAAAAGTACAACTTAATTAAAAAAAGAATGAATTGAGTGAAAACAGAACTGCATGTATAAAGAAAGACGGCAAATCAAACATGGTAGATAAATCGTGAAACAAGGGAGATAAGTCAGTTTAATAACCAACAAATTTATAGTAAAATAAACCAATAATAAAATATTAATTTAATCAAACAACAAACCAAACACCTCTCCCCATATTATTACAGAACATACGTTGATACTAATCTAAAATATGCTTTCTAAAATAAGCAATCTTAGTTGCGCCCCTTTTTCTGCAATGTTAGTTTTAAATAAATGGATCTGGCGCCTTCTTTTGTACAAGAGCCAAAAGACGGAAGAAATCAAAGCAAACAGGTGAAAGAGAAGCCGAAGACAAGGAATAGGAAAGCTACATCGATTCAAAGATAGACACAAAGATAGAAAGAAAACTAATGAACTAAATTATCATTAATGAATTGATGGGACGATATACGAACGAGTATGCTTAAGATGCGTCCATTTAATTTGTGGATTTTTATTTTACTTAAACATGATAGAATAAGGAAGTGACAGATCAAAGGACCGACGGATTTTTACCGTGGCCCAATACGCTTGAACTGTGCGTGACAGTTCATAACTCGCTCTCTCACGCTATCACGGCCGGACACCGTCGAAAAGAAACAAACAAAAATATATACACCCGGGTCGGCATTTATTTTTCCTTTTTTAACCAAAGGATTTATAACCGTTACTCTCCTATATCGACACAAGTCTCCCGCTGACACATGTCCATCTAAACTGGCTCCGTTTCTCTTTCTTCTGAACGCACGCAGGCCAAGCCGGCCTATTCTCGCCTTCACATTTCACGCCCGTCTCTTTCGACGCCGACTTTTTTCTCCCCGAATACGTGGTGTCCTCTTTTTCTATTTCCTTCTCGCAGAAGCCAATTTGCATACGCGGTCAGCTGCTGTTCCTGCTGCTAATACAATCGCTTACTATCAATTATTCGGTTGCTGCTGATATTTTCACGTATTATGTTACAGCTTTACGAAAGGGCAGCACCTTTTTATATAAAACGCTGATGAGAAACATCTAATAATGTTAGTAAAGAATTATGTACAACGAACCGACTGGCTTACGTTCCCGTAATGATAACAGGACTTATTTAACGCCGCAAATCATTTCGGTAAATAGTGAATATTTTTGAGAGATGAACGAAACAACCTCGGGTGATCATTAAATTTTTAAAAAGCGTCTGATTAAGACCAGGTGTGTATTGCTTCAAAATCATTTCAACCAGGTTCACAAAGAAACCAGTCGAGATTTGGAGGTGTGGGTTTGGGGCAGGAATTAACAGTTAATTAGATCGATTGATAAACTTAATAATGCAGGAATTAAATATGATATCGATTGATTATCGAAGTGTAATTATGGTCGACGTTGCAAATTAGAGCAAATTTAACGTCCATTGTAGCAAATTGTTAGTTACATGGGAACACTAAATCGAGATATGCTTGAATTCATGATTAACGAGCAGGGGAACCCAACGGGTTCAGGGAGTAATGTTGATAAATGAATGTTTCACAATTCTATATTTTTGTTGTCATCGGAATCGGTTAAATCGCTAATTTTTCAATCAAATTGATTGATTGCTCTTGTTTGGGACATATTGCGATGTGCTGGGAAGAAGTTTCACATGCCTCTATGCACTGACTTAGTCCACATTGCATTGTGGTCTACATTACCCTGTGAGGAACCTACTGTTTATTTATAAAAGTATTATTTTATGGTAAGAATTACAGTTTAAAACGCACAAGTCAAGTATCATATTTCAGTTGTGCTCTAAACAGAATCATTCAAATTCGAACACTTCCTTGTTATATCAAAAAACCTGCTGTT
>NC_136515.1:62245105-62265105 GCF_053919585.1 Euprymna scolopes
GGACATCATGCACAGATATTTTTTTTATGTTGCATAGCATGTGGTCTGTTATAGGAGAAAATACGGGGAGTTGATTCCCTTGGTCGCATAGGGTAGAATTAGCTGGGAAGTTCTTGGCAAGTAGTTTGACTTGTAATGGGAGAAAAGCTATGGAACTAAAGTTATGAAGGTGGTATATGGTCAACTTAGGATTATCACATAATAAATATAAGTGTAATATAATTGGGTTAGAGGGTTTTCTTTGCTGAGGGTGTATGAATTCAGTCCACTTATAATAAGTGGAGATGCACATTTGAAAACGAAAAAGTTTTTGGAAGAAAGTGATACAAGCTAATGGAAGAAACAAGCATTAAATGCAAGTTTTTCGGCATTAAGTATCACTTAACTGATAATTGAAATCATCTCTTTGGGTTAATTAGAAAACGCTCGAATCATTAGAAAAAATGCATAAACCAAAAAGACTGCTAAAACGGGAGCAAATAAAATTGCAGTCGTCTGAAGCGAAATGAGATTCCTAACAAATACTTTCGTCGCCATTGTTTTTTATGGTGTGATAATTCAGTAAATCTTTAATGCGATTGTTTTATGAGTTATTACAAAAATGGCGGTTATTTATCAGAGACTAAAGAAAATAACAGCAAAAACATTTATCTGTTATTAATATTGGCAATCTTAAATGAAAGACATAAATGTAGTAAAGAAAAATATTATCATCATTTATACACACACATATACATGCCTATAAAAATGATAATATTTTATACACACACATATATATATATATATATGTACACGCACGTACGCACACACATGTGTGCATATACATATACGCATACACCCAACACACACACACACACACACACACATATATACATATATATATATATATATATATATTGTGTTTTAATAGTGGATTTTATACCGCGTAAGTCTTTTTTCGAATTCCCGTCACCACTGTTGTGTCTGCACAAATAATTAACAGGAACACGAATGTAAAGGTATACAATAATATATTAGAAAGAAAAGTTATATACATATTTACATGTCTTCAGATATACTTCATTTGGACATATTCTGGCAGGTGGCGTGTTGTATGTCTTACTGGAGTGTCTTGCCTATTTGACGGTCGTTGCCGGACTCCCCGGTATTGGTGATTGATATCTTTATATATCTCACTCACCCGCCTATGGCCTATGTTGATTAGTAGGCGTCTCCACAACAATATATATATATATATATATATATATATATATATATATATATATATATATATATATATATCCAACACGGTAGTGCTTGATAAATGGTTAAGTGGTAGTTTTAGTCATCAAGAACTGCTTTAAAGGTTCACACATTTTTCAAAAAAAATTCAAACAATTATTACATTCAATAGATTACTTGCTCAGCTATATTGTAAAAATAATTTAAAATTTTCGCACAGTAAAACAAAAGTTATGATGAATTTACTGATGTACAAAATCGTAAAAATATGTAAGGAGGTGAGCGATATTTTAATGACTGTAATTCATAGCAACATCGTCGCTGTAGCGACTACTTTCGCGAAAAGGGGAGTAACTCGTGAAACAGACAAAATGAAAGCATGTAAGGTAGATAACTGCGTATATTTTATTGTGAGAAGATGTGTGACGAACATTGTTATTACATGCGTTTATGGGGGTCAAAAATAAGACTGAAATTAAACAAAGAACAAGTGAATTTATTGGAAGGATGGAAAAATCATGGATTACAATAGAAACATTGCGAGCATAAAAAGTAATATGGTTTACCTTAAACATGGAAAAGTACAGCAATAATTGCTAAAACTGAAAAAAAAGGACAAGCTATTCTAGGAAAAAATATAGCAAATTGATAACTTAAAACATTGCAGCATTAAGGATTTTTTATAATTCTATTCATGACATTATATAATCAATTCTTAATGTGCAATATTTTTAAGTACCAATTGTATTATATGTTTTACTATAATATCTTGTCCTCTTTGTTTTCAAGTTTTAACAACTAATCCATTACTTTTTCATGTTTAAGCTTAACCATATTACTGTTATTGGTGGCATTTTTCTATAATATATATATATATATATATATATATATATATATATATATATATATATATAATTATTTTCCACTATAATAATTAAATACCTACATACACTAGTCTTTCATCCTTTCGGGAATCTTCAGTGCAGGGTGCCACGATAAATACCAGTCGAATGATTCGAACCCCGTATCACGAGACATCTCTGGCTCGATTAGCAGATACCTAATCCATTCGGCTATCATTAACCGCTTGAAATAACGTTGAATGTTCAAACCTCAGTGTCGGACACCGAAAAATACAATTGGGAATTACTTAGGACCTCTATCCATTCACAACTGACCGAACAAGAGCATGCTACAACTGTGAAATAAATAAATGGTTCCATCCATTCCCGAGTCCGACAAGGTACAAGAGGTTACATCGACCAAAACGTTGTGAAAATGACACTCCAAGTCGTCCGATGCATGTAAATAATACAAATATGGCTACTATATTATACTTGATAAAATTGGCTGTATAATAAAAATACAATACATGCATCAATTAAAATGTACAAAAGTGTACTTATAGTATATATATATATATATATATATATATATATATATATATATATATATATATATAAATATATATATATATACACATACTACAAGTATTACTCGACCTTGCTCGGGGCTTGCTTTGCTCTTTTTATGCATATTTTGATCTGTACCTTTGGTAATTTTAATATTTTCTTTTTTACTTTTTTGTAATCTGAAATTTATTTTAGTAAATCTCGGTTATATCGACACCTTATTGATAAACGTAGACCCAGCACAGTGGATGCAACGTACCCGCAACGATTTCTCTGATTTGTCCTATTAGCAGCTATTCTTGCACCTCCAAACCAACCACTTTGGCAAGGTTTTGAGGGACATGATTTCTTGAACCGCATGGGAGAGAACCCCCAGGATGAACATCGACTATGAAATTCATTCTAAGAACTTATGTGGTTATCATTGTTGACAATTAGTCACCTGCGTCGAAAAAATCCTTATTTTATGTTGCCGGCCATACTGCTTGTGCGTGGTTGTTGTGGGCTATGTATATTTAAACTGACATATAAGAAAACTCTGAATCACATTTTCACTAATATATGTGTAGACTGTTTTTCAAATTCTTCAGCATCAAGTACTTGTTCAATGGACGTTCAGAAACAGATACATCGTTAACTTTTGCACTGCTAAAAACATGTATGTTTTCAAGTCTTATAAAGTTCTTTGCAGATAATCTAAAAAAAAAAAATTACGTGCACAGTTTTCACCTACATACCATGTCATGCAAAAAAAAAAAAAAAAAAAAAAAAAAAAAACACGCTATCAACATCCCCACAGTAGAATTTTCACGGCCCGTTGTTTTATCATTGTTTCTAAGCGAGCACATGGACAAAAAGTTTTACCGATGATAGATAATTTTAATTACGGTTTCGATTATCGATTATTATCGATTCATTAATATCACTCCCGGAGTTATATACTAAAGTTATATAAATTTTAAAGAACGCCTGTTCAACCGTTTCGGAGTCTATAAAGAACAAACTCTCACACACACAAAAATTGCACTTATATAATTGTATATATATATATATATATGTATATATGTATATATATATAAATATATATATATATATATATATATATATATATATATATATGAAAAGAGAGATAGAGAGAGAAGAAGAGGACGAGACAGATAAATAAATAAAGAGGCAAACACCAAAGTGAAAAATACAAGTGAAACGGAAATAACTTAGCAGATTGAATCGCATGTATGATGTGCAACATGTTAAATTCGTGAAGTTATACATATATTAAGTGCGTCTCCCAGTAAATAGATCGTACGCTTTGTAATTTACGAATCCTGCTCCAGTTAGTTTCTCGAGTGTTAGTTTCCTCATGACGAATGGCGGAATAAACTGAACTAAACATATCCAATTATTGTAACTCTGTCGTGGTGTCTTGTTTTAAGTCTGCTTTATCTAAATCGAACACACACTTCCCCCACACACAGCCACACACACACACACACACACACACACACACACACACACACACACACACATATATATATATATATGTATATATATATATTTGTAGACATCCACATACAGTACTGTTTCGTCACAACTCATCAGTGCAGCTAGATTAGAACCTCTTCCAAGCCGACGATTGAACCTACAACCATCGTGTTGACCCTCGGTAGTTACAACCATTTTATTTTAGGAAATCAGTGAAAAGTGTGAAAAACGTTAAAATTAAAGAAATGGAATTTGCCAAGTGACGGTCAAATGAACGTATTATGAATATGCGTCTTTAACGTATAAGTATTGGCTCATGTTTGACATTTTTGCCTCGCAGAAAGCATGCCTTTATAGCTAAGGAATTAACTCAAAGGACACAGTAAATCGTAGGCTAAACTTTTTGATTTCGATTCTCCTGCTGGATCCCGAATCCCTTTTTTTTTTAGAAATCTTTTAAATAATTAATATATGTTGGCCTTTACATAATATACCAATATGGAATTTACATTGGTCAAAATAGCATATTTAAGCGTATTTTACGATTGGACAATGCCGGGAGAATTGCTAGTGTACACACACATGTACAACTATATATATATAATATATATATATATATATATATATATATATATATATATATATATATATATGTGTGTGTGTGTGTGTGTGTGTGTGTGTGTGTGAAGAGAGATAGAGAGAGGGGTAGAGGTGAAAATAGATTAGAAATGTTTATTTAGGGTACAAAATTTGTATATGACGGGGAAGAGAGTTCTTTTAAACTGGAGACGTTTTCGCGCTTGCCATTATTTTCAATAAACCTCAAATTTAAGCAAAATTGAATGCAAAAACTTTAAAAAAAAACTCTACCTTACTAATTCGCCTTTTATTCCTCTTTAATTTCCGCTGTGCATATTTAACTTTTAATTGAAATATCCTAGTGATTACACCAATTAAAACAAAATTAACTTCAAATCAAGAAGGCAAACAGAAACTCCGTACATTAAAAATTTGTTATTTAAATGTAATTTAGAACATTAATACCATTCAAATACAACAGGAACACAATTAACCTCTTGATATTTAATAACAAAGCTTTTCTGCAACCTGGCATACTTCAATCATTTGCCCATTTCTTGAATTTTCTGCATTTTCATTTATATTTCATTTTTACCCAAAGTTCTTCCAGATTTGGGATCTTTTAAACGGTAAGCTGTTGCTTGATGTAAAGCCATACGTTTTCGATAAGATTTAGGTCTGGAGATTGTACAGGATAATCTAAATACGGAATATCAAGCTCTTCAAGGAACCTCAAGACATTGCCAACAGTGTGAATGGAATAATTATTTTGCCAGAAAATGAGATTATCATCCAAATTCCAGTCAAATAGAATAGAGAATACACAGTCAGCATATAAATGTACTTTGTCGAATTAATTCAACATTGAAAGTGAACTATAGGAACTATTGCGAACCATTGGCACTAATAATATCCCACACCAAATGTGAACCCCCTCCACCTTGCAGCGTTGAAACTGTGCACCTACGTCTAAATTCCTTGTCTTTCATTCGACGGGCGTACTGCCTACCATCATTGCTTAACTTATTGAACTTGATTTAATCGCTAAAAATCGTTGTAGACTAATATGCTCTCGCAAATATTTCACAAGAAACATTCGTCTATCTGAAAACACTATCAATAATTCCCCCACTCTTTATCTGTGCCTAAACCTAAACGCAGATTCCATGAACAAAGCTTCTTTCTTAGAACTGCACGCCTGTGGAATTGTCTTCCGTTGTCCTGCTTTCCAGCTGACTACAATATGTTTGTCTTCAAGTCTAACGTAAACAAGTTCTTGATGAGCCGGTCCCCTTGTTAAAAAAAATACTGAATGTCCATTACTGACAATTGCTATATTGTCCAGTTTCTACTGTACCCTATTTAACCCTTATCCTAGAGTGGCATCTTGGCCTTGATAAGTGGTGATACCTATGTAAAAATAAATATGAATCAGACAGAAAGCATTAGCGTGCGTCCTGCTAAACACAGCATTGCAAATTAAATTCCTTCAATCTGTTCTTAACAGTAAAAAGGGAGCATTTTTAACAAGCTTATACTGTTTTTTTATTTGTTTCTGACAATGCGGATCTTGATATCATTGTTTTCCCTGTAAGAAGTCCCTCTAGGAGGACCAGATTTAGGAGTATCACGAGCCCTACAAATCTTTTGGTGCTTTTGCAAACAATTTCGTACCATTTATTCATCACATTTCAATCAGCGACCGATTTCTCGTAGGATAACCCAGAAAAATGAAGATTAATGATCTCCAGACGATCAGTAAGAGAGTGTCGAGGCATATGAACTAAATTTTATGTGGTATAAGCTGAAATAACATGAAGATTAGATATGGTTTGTTGGCTAAAATCAGAATATTTTAAGCTGGTTCTAAGCTCATTAGTTGCCACGATGTTTGTTTGTTTGTTTTTTTTTTGTTTGTCTTTTCTTGCATGCTCAATTTGAAGTTATTTTTTTAATTCACGTGGATACTTCAATTTAAATTCAAATATGAACAGGTAAAAGTATAGAGAAATAAAAGGCTTATCAAATAAGTATGTGTTACATTACATTTAGCTTAATTTCCGATTTTTGAAAACAATGAAAAGTGCGGACTATATTTTTGGTGCATCTATTTATAGAGTATCGGCCATAATATAAGGAACGGAAAACAATTTACAATTAATAATGTATATTTAAAAAAATTAGTGCATGGATTTTTCTGAAATACTCAGAATAAACAAATAGAACCAATGTGTATAAACTAGTACCAAAAAAATTACGATTCAATATTGAGAAATATTTTAGTTTAAAATTATATCTGTTGATTTATCCTGGCCAAAAGTTAAGGAACGAAATAGAAAATGTATTCTTAAGAGATTAAACTTTACATAAAAATAGCTAGTTTTTAATATTGGAACTGCTGATAAGCACAACAAAGAAGAATGGCGTCACCGACTCGCAAAACTCTGTCTCTCCAATAAATTTTTTTAGACAATTACAAAGAAAAGAAATCAATTTCAACAATTTCTAATACCGTTCGAAGATCAAAAAGTGCTGTTCATCGTGTGATAGCTCCATATAAGAATAACAATACATTAGAAGCATCCCCTAAAACCGGCAGACCCCCTAAAACGTCTCAAAGAGAAGATAGGATTATGGTAAGGCAGGCTCTTAGTGACCGATTCAAATCCGCAACATCAATTTCTCGTGATTTTAATGAACAGACTGGGAAAATATATATCTAGAAAAACTGTTTCTCGACGGTTAGCAGCTGCCGGATTGCATGCCAGGGTGCCAGTATCCAAACCGTTGATCTCCAAGAAGAACAAAAATAGCCGTTTAAAGTTTGCCCATGAGCATGCCGTCTGGACTGATGAACAATGGGCTAAG
Organism: Euprymna scolopes; assembly: GCF_053919585.1. Lineage (NCBI taxonomy): Eukaryota > Metazoa > Mollusca > Cephalopoda > Sepiida > Sepiolidae > Euprymna > Euprymna scolopes. Next base: position 62,252,668 of record NC_136515.1, read on the forward strand.
GTTCACTTCAGCGATGAATCCAAGTTCACTTTGTTTGGAGCTGATAGAAAGAAGCATGTACGGCGTAAAGCAGGTGAACGATATTCCTCCAAATGTGTTAAAAATACACTTAAATTCGGAAGGGGAAGTATAATGGTGTGGGGTATGATATCCTCGGAAGGAGTTGGCCCTCTAGTTCGAATCTATGGTAGGCTTAATGCGGAGACTTATAAGCAGCTCCTTCCATAACATGTAATTGAGAGCTTACGCCTTTCATCTAATCAGCCAAGCATTTTTATGCAAGATAACGCCCCTTGTCATAAAGCTAAAAAAGTGATAAGTTACCTCGAGGAAGAAGAAATAAGAGTAATGGACTGGCCAGCGAAGAGTCCGGATCTGAATCCGATAGAAAATGTTTGGAAAATGATTGGAGAAAGAGCACAGACGAGGAATCCCCAAAAGCAAAATCATTTGTGGGATTTTTTGAAGGAAGTGTGGGAAAAGATAAATCCTGAATTTTGCAAGAAACTAATCCAGTCTTGTGGTCGAAGATGCAGTGAGGTCATAAAGAATAAAGGGATGTCTACTAAATATTGAATGAATTTATTTTTTAAAACATTTGCATTAAAAAAAAACATAAAGTTTCTATTTCGTTCCTTAACTTTTGGCCATGGTAAATCCACGGATATAATTTAAAACTAAAATATTTCTCAATATTGAATCGTAATTTTATTTATTTATTTTTGTTGTACTAGTTTATACACATTGGTTCTATTTGTTTATTCTGAGTATTTCAGAATAATCTATGCTTTAATTTTTGACATATACATGAATAATTGTAATTTTTTTCCGTTCCTTGTATTTTGACCGATACTGTATATATATATATATATATATATATATATATATATATATATATATATATATATATATATATGTATATATATGTATGTATATATATGTATGTATATATATATATATATATATATATATATATATATATATATATATATATGCTTTTAGTGTGTGTACATACTGTAAAATATTTATTCAGATCGGAAAATAAGTAATGCCAACCGTTACGCCAACACAAGAAAAAATGGTCCAGTAAAAAATGCATTACAACTACTTATTCTTGTAAGCGTGTGCTAGTTGACATTACATTGACTATAATTTCATGTGTGTACTATCAATAAAATGTCTGGAAACAATTTTTAGTACTACGACGCATACACAACACACCCACCCACACACATACACGTCATTTTATTCGCGTAGCATAAAATGTTCATTATGTGTCTGTGTATGTGTATGTATGATTGTGTGCATGTGTGTGTTTATTTTAAATATTCAATCTGCTATTGTCAATTTGGTTTTATTCTAACAATATGCCGGCCAATGTAACATCTGACCTTTTTACGGGTGAATATTTACAATAGCTCGAATTAGTGAATGTTTCAAAGAATATATTTGTTCTTTTATTAAACTAGTTAGAATTAATAAGATTGATTAAATGGAAAGAGCGTAGAAACTTTGTCTATTTTCGTATTAATTCAGGTCTTTGTGAACATGGGTCGTCTGTGCTGCTTCATACACAAAACTGACCTGACCTCGTAGTGACTTATTCAAAGTTATCTATGTTTTTACACAATGGACTGAAAAATAGAAAATTATCCGAAGACAAATTCATGAACGACAATACCCGAAGAGCTTTTGTCTGGAAATCGGCTTGCATTTATTCCGGGTAGCATAAAATACTCATTGGAAAACACTTATTATTAACGGTTACTATATTGTTCAATGCCTACTTACACTCTTTAACCCTTATCCTCGAGTGGATTCTTGGCCTTGATAAGTGGCGATGTCTATGTAAAAAAAAGGTAATTAGAAACAAGGGTAAATATATAATTGATAAAATTTCTAGATTCAGTTTTTTATTGTGAATTGAAGGAAGGATCACATATGGGAGAGCTTTTACTGATCCCTCTAATATCTATATATCTATCTTTCTATTGATCTCTCTCTTTATATATATATATATATATATTTATATATCAGCTCTTTTCAGGCAATATTCGTCTCATATTCGGCGGATACGATCTGAAGAGAGCTTGATAAGGATATCTTAAACGTCCCTTATTAACGGGCTTAAAACCGACGGTACAAATGACTATTGTCATCTGACAACTTTCTGTACATAAAAAATTAATACGCTCTTACGTTTCGGATTTCCCGTTTAATTGGGCGTTCTACGGGATTTATTTTTCCAAAAAAATTAATCACACACATATATATATATATATATATATATATATATATATATATATATATATATATATATATGCTTGAAAATGTAATTGACTAGTTTAGATGCTTGATAATACCATAAGGTTGAAATAAATTATTGCATCGACAATTATGTAATTTCCGTGTTATATATATATATATATATATATATATATATATATATATATATATATATATATATATATATATATAATATGCTACTATTGAATAAAAGCAACTGCATTGGAACAGCAATTGCCATGAGGAAGGGGAAGAATGCATGGCAGAGTGCCAGTGGCTTTAGGTGGTCTGTCACTGGCTGTTCATTCATCATCTTAATTGACTTGTATTGTAAACGATCAAAAAAGGTTGTGATTGGGGTGGGAAACAATACTAAAGAGGCATACAGCACCGTCCGTCCGAGTTGGCCGTTGTGGAAGTTAAAATAGAGCTAACTCAGAAACAGCCTGAAAAGGACCTTAATTATCTTTGAATATAATGTCAGCACCTTGGAGATTGTCTTTATTGTACACGTATATATATATATATATATATATATATATATATATATATATATATATATATATATATATATATATATATATATAATGTGTAGCTTAATGATCTGGTAAAGAGATAAGTCGGCGACCCCATCAAAATGTATAATGTTTATACTAGCGTAACCTTGCGGAAATCACATGTATTTTGGCATTGAAAACAAATGAATTAAATTGTCTGCGTACTGTCAAATTTAAGCAAATCTGATGGAATTAAGATTTGATATTTTGGGAAAAATATATGTTTAGATCTGGTCAGCAATCATAAAAATCTAATTTTACCGTCCGTTTGTATTTTCCTAGTTTAGTCGACAGGTCATTCTGTTATTAATTCGTCGAACATCTAACAACTATAAAACTCTGTGGGCCTTGTTTTCTTTATTGCTTTCTTGCTTGCATCCTGTTCCCGATGATCGGTCTGTTTCATCCTATAAAAGGGGAATTCACACACACACACACACACACACACACACACACGCGCGCGCACACAGAATATGTATATATATATATATATATATATATATATATATATATATATATATATATATATATATATAGGAAGTGATTGTTGTGTGGTTGAAACGAGAGAAAAAAGTGCATATTAAAAATTAAAAAAATGTGTAGCCATCAAGCGTTGTAGGTTTTTCAGACTTTATCATGTTTTAATATGTTTAAACACACACACGCACACACACATATTTATACAGATATATTGGACAATCTTTTAGAATATATACATATATATATCTAAATATATGTGTCTGTGTGTGTATGTATGTATATATGTACTATGTATATATGTGTATATACCTGTTTGATTAGTTTAATCTTGTCTTCGACGATTGGGTAATTTCATCTTTTAAGAAAGGGATTCCACGTGAAATTATATATATATATATATATATATATATATATATATATATATATATTTATTAGTGTATATATATATGTATATATATATATATTAGTGTATATATATATATATATATATATATATATATATATATATATATATATATATATATATATATATATACACATATGGGGGCCATTACTCAGATGCTAAGGAAGTTAGGTAAAGAGTTGTATGTTATGGTGTCCGAGTGTAGCTGCTGTCGCTCAAACCATACACATATTTTAGTTTGGATCTCATTACTATATATTAAGTTCAATATAATAATCGATGGGAAATTGTCTCTATGATAACAACTACGTTAGTAGGATGAATTAAATATCATAATCAAGCGTATCTTACGACCGGGCAACATCGGCTGCCATGCTAGTATTGTTATAAGCAAAAAAAAAAAATCTGTGCATCTCCTTTCTTTTAATAGCATTTGTTTATTATCACTATTTCCATAATTAATACAAATTCTAATAATTAATACAGTTACTATAATTATTTGCATAACTTGCTTTTACTATGTTTACACAATTTCCTTTACGCAATCAATAATGTAATCAAATTCGTATTGTAAAATGGGGCAACTTTGCCGATCCGGGATCATTTTGAACCATGATCAAAATAAAAATAAAAATGCGTAAATAACCCTGCATTAAATAATTTATGCTGCTCCACATTTTATCTGTAAAGTCATGAAATCCTACAAGACCTGGCAATTATGTTTAAAAAGCAGACATCATGTATTATTTACGCATTATCGTTTATTAATTTTATTTTTTCCTAATGGCTAAAAATCACCCAGGTGTTCAAATTTATCCAATCTTACGATATTTAACGTTAAAAAACAGCTTACGTATTTTATTATTTATATGATTTCATTTCTGTTTTGAACGTTTGTTCTGGAAGTTATGCTATAATTGTTAAAAGACGGCGACATATACGCTTCGGCTTTTGCCACAATGTGTATTAAATATAAAAGTTTTATTTTATTCATTCAGTGTGGATTAAATAGTAACATTTTATTTTATTCCTTCAAATTTTTCAAAAATCTAGGAGCCATTTTTTTTTGTTGTTGTTACTAACACTTATGCTTTCCATGAGATACATAGATATCTTAATATTTTATTAAAGTTTCGATTTATATCTTAAAGACTGAGTTAGTATTTGTATAATACTATAAAAATCTTTAAATAATACCATGAAAACATAATTTTCCTATCCCCAATTTATCATTTAAACATGTGTAGAAGATCATTTTTTTGTAATTTCTTTGTCTTTGCTGAGCACTGTTGTTATCACGAACACCCCCCACAATCCACCCCTATTTTGCTAGCAAATTTTTCATGAAACGAGTTTTATGACTCGCTATCCAATTACACTTCCTATTGTATTTTCTACTGTTTTTGTTAATCAAGAAATAAAAATCGCTCTTTGCAATTTGTTTTATTTTTGTTACTTACACATGAGTTTTCCATGCTAATACATACATAGATAAATGCATGCATGTATGCATGCATTTACTTAAACAGAGAGGTGAGATTTATATTATAGAAGATGATGCACCTTCTGCAAGTGGTGTTTACTCAAGTATCAACACGATAATGGATACTTCACCAGACTAGATGAATTCGTGTGCTGGAATCAACTAAGACAGTTTTTTTTTTATTCATCTATTAACTACTCATCAGGAACACTTCAGAAATTTAACATAGTTTGGAATTCACATTATAATCCATATATAAATTGGATAGTGTGTGGGTGGGTGCTTGTGTGTGTATGTGTTATTTTCTGTGTCAGGGTTACACCAGTGTCGTTTAATTGTTATGTACTAGTATATATTGTAATAAATAATTTTACTAAAATTCTTCAAGTTTGGGTTTGATTTCATTATAGCTGATGGCACTCAAGTTATTTTATATTTTTATAAATACTTTTACTAAGAATTCCTCGGAAGCTTTGGTTTCGGTTTCTAGCTAATGACACTCCTATAATCTATAATAACTTTATCAAGAATTCTTCATCAGTCCTGGTTTTGGTTCTGATTTTACCTGAAGGAACTAAAGTTATATATATATATATATATATATATATATATATATATATATATATATATATATATATTCTTTTTAAAATGTAATTATCCACTGACATGTGTTTCGTCGTCTACAACTCATCGGAGTGGCCGTATCTAGCAAGATTCGAAATCGAGACCCAACGATAATGAGCCTAAACCTTTACCCCTGGACCATCTCGCCAACTGTCTGGATATATCGCGATTTACTTAGATGTTGTTTTGGTTTGGTTTTAGCGATATATTTTGAATGAATTCAATTAAGTTTGGGATTCGGCTTCTATTGAAATGTATTGACCCAACTCATATAGATATATATCTTTTTTATTTTTGAAATCGCAACGTTATATAAAAATCGACAGAACATTAACCATATGATAATATATGAAATCTGCGTAAATTAAAATATAATCTTTAAGCGTAATTTAAGATCAGACTACGCCGGGGGTCCCTTGCTGGCTTAGATAACTACGTTTGCAGTTTTGATAAAGGCCCTAAAATAATATAAGAACGTCAACATTAACGCTGAACATCTACAGAATGTCAACATCAATATATTACATATGAATGAGCCTCCTGTGTAATTTCCACAGGTCCCGCCAGTCTATATCATTATAAAACTTTGTGAACCGTCCGACCGCCCTTGCTTGAATTTGGTCTTCGACTATCGGTCAATCCCATTTATTAGTAAAGGGATGACAGGTTTATCCATATAGATTTATATACTAACATGCACACACACACACACACACACACACACACACACACACATATATATATATATATATATATATATATATATATATATATATATATATATATATGATTAAACTCAAGTCATAATAAAAATTTTGTTTTGATAACAGAATTATATACGGGTAAAGTATAATAAGTATAATAATTTATAGAGAATTGTATCTATTATAATATATACGTTGTATGTAATAATTAAAATATCATATTTAAGCGTATACTACGACTAGAAAACGCTGTTAGTATATTTATAAGACACGCCGACATAGAGGCAAACATTTCGCATAATAGCACTACATAATGTATCCATCTATGGAATGTTTCTCAATTGTTAACATTCCGCATATGCGTGGCGCAATGGTGAATTTGTTGCTGAAACTATTAATTGATTTAATCGGATGATATAATTTTACGAATAATTAATTGAATGAAATTGGGAAGGATCATATATTTCCGAGTGATAAAATATTTTTCCGAAGAATTTGATTAAAAATATTATAGTCTGTAATTGGAGCATTTGAACCTATAACACAACATGTTGAATATGACCTTAAAATCATCCAGTTTTGACGCCATTTCTTGACTTGCACCTTAGTTATTATTGCTCTCAGGTCAATGTTGACCCGGAGTGTTAATAATTCGTAATGCAGCTGATGCTACCTGATCAGACTGTCTGAGGATACTGGATTTCTGACCAAAAATGCACCAAAAATTTATGTTATTGTTAGTTTTATCCTTTTATGTTGCAACAGTTAAGCATGTCCTGTAAAAATATAAAAACATTTTCTTATAGAAAACAATTCAAGCGAAAACCCTTATTAAATATTTGAAGATATCAAAAACATAGCAAATTAAAATAATTTGTGTAAATAACTGTATTCGGCGTTAAAAATCCCCTACAAAAACTTAATATACTGTGAAACAAAACAAGCAAATCAAACTCAATGAATAAATATATAAAGAAAACATAACGGATGTAGTTTTTCGAAAACTACTACTCTAAGCCTAGAAAGGGGTCACACTGTAATATAAATCTCACCTATATATCTCTGTGTTAATGTATGCATGTATGTGTGTATGTATGTATGTATGCCTAAATCTTTCGACGGAGGCGACGGATTTTCACGAGATCGGTATCGTATTGAAGCTTGACGCATCGGAGGCCAACTATCGAAATATTTACCAAAAACGTTCCTTCCTTCACCCTCAGTAGGCACTGTTCCACAATGAGTGGTGTTGCCAATATTTTCGAAAGTCATCCTCTTTTTTCGATTGAATAGCCTTCATTTAAACCTTCGTCACTTCCGGTTTTGACATGGAAGCAACAGCAAAAATGTCACTTATTTTTCACATTCTTTTCCTCCTTCGCGTTACGGGTTCCAGCCTGCCTACCTAATACCACTTTTTGTTTCTTGCTCAACAAACACCCTCCATAAGCCCGGGCAATGCCGAGCAACACCGCGCACCCAGGCTAGTATGCCATAAAACCAAACAATAAAACCCCAAACCAAACATATTGAGAAAATCTATTAGACGCAATGTTGGATTGATTTTAATAAAAGATGCCGTGTTTTTATCGAGCAAGATTGAAATTAATTATTTGTGACGTAATTTGTGACGTAAAGTCATGATTTTAACATGATAATGGATCTCCTATAGCTTGATGGATAAGCCAAGGGAGTTATAACATAAATGCTCGCTATTTGTTGCGCTATGAGCTCTAAAAAGCCTTAAGCTACATAAGATAATAATCCATATACATTTTCTTATTTGGGTATCTTATTTCGAATCCAATCATGCTTCTTTAAAAAGATAAAACAGCGTGATTCCTACCGCGGATAAATGATTAAGAAAGCGACTAGTTTTTGAGAACAATAAAATCGGCCATAAACAGAATTGCAAAAAAGAAGAAATGGAAATTCCAAACGAAAACTAGCATTAATCGCACGTTAGAAAGTTGAAAATATAGTCGACGGTGGATGTGCCTCGAATAATATGGCAGCGTTTTAAATTGTAAAAAAAAAAAGAAAATGTGAATGATAACGGAAAGAGCGTATTTTTCATTTGTGCGTTTAATGAGAACATACTTTATTTATTGTAATTGTGGTTGACCAATAAACATTACATTTGAAAATGAAATGTAAAAGACGAAAGTAATATTTTAAACTTAATCGTGAAATTAGAGAAGTGAAGTATGCATAGTCCCCGTAAGTTCACAGTGTACGAGCCATAACAAATGACTAAGTTCAGAATTTTCCCCTACCCCATGTAGTTCCCAAAGTCCCCAAGGGACGCCAAATCCTGATGAAAATGAACAAACGTTGCAGTTTTAGGCATTAACATATGTAAATTTGTGTTCTGCACAATGCAAAAAATGAAATGACTAAGTCCATCATCCCCCCCATTTAACCCCAAAAGTTTGCAAGGCCTTAACATGTTTAAATTGAGTTCAGCACTATACATAGCTGCTAAATAGACATACACAGAAAATTTTGGACAAATATGATAAAAAAAATCTCAAAATGGAATGTTTTTATTAGCCTTAAAAGAGCCCCTGGGGGACAACCAAGAGTAATCGCGAAGTATAGAAACAACATTATACAGAAACTAGTTAGTTACAACTTTTCAGGAAGTTTTGTACAAATCGAAGGCATCAATTTTATTTAATAAACAAAAAAATGTGCATTTTTTGCAATTTTAACCAAAACGGCACTCCCAGGGAAGGCAACCGAGATTTCCCGGATAATCCGTTCTGTTAATTTTTACTCATATCATGTTTAATGTTTGTGCAAAATTTCAAAATATTCCAAGGCGTAGTAATTGAGTATAGTGCGGACAGACGAACGAGCGAACGGACAATTTGGCAATGGTGAATTTACAGGTTTACCCTCCATTTGTCGGGGACCAACAAAAAAACGTTTTATGATGACGGTTATATAATATTTTTATTCTGTGTGTGTACGAGAGTATACGTTCTTCATATTAAAATATGATGGACCAACAAGCAGTAAAACATTTGAAAAGGAAACGTAAAAATGAAAGTAATATTCAAAACTTAAACCCGACGGACATTTTTTTTTAGTTTTAACATGAAACAGAAAAATGCAATTTCAAACTTCATCGTGGAATTTAGAATATTTTTTTTGTTTAATTTAACCATTCAAAAGGAAAATGTTTAAAGATTTATCGAACTTGAGAGGCAAAAATTATATTTGAAATTGAAACGTGACAGAACAACATGTTATTTGAACTTTGTCACACAAAAATTTGAACGTTACTGACGTAAAACGTATTTTAACCTTTGATGTTACAGTTGATAATGATATTTCAAACTGGAACATGACAGACGCCAATGCGTTCTGTCACTTGACCAGAACAGACTAAGAAAGCTATTTTAAACTTAAACGTGGTAGAGGAAAATATATCATGAACTTTATCATGAAATAAAAAATGAATTTCTTTAATTGTATCACTACAGACGAAAGTATTATTTCACACATGGACGTGACGGACAAAACTGCTAATTGAATCTAAAACTTCCGAATGAAAATGATGTTTGAAGGTTGAAGGTTACATTCAATAATTCTATATCACACTTCAAATTGAAAATGAAAATAATATATGAGACGTTTCCGTGTCAGATTCAAATGTTATCAAAATATTCTGTGTGAAATGCGGAGTTGTTCCTATTTATTTGCCTAAAAACAAGGGCAGATGTCAGTTTTTAATGTGGGTAAAATTCGACACGAGGTCGTTTTTTTTTCTGTGGGGGAAAATCCAGCTCACTTAAAAGGGGTATTCTGAATAGAAAGGAAATCAAAAAATCATCTCAGTTATGACGCATTTTTTCTCTCTTGACCGAAGCGTTGAAGCATCCTAGCATTACAGATACTACACTGTGATTCCGGCCCAAGAACCAGATAATTCGGAAATTTTATTTCAAATTCGAACGTGGCAGACGAAAATGTCATTTCAAAGATGAATAAGATAGACGAAAATTATTAAAAAAAACTAGCACATTCCAGCCATAAAACGCTATTACAAAATTAAACCGGACAGACTAAAATTATTTTCACAAGTAAACTATGATAGCTTAAAATGTTTTATAAAACTTTAACGTGACAGGAAAATATGTTCTTTTAAACTTGAACATTACAACATTTTTTTAAAATTATTATTACTTAAGACTGCAACATAAATTAAATTCTTTTCCGAACAATATAAAATACATGGCGTAGATTCAATCCTCGCGTGTTGGAGGGGGGGGCTTACCACTTATTTACATATACTAAGTTGAAAGATTTACGGACAGACTTGCAAATCGGGAACGGAGACGATTTCTCATAGATTTCTCATACGCATTTACCGAAAGAGATAAATCAACAAAGACATAATGAATATCTGCGAAGAAACGAAAGGAAAAGATGGGAAACGTGTAAATAATTAGGATTTAATAGGATTTTCACAAACGCGATTTAATGGAGTAATAAAACATCTTCATCATGGAATGTCAACACCATGCATCATAAAATTGTTTTGTATGCCAAATTTAGAGTATATGTATATACATAAATGTATATATATATATATATATATATATATATATATATATATATATATATATATATATATATATACTAGCAAAAATACCCGTCGTTGACTTGGTTCAAAAAACAGCCTACAGAAAATGGGCTCTGATTTATAAAAGTATATTTGGTTATGAAAAAGAAAGAATTGTAAAGAGATAGCTTCGAATTTGGGGGTATCAAAACCAAAGCAAAATATGATGAAAGTAAAAATAAAATAGATAAACCCCATAATTTATTACATCATACCTGTTCACACTGAAACACTTATCACAATATTCTGTAGATCTATATTAAAGAACCTTGTTAAACTTTGTGACATATTTACATTCTATGGAGGTCAGCCACGAACGAACACTCCATAATTTTATTATACCGTATTTCTTCAAACTGAAACATAATTATCAAAGTATACTTAGGCAAATAGATATGAAAAGTGTTTATTAAAGTGTGTGCCTATTTCCATTCTATGGAGACCAGGCGCAAACGCATACCCCACAATTTTATTATACCATCCCTATTTAAGTTAAACCATACTTATCAAAGTAGTCTTATGTACATCTATATCAAAAACACTTGTAAAAGGTTCCTTTTTAATTTTAATTTTTTTTTATTTCCATTCTTTGTGGACAAGGACTGCACGCAGACCCCACAATTTTAGTGAACCACCGTTCTGCCAGATCAAACATACCTACTCCTGTGTCTCGATACATCGCATTTCATTATGAGTGATCAGTTTTTTTTTTTTTTAATAGTTAACCATATAGGAGCCTATTCTTGACCAGACAAACACACACCCCTACGCACGCACACACACACCCACGCATTCAGCTTTATATTATATATATATATATATACACATATATATATATGTATATATATATATTTTAGTGTATATATATTTTTTTAAACTATATACATATATATATATACATATATATATATGTATATATATGTATATACTAGTGTTGGGACGATTAATCGGAATCGGAATCGGGAATCGGAAAACTCGAAACTTTTGAGGGCATCGGAACCAGTATCGGAATCAGAAAAATTTGTGCCGATTTCCGATGCCAAAATAACGCCTTTAATTATCTCTTTTTTTATTTGATTTTATCTAAAACAAAATTTTCTACAGATGATGGTTATAATAAAACAACAAATATTTATTGATTTAAAACTACCAGTCAAATTAAATCTACAGATAACCACCGATAAGTGTATTTTTTACGTTTGAGCAAAATATCTGCACACTTGATATGTGCTTTTTTTTACATTACTCAAATAAAAATAAGAATTTTA